>NC_082670.1:23361250-23687000 GCF_025265405.1 Mesoplodon densirostris
CACCACAAAAACACACATACACATACAAAGGCCCACACATGCTTATGTACACTCACCCACACACATATACACAAACATCCACACACATTTCTATACACATGTGAACACTCACAGACAGACACACATGCAGGTTACACTCTCCCTTCAGATTTGCCAGTTCATTGTAGGACTGGGCTTAATACTACTTCATCTTTGTAAAACAATTTAGGATCCTGCAGGAGACGGACCTGAGAATTTTTGTCCCACTAGAAAGAGACCCATTCCCCAGGCAATCTGGTACTTTCTGGGCCTCATGTGGCCCTGCTCCTGGAACCCTCATAGAGGAGAACAGGAGCTGAACTGAGATCAAGGTCCTGGAGTCCAAAGGCAGCCACGTACACTGGCCAGACCTGGAACTGGGGCTCAGGGGATCCAGCAGGTCCCCAGCCTCCCAGCTCACTGCACTTTCTCAGCTGGCCTCCCACCAGCCAGGGTCCCTCCAGGCTTTGCTACACAACAGGAGGTCTGTACGTTGGCTCCAGAAGTCACGAAGACGGGGGTTGCAATTCAACCCCTGAGGTGAGAGACCCTTGGGTGAGAACAATGAAACCCAGGATCCCTTCCTAACCTGAGTTTTTGTTGTTCTGGGGCACAGTTGTTGCAGGCAAAGTTCCAACCATCTAAACTCCTGCAAACACAACCCCACTGACAGCAGCTGCAAGGAGAACCTGGCCAGCAAATGCTCCCTTGACGGGGATGTTGGGCTGGGAAGATGGCTTTGAGGAGGAAAGGAGAGTGAGGGGCCCTGACTTCACATCTGAGCCCTGACCCTGCTGAAAGTCCCCAGAAGGGCTCCTACTTCCCTGACAAGAAGGTTCCCCCTCAGATCCCTCCACACCGGACCTCAGGAAGAGGGGTTCAGGCAGCCCCTGGTGCTGCACGTGGCACGTGTGTCTCTGCTCGTCTCCAGAAGGCAACACCAGGGCCGCCCACATCTGGAACGTTCTGTCCTCTGAAGGCCTGGTCTCTACAAGCTCCATGGCCTGGGTCTGGTCCTCCTCATCATGCTGCCAGGTCAGGGTGACCTCTGAGGGTACAAGCCCAGGGCCCAAGATCTCAGGGTGACCTCTCCGTCAGGGCTGCGATGGTGTGTCCCCTGTGCTCTGGAGGTTCTGTGGTAGACAAAGCAGGGAGGGCTCAGCCAGGGGCTTGCTGAGTAGCATCGACTCCAAAGATCAAGACACCATAACTCCTGATGGTTTGGCTGCCAACCAGCACAAGGCAGGGACCGTCCTATAGGCAGCGGGTGAAGGGAACGAGCACTACACAAGCCAGCTCCAGGACACGGAGGTGAGAACTCTGTCCAACATTCTCCTCCAGGATAAGATCCCCTTCAAGGACTCTCCTCCCTCTTTTTTTTTTTTTATTATGTTTTCCTGTCAGTGGTGTGCAGGGTTTTTTCTAATAGTTTTAGGTTTCACAGTTTTTAAATCTTGTGACCAGACAAGTTTGTTGCCATTTCTACCATTTTGAACTTTATTGAGGCTTTCTGTATTGTACGTTGTAAACTTTTGGACAGTTCCAAACATTTGAAAAGAAGGTACTTTCTCTGTGTTCTTGGAATAGGATTTGCTATATCTCCATGAAGTTTTCCTTAGTAGTTTTGTTATTTAGGTATTTTGTACTGACACTTATTTTTTGACTTCTTGATATGTTATGGACTAGAAGAAATCACTCAAAGATTCCTATTAGCAATGAGTTTTTGCCCATTTTACTTGTATTCTTATAGTTTTTGCTTTTTATATTTTGATACTTTTTTCTGTATGACCTTTAAGGAGAGCTATATCTTAATTGTGGATTATAATTTTCTTAGTAAGATAAAACACCCTCTGTTGTCTCACTTAATATTTTTTTGCTTTGAATCCAATCCTGTTTGATAATAAGATCAAGACCTCAGATTTCTTTCATTTCATATTTAGCTTATATATCTCTGCCCAGCACTTCCTTAATTTTAAATTTAAAGCTTTAAAACATGTATATTTAAAGCTTTAAAACATGTATATTTAAAGCTTAATTTTAATTTGTCTAGTTTATATCCTCAGGTAATTTCTTTAGAGGTTGTAGTATTACTGGCATGTTTCAAAGATTTTCAAAGGTAGAAAATGGCTCTCTCTCTTTTTTAATATTGTCTATAAATGATATATTGGTGGGTAGAGAACCCTTGGATCCTGGTCCTTTCTTCAGAACTCTATATATCTACTCTTTGACTCTGATGTTGGAACCGACCACTTGGAAAAGCAGCTTTTACTCTCTGCCCCTTTGGTCCATTGTTGGTGCTTGTGCACATGCACGTACTGACGATGGGAAATCATGCCTTTCTCTCAGGAGTTCTAACTGTGACTTCATTTTCTCTAGATATCCCCAAAAGAAGTACTGGATTGAAAACCCTATCAGTCCTGCAATCAAAAAGCAGACACAAGAATTTTCAGATAAACTTCTTTCTTTAGAGCAAGGACTCAAAGGATTCCATGGTAAAGGAAGGGGTTCTGAGCCTAGAAAAACTTCTTTCTTTCTCTATAATGTTTCCTTAGGTTTTGATTGTGGCCGTGGCTTCTCAGAGTTCCTTGCTCTTGTGCACGTCACTCACACCACGCAGGGACATCAGAGAGGGAATCTAAGCAAGTCCAAACCAGAGAGCATTCCACATGATAGTCTAACAATGTTACCTACACTAAAGCAGAATCATAGTCAATAGGTCTCAGAGTTGGTAAAAAGATATTTCACATTTAACAGTGAGGTAAAAGAAAATTGGGAGGCTATGGAAAACAGTGTGGCATTTCCTCAAAAAATTAAAAATATAATTACCATATGATCCAGCATTCCCACTTTCCAAAGAAGGAAAAGCAGGATCTCAAAGAGATATTTGCACACTCATGTTCATAGCAGCATTATTCGCTATAGCCAGGAGGTAGAAGCAAACCAAAGGTCCACCAGTGGATGAATGGATAAACAAAATGTGGCATATGCAGACAATGGAATATTATCCAGCCTAAAAAAGGAAGGAAATTCTGACACATGCTACAACATGGATGAACCTTGAGGACATTATGCTAAGTCAAGTGAGCCAGTCACGAAGGGACAAGTACTGTATGATTGCATTTATGGGAGGTCTCTGAAGTAGTCAAATCCACAGGAACAGAAAGTAGATTAGTGGATGGGAGGAGGGGAAATGAGGAGCTGTTGTTCAATGGGTAGAGAGTTTCAGCTTTGAAGAATAGAAGAGTTCTGGAAATTGGTTGAACAGCAAGTTAAATATGCTTAACATTAATGAACTATACACTTAAAAATGGGAAAGATGGTAAATATTATGTGTTTTTACCACAATTAAAAAATTTTTTAATTTAAAGAATACTGGGAGAATGAATCTAAAAGAGGTATATTTGAGAGTGGAGAGAAATAGTACTGTCTAGTCCTAGAAGTTTAAGAGTTAGTTTAAAAACAGGGAACATTGGGCTTCCCTGGTGGCACAGTGGTTGAGAGTCCGCCTGCCGATGCAGGGGACACGGGTTCGTGCCCAGGTCTGGGTAGATCCCACATGCTGCGGAGCGGCTAGGCCCGTGAGCCATGGCCACTGAGCCTGCGCGTCCGGAGCCTGTGCTCCGCAACAGGAGAGGCCACAGCAGTGAGAGGCCCGCGTACCGCAAAAAAAAAAAAAAAAAAAATGCTGGATAGGGTGTGGAGGAAATGGAACCCTCTTGCACTGTTGGTGGGAATGTAAATTGATACAGCCACTAAGGAGAACAGTACGGAGGTTCCTTAAAAACCTAAAAATAGAATAACCATATGACCCAGCAATCCCACTCCTGGGTATATACCCTGAGAAAACGATAATTCAAAAAGAGACATGTACCACAACGTACACTGCAGCACTATTTACAATAGCCAAGACATGGAAGCAACCTAAGTGTCCATCGACAGATGAATGGATAAAGAAGATGTGGCACATATATACAATGGTATATTACTCAGCCATAAAAAGAAACAAAATTGAGTTATTTGTAGTGAGGTGGATGGACCTAGAGTCTGTCATACAGAGTGAAGTAAGTCAGAAAGAGAAAAGCAAATACCGTATGCTAACACATATATATGGTATCTAAAGAAAAAAAAAGGTTCTGAAGAACCTAGGGGCAAGGCAGGAATAAAGAAGCAGACATAGGGAATGGACTTGAGGACACAGGGAGGGGGAAGGGTAAGCTGGGGCAAAGTCAGAGAGTGGCATTGACATATATACACTACCAAATGTAAAACAGATAGCTAGTGGGAAGCAGCTGTATAGCACAGGGAGATCAGCTCAGTGCTGTGACCACCTAGAGGGGTGGGATAGGGAGGGTGGGAGGGAGATGCAAGAGGGAGGAGATATGGGGATATATGTATACATAGAGCTGATTCACTTTGTTATACCGCAGAAACTAACACACCACTGTAAAGCAATTATACGCCAATAAGGATGTTAAAAAGAAAAATGGGGCTGGGACAACTGGACATGCATATGCAAAAAAAAAAAAAAAACGAATCTAGATGTAGACTTTACACACTTCACAAAAATTAAATCAAAATGGACCGCAGACCTAAAGGTAAAATACAAAGGTGTAAAGCACCTAGAAGTAACATAGGAGGAAAGCTAGATTACCTTGAGTATGGCAGTGACTTTTTAGATAAAACACCAAAGGCACAATCCAGAAAAGAAATAACTGATAAGCTGGACTGCATTGAAATTAAAAACATCTGCTCACAGAAGGGCAATGTCAAGAGAATGAGAAGACAAGATACAGACTGGGAGAAAAATTTGCAAAAGACGCATCTGATAAAGAATTGTTATTCAAAATAGGCAAAGAACACTTACAGCTCAACAATAAGAAAACAGTCTCATTTAAAAATGGGCCTAAGGGACTTCCCTGGTGGCACAGTGGTTAAGAATCTGCCTGCCAATGCAGGGAACACGGGTTCAATCCCTGGGCCGGGAAGATCCCACATGCCGCAGAGCAACTAAGCCCGTGCGCCACATCTACTCAGCCTGCACTCTAGAGCCCGTGAGCCACAACTACTGAACCCACGTCCTGCAACTACTGAAGCCCACGTGCCTAGAGCCCGTGCTCCACAAGAGAAGCCACCACAATGAGAAGCCCACACACTGCAACGAAGAGTAGCCCCCGCTCGCCACAACTAGAGTAAAGCTTGCTCACAGCAGCGAACACCCAAACGCAGCCAGAAAAAAAAAAAAGGACCAAAGACCTTAATAGATACCTTACCAAAGAAGATATACAGATGGCAAATAAGCATATGAAAAGATGTTCCCATTATATGTCATCATGGAAATGCATATTAAAACAATGAGATACTACTACGCACCTATTGGAGTGGCCAAAATCCAGAAGACTAAGAAGACCAAATGCTGGAGACGATGTGGAATAACAAGAACTCTCATTCACTGACGGTGGGAAGGCAAAATGGTACAGCTACTTTGGAAGACGGTGTGACAGTTTTTTGTAAAACTAAAAATACTCTTACCAGACAATCCAGCAGACAATACAGCGGTTGTGTTCCTCGGTATTTACCTAAAGGAGTTAAAAACATGTCTACACAAAAATCTGCATATGAATGTTTATAGCAGTTTTATTCATAATTTCCAAAACTTGGAGGAAACTCAGATGTCCATCAGTAGGTGAAGGGATAAATAAACTGTGCTACATCCAGACAATGGGATATTATGCAGTGTCCAAAAGAAATGAATTAGTAAGACTTGAAAAGACATGGAGGAACCTTAAATGCACACTACCATGTGAAAGAAGCCAATCTGAAAAGTCTATATACTATATGATTCCAAGCATATGGCATTCTGGAAAAGGCAAAACTGTGGAGACAGTAAAAAGATGTGTTGCCAGGGGTTGGGGAGTGAGGGGAGGAATAAGTAGGCGGAAAATAGAGGATTTTTAGGGTAGTGAAACACTCGGTCTGATACTATAATAATGGACACAAGTTCCTATACATTTGTCCAAACCCACAGAATGTAGAGTTCCAAGAGTGAATCATAGTATAAACTACGGACTGTGGATGATGATGATGTGTCAGTGTAGGCCCATCAGCTGTAACAAACACACCACTGTGGAGGGGACATTGATAATGGGGCACGCTATGCATGTATGGGGGCAGGGAGTATATGAGAAATCTCTGTATATCCCCCTCAACCTTGCTGTGAACTTAAAACTACTCTACAAAAATAAAGTCTTAATAACATGTGAATGAGTGTTATCTAAATACCCAGCATCACAGAAAAGTCTGCCTTCTTGTAAGAGGACTCTTTCAGTTGCAAGTTAACAAAACTCGAATGAATCTAGCTTGGTAAAAGAGGTTTAACATGTTGATTTACCTGGGAAGGCCAGGGGTGAGGCCAATTAGAGACATGATTGGACCCGGAGACTCAAACTTGTCATCAGACCTCAATTTCTCTTCTCTTTCACTGTTCCTGGGGAAGACAGACAATATGATCTCTAACCCCCTCACATTACCCACTTTCACAACTTTAGCAGAAAGATAAACATCCTTCTCACATTGACCATACATAAAGTACTGGAGAGGAAAGACTACCCTTGAACCAATCCCTGTTGCTAGGTGGATGTGGTACAACATGGTAATCTGACTGGTCAGGCCTGGGTCATGTGATTTCCTCATCCATCGGTTCATTATATTTCCTAAGTTATTTAAGGTCATGCTGATTATTAAACCATGTAACTATTAAACAAAAAGACTTTCAAATTCTCAGAACCATAAGAAAATAAGTGAGAACATTAACTAGTAGAACTGCTGGGTGTCTTTTTATTTCCTCTTCTTTATATTTCTACCTAGCCTTTTGCCTCTTCCAATCCCCAAATTACCTAGAAGACTGGGCTACCTTGCTGGGATCATAATTTTGTCCTGTATTCCTGTGGAATGAACACAAAGTCCCTTGGACCTCAGCTCTGATCTCTGCACTCCTGGCTACAGCCCTGTGAGATGCCACACTTTCAGGTGGTTGCCAGAGTCCCCCTTGTGGTGAGCACACTTCTAAGATGTGATTCCCATCTCCTGGTGTTCATGCACTTGTGTAATTCCCACCTTTGGACTATAAGCTGGACCTAGTGACTCATTTGTAATAAAGAGAATACAGTGAAGTGATAGAATGTTATGATCACCAGGGCACAGGATATGAGGGACCGGAGGTCAACTATCCAAAAGTCAGCTGTTCAAACCAGTTGGGAGAAGCACAGACTCCTTATGCAATCTGAGGCAGAATGACCCTGCACTCCTTTTCTACCTGAGGGGTTAATCCTCTAGATTTCCACCTCCACAATCCCTGTCATCACACAGGGTGATGAGGAGGTGACCAGCAGTGATTCTGATCCTAGGTAGGATGAGCAGGAGGTCTGGTCTGCAAGGAGGACAGGAAGTGAAGAAACAAGGGCTCCCAAATCTAACACCCAGTGACCCAAACACTTCCCTAGGCCAGACCCCATGGCTAGAAAGATGAAGAGGGTAACAATCTCCAGTCTCCCTGTGCTGCCCCCTCTGGCCCAGTTCTCCCTTTCTCTAACTCACAGTAATGTCCCAAGAGCCCACAAAGGTGACACTAAATATATCTCTGCTCATCTCCAGAACAGACCACCATGGCCACACACTCCTGGGAAGTCCTATTCTCTCGATATGTATTAATTCAGTATGTGCAGCAGAAACCCAAATAACAGTGGTCTCACGGGATGGAAGCTTGTGTGTGGCTCCCATGACAATGAGACAGGCAGTTCCAGGGCTGCTAGGGTGGCTTTGCACCACGAGGATGTCCAAGCATCCACGTCTCCTTGACCTTTGTTTTCTGCTGTCCCTGGGATGTTGCCCTTATTAGCATGACCCAACATACCTAAGACCATGTCATTGGTCCATGAGCAACCAGGGAAAGCAGGAGAGAAGGGAAAGTCTCATTGTGTATCTCCATCAGAGCTCTGGTGACCAAGTGCATTGTCAATGAGCAGTAATATTTTGAAAGGAATCTTTTTCTGAGCAGTAAGTTTCAATAGTGGGATGAAAATATTTAGTCCACCATTGTGTAAACAGATGTGCTCTCATCTAGGCTTTGTTGTTCTATTTACAGATCACAGGCAGAGTAGATTTAGCATAAACCTTAAAGGGCCTGGGATTTGAGGAGTGGTAAATAAGCACTGGCTTCAAGTTTAAGTCACCAGCTGCATTAGCCCCTAACAAGAGAGTCAGCCTCGCCTTTGAAGTTTTGAAGCCAGGCATTGACTTCTCCTCTCTAGCTATCAAAGTCCTAGATGGCATCTTCTTCCAATAGAAGGCTGTTTCATCTATATTGAAAATTTGTTATTTAGTGTAGCCGCCTTCATTAATGGTCTTAGCTAGACCTTCTGGATAACTTGCTGCAGCTTCTCCGTCAGCACGTGCTGCTTCACCTCGCATTTTCATGTTACAGAGACGGCTTCTTTCCTTAAACCTCATGAACCAACCTCTGCTAGTTTCAAACTTTTCTTCTGCAGCTTCCTCACCTTCTCGGCCTTCATAGAATGGAAGAGAGTTAGGGCCTTACTGTGGTTTAGAATTTGGCTGAAGAGAATGTTGTGGTTGGTTTAATCTTCTATTCAGAGCACTAAAACTTTCTCCATATCAGCAGTAAGATGGTTTTGCATTCTTACCATTCGTGTGTTCCCTGGAGTAGCACTATTTATTTTCTTCAAGGACTGTTCCTTTGCTTTCACAACTTGCCTAGACTTCTGTGCCAGAAATATAAAATTAGGAAAATGAATGAATGTGTTTTCTTTTGTTTTCTTCCAAGTGTACGGGTTTATTGAGGGCATGGGGGTCTACAGGACAGCCCCAGGTGCCTGTGGAGAAGGCCTGCCATCGGCCAAGAGGGCCGCGGCCCCCAGGGCAGCCGGGGATGGGGTCTCCAAAACCTGGGCTTACTTGAAAGTGTGACTCTCCGCTCTACCGCGCCCAAAGCCTTTGGGTCCAAACATGGCCCTGTAGCAGGGTTGGTTGCAATAGAGCTTGCCTTCATGCTCAGTGTGTCCCCTCTCCCCGAGGTCAGCATCTTTCCACATTTCTCACACTTCAGGCAAGGCCATGCCAGTCCTTCCCCAGGAGGTCACCCGCTCAGCCAAGTACACCTCCTTGTCGCACTTCGGGCACTTGGGCACCGTGGCGCCGGGTCCGGGGCGGGTGGCTGGGCAGAAGCACACAGGAGCGCGGGACTTGGAAAATGAATATGTTTAAATTCAATTTATAATAGCATCAGGATAAAATATTTAGGTATCAATTTAAAGAAAGTGCACCACATAAGTACACTGAAATTATATAGTTTTGCTTAGAGTTTCAGTCTCTTTGGTAAAGTATTCCTTCTGTTCATTCATAGTATTCCTGAGCTCGTTATACTGCCTTTCTGATTTTTCTTGTAGCTTGCTGCGTTTCCTCGTGAGCTGTTTGAATTCTCTATCAGTTATGTCACAGTATTCCATGGCCTTAAGTCTGGTTTCTGGAGAACTGTCCTTTACTTTTTGTGATGCAGTGTTACTGTGGTTCTGCGTGTGCTTGCTGTGCTGTTCCTCTGCCAGCACTGGTGAAGTGGGGAGCACTTTTCTGCTTGATTCTAACCATTCAACAAATTAGAGAGCAGAGGCTTTTCTCTTCTCTTCCTGGAGGTGGCGCTACAGCACAGGTTTGGGGTTCTCCTACCTGTGTTACCTGCTTGGGAGAGTTGGCACTTTCCACCCCCCATCAGGGGTGTGGTCCCGTGCCCTCTTATTGCTTCTTGTGCCTCCAGGGATTTTGGTGCCTTGTTGCTGCCTGTGCTACTGGCATCGCTGCCTGGTGACCTGGGATAGTGGGCTCTTCCCTCGTGTCCGGGATCCCCTGAACCACGGGGGACGAGGGGGGCGTGGGTAGCTGGGGTGGTGCAGGCACCTCTGCCATGTCCTGTGCTGTAAGGTTCTTGGCTCTTCTGCTGCCAGTGGGTGGCTGGAGGGGCCAAAGTCATGGGCGTCTCAGGGGCTGGTGGCTGGGGTCCCAGGACCCACTTCTGCTGCTGCTTAATTACCTGGGGCCCTGGGCACTGCTGAGGCTGGAAGGCTGGATTCCTGTGTCCTGTTGCGGCTGCTACTGGGTGTTCTGGGGCTTCCAGCTCAGTGGCCGCAGGTGGAGAACAGGATCGCAGGCTCCGCCTCTGCTCTTCCCTAGGTTCAGCCTCATCTCTGTGTCGCAGTCCACCCACCTTTCCATGCACACTGTGTGGGATTCTCCGGAGTCCTGGTGTGTTGGGCAGAGTCACCTGTGGTGTGTCATGGATGTTTACTGGTTGTGGATGGAAGGGGGGAGAGACAAAGGCAGCTTTTCACTCCTCTGTGTGGCTGATGTCTCTCCTCTAGGTCCCAGTTTTATGTCCAGAATCCACCGATTCTGTTCAGCTGGAGGCCTGGCTCAGCTGCAGCCTGTGGGGCCCTGGGGGGCCTCCCCTGAACCCTGACCCCGAAGTCCTGGGTCAACATCAGGGCCACAAATGAGATCTGAGTCCAGAACCACAGGGCTTTTAATTTCAGGTTTGGAAGTGGCTGGAGGGATCCAGACAGCAGGTCCCTGTCTATTATTAGGTCCACGAAGGGGAAGAAGAGGCAGGACACTGGGCTGTCCTGGGCCCTCGGAACTGGGGAGGAGTGGAGAGGACCCTTGAGGCTTCAAACAGTGGCGGATTTGACGCCTGGGCAGGAGGGGCCAAGCTCCTGGGTACGGTGTTGGGACGCCTGGGTCCTGTAGGTCTGGGAAGCGGGGAGGTCATTTTCGTGTCTCAGGGAAATGTTAGGAGGACCCCCGGGCCCAGACGCAAGGCTGATCTCCTTGTCCCACTGCGGTCTCCAGGCTCCAGTCCACGTCCTGTCCTCTGCTGTCCACCTCCATGGCCACCAGCTGGGCAGGTCTTTTTCCAAAAGTCTTTAGCCAGTCTTTTTGGCACAGTGGTCCCCGCCGTCTTAGCTCACAGGGAGACGATGTCCAGGCAGCCCCGGGCTGTGAGCTGGGATGGACTCTCCCTTCCTTGAGTCTCCCTGCTGCCCCCCAGCACCATGTCTGTGTGGGGTGGAGTGAGGACTGGGGGTGAGGTTATTTCTCTGGAAGAGAGGAATTCCTTTAACCCCCTCCCCTCTCTCCTTTTCTCTTTTCTCTTTCTTCCAGGTGTATCTGACTTATACCATACCTGTAAGGACAGGAAAACACCTAAAACATAAGCATAGTTTACCAGCAAAATATAGAGCTGACACCTGTGTACTTATCATCCAGGTGAAAAACAGAGCCTCTACCAGCGCCCGGGCCAGAAGCCCCTGTGCCTCTCCCCACACAGGCCCCACCCTCCCCACACACGTGTCCACTGAGTGACCCGCCCTGCCCCTCTGCTCTCGCGTTCCTCCCCCTCCACTCCTGTTGGCCCCCCTCCCCTAATGTCACTGTTTCCTTCCTCTCCTCCCTTCTCCAGGAGCATCCCAGGAGCATCCCCATCTTCATAGGCAGATACTTTAGGGGATCTCCTCCCCCTCTCCCTCCCCCCTCCCCCTCTTCTACCCCATTCTAGGGATGGAGGTTCCAGAGTTGATTCCTTGGAGAAAGAGTCTATAACCCTGTCAGCAGCTGGAAGAAGTGACAAGGACTTGGGGTTCAAGGTCCCACCCCTGGAGACTGAGGACACCCAGTGTGTTTGTGGGGTCCACCCTGGACCTGGGAACCAGCTGTTAATGGCCTTGAAATCTGATCCTCCCTGAGGCCAAAGTCCTTGGTGGTTTGATGGGGAGATAAAGGTCCATGTCAGCATGTATTCTGGGTAACAGTTCAGACTTTGAACTTGACATTGGATGAACTCCAACTTGTGTGCGCAGCACTGACCCACTGCTAGGAGCCCAAGGAAACCCTGGGCAGGTCTTTTGTAAGGGGTCAAAGGGGAGCTCAGGTCTCCTGTCATCAGCAACTGTGGCCACACGGGGGCGCCACCACTCCGCCCTCTCCTATTCAGCACAGGGAAGGGAGAGGATGGGCTGTGGTCTGAGTCCGACAGAGATGGCTGCCCTGGAGGCTGGTCAGCAATGGGGGGATGAAGATGCTGCCTGAGAAGCTCTGGGGTCGGGCTCGGGGATGGGGCGGGGGTTAGAGGGGAGGAGAGCCCTGCCTTGTGTCTGAGGTCTCCATCTTTCCTCTCCACAACCCGTCTCTCCAGCTCATTGATGAAAACACTCTGGAAAACTCAAAGTTGATAATTATTTCGCTCTCTGTTCGTTTCCGGCAGATATTAATTTTTTTTCATTTTAGTGTAGTTTGAGATTCACAAAAAATGTAGCAAAGTTATTAGAGAGTTCCTGTAAATCCCACGCTCAGTCTCTCTGTGGTAATATATCACCATCATACATTTGTCACAGCTAATGAAGCAATACTGATACATTAGTACTAAACTCCAGAATTTATTTGGACTTCATTAGTTTTTCCCTTTCCTGATCTACGATCCTATCAAAGACACATTGTGTTAAGTCCCAATCATGTCTCCTTCAGGCTCCTGTGGCTGTGACAGTCTCGCAGAGGTCCCTTGTGTTTGATGACCTTGATGTTTTTGAGTACTGCTCAGGGATACTGTAGAATGTCCATCTATTCAAGTTGGTTGACTGGGGCAAAGAACTTTGGGGAAGAAGACCACAGAGATGAAGTGACATTCTCCACACAGCAAGGGTGTATACTCTCCACTTGATTATCAGTAATAAGTTCACCTTATCACCCAGCTAAGGTACATTTCCCAGGTTTCTCCTTGTGAACTTTTATTTTTACTTCCCTACTTTCCATACTGTAGTCTTTAGAAGGAAGTTACTATGTGCAGCCCACACTTGAGGGGCATTCTTCTATAAACATTGGTGTGCAGGGGTTTGTGCATATATAAGTTTTCAAATCAGTTGCATGAGGACTAGAGTGCTCAGTAGACTGGATGGACGGTCTATGTGTAGCTTTATAAGAAACTGCTGACCATCATTTCTAGGGGCTGTGCTGCTTCGTATTCCTGCCCCAGTGAGTGAGGGTTTCTGTTGCTCCACATCCTGGACAGCACTTGGTATCACCCGTTCTTGGATTCTAGCTATTCTAATAGGCGTGATGATACATCATTTTTTAAAATTTACATTTCCTAATAATATATGATGTTGAGCATCTTTTCATATGCAGTTCCATTGATAGATCTTCTTGAAGAGGTGTCTGTTCAGACTTTCCTTCGTTGTTTTTTTTTTTGTTTTTTTTTTTTTTGCGGTATGCTGGCCTCTCACCGTTGTGGCCTCTCCCATCGCGGAGCACAGGCTCCGGACGTGCATGCTCAGCGGCCATGGTTCACGGGCCCAGCCGCTCCGCGGCATGTGGGATCCTCCCGGACCGGGGCACGAACCCGTGTCCCCTGCATCGGCAGGCGGACTCTCAACCACTGTGCCACCAGGGAAGCCCTTTCCTTCGTTTTTAAATTGTTTTCATATTATTGAGTTTAAGTGTTCTATGTATATTCTAAAACAAGTCCTTCATCAGATATGTGAATTTACAAATAATTTCTCCCAGTCTGTGGTCTGAGCTCTTTTACTGGCATAACAGTATTCATTAATGCATAGATATATTTGGGGAGAAGAAAAAAGAGAAGTTGCCAACTGCAATGGTTTCCAAGTAGAGGACTTGGGCAAATGGGGGATGAGAGGGAGAACATGAATTATTTATTTTGTGTACCCTTGAGTACCCTTCTATGTAGGTAAATATGCTTTCAAAAATTACATTCAAATCCCTTGCACTTGTAAAACACCTGACAGATCCTCTTCAGATCCTGCATTAGGACACACATTCTCTACTTTGGCACCCAAAGTCTTTTAACTGAGCTATTCTGCCACAGAAATTCCATTACTGGAAAAGATGGGCTGGATTGTAGGGAGAATTCTGCTCGCTGAAAATGCCATGTAAAATATAAAAACCATCTTAAAATCATCAAAGAGGTGACAAGGTCCTAATAAGTGACCGCACTGAAAAAAGAAGGGAAAAATCCTGCTTGGCCTCCAAAGAAAACACGGTCCTGAGAAAAGGAGAAAAGACTGTGTGAGTTCACTGCCCAGAGCTCAGGCACGGAGCCCAGCACATCCAGCTCTGTGCCCACAGCTCTTCACTTTTTCTGCCCACTTGCCTTCCTTTTAAAAATTTAAACAAAGCTTTTTAATTCTTATTATGATGTATATGTGTAATGTATAATATAGGATATAATGTATGTTCACTGTAAAAGAAGTAATAAAGTGTTGAAAGTGATAAATGACAAAGTAAAAAGAATGTAATCCTCACATTTGGAGATATTTTGTTGCATTTTTCTATAGTTTCTTTTTTTTTTTTTTTTTTTTTTTTTTTTTGCTGTACGCAGGCCTCTCACTGCTGTGGCCTCCCCCGTTGCGGAGCACAGGCTCCGGACACACAGGCTCCGCGGCCATGGCTCGCGGGCCCAGCCGCTCCGCGGCATGTGGGATCCTCCGGGACCGGGGCTCGAACCCGTGTCCCCTGCATCGGCAGGCGGACTCCCAACCACTGCGCCACCATGGAAGCCCTCTATAGTTTCTTATACATCGTCCTGTTGTTGCCCAAGAGCTGGAAATTTCTCTAAGCTGATCAGCCCAGACCTCAGTGGCCCCCACCCTGAACTCTCCAGATGCCATTTCCCAGTCAGCTCACTCTCACACCCCTGAGAGGGCTATTTCTCATTTCCTCCTTTCCCCTCAGACCCCTCCACCCATCCCCCACTCCCTGTTCTTAATGGTGAGCTTTTCTTTTTCAATCAGGAAACATAAAGGACTCAGGTGACAATTACATCCTCCTCCTGCACTATTCCCACATCTGCACCTGTATCTCACCTTCCCACCAGTGATGATGGATGGTCCCCTCCTGTCTAAGGCTGCCCCTCAGCGTGGGTACAGGATCCGACTCCATCCTCCCCTGTGTCATCAGTTTCCCACTCTCTACTGCTCCTTCATCCCTGCCTACAAACATGCTGCAATTCCTCCCATTAAAATTAATCAAACAAAACTAAATAAATCAAAACAAAATTCTCCCATGAACATCCACCACTCTGTGTACAGTTTCCTTCCAACTACTGCTCCATTTCTATGACTCTTCTTAACACAACAATTCCTAAAGCCAAAGGCCATTCTCTCATCTACTAGGTTGTCTTTTTATTTTTAGCTACTGGATATATGCACATAGTTTTTAAAAGTAAAATGCTTCTACAAGATTTGATATCTAGACCGATGTCCCCAATCTACCATGTCCCCCGTCTCTTGAATCTCAGAGAGAAGCTCTTTTAGTTCTTAGGCTGATTCTCTAATTGTTTCTTCTGTCTCTAAAAAGCATGCTTTTAATACTCCTTTGCTTTCAGTTGTATGTATCATCTTTAGCTAATTGGTTTTTCTTTCACACACCCGTCTTCCCAAAATAGTTATAATTTATAATTATAAATCTATCAGTTTTGTTATTTTTATTAGCTCGGTGTGCAATATTTGCATTATGATGATGATGTAAATGCCAGTCACAAGTGAGCATTTAGTAGACTATGATTACTTTTTTTGAATGGATATTTAAGATTTTGCTGGAATAAATAATATCTTACTACTGTTGTACTCATTTTTTTTTTTTTTTTGTAGTTTATTGGCCTGCGTTGGGGCTTCGTTGCTGCGTGTGGGCTTTCTCTAGTTGCAGCGAGCAGGTCTACCCTTCGTTGCGGTGCGCGGGCTTCTCATTGCGGTGGCTTCTCTTGTTGCAGAGCATGGGCTCTAGGTGCGCGGGCTTCAGTAGTTGCACCAGGTGGGCTCAGTAGGTGTGGTTCACGGGCTCTAGAGCACAGGGTCAGTAGTTGTGCCACACGGGCTTAGTTGCTCCACAGCACGTGGGATCTTCCTGGACCAGGGCTCAAACCCTTGTCCCCTGCACTGGCAGGCAGATTCTTAACCACTTCGCCACCAGGGAAGCCCCATATTGTACTCATTTTAAATCATTCTAAAACTCTGTGCAGAATCTAAGTCTTTCTGAATACATTCAAGCACATTGGATATTCCACCAACTTCACCTCTGCACAGACTCTCCCACAGCCCTCTGTGCTGCCACACGGAGACTGGTTCCCTGCACACCTGGGGCAGGGCTGACATCCCGGATCTCCTTCGCCTCATTCTGGGCAGCCCTCTGCCTCTCTCTCCTACTGTATCATTTTACAAGGCTTCCCTGTTGCCTGGATCCCATGTTTCCCTGTAGTTGGTTTTCTCCATCATTTCCCCCGCACTTTGTCTAACAGTATCCTGAGGAAGGGAACATGGAAAGGAAAACATGGTAACTCTGGAATGTCTTAGGCTACCCTAGGACTTACTCTCATCTTGACTCAATCTAGAACTCTGTGTTGGAAATACTGATTTTTTTCCTTAGAATTCGGAAGGCATTGCTTCACTGTCTTCTAGCCTCCAGGCCCATGTTTTTTGCCTCTTGAAGTTTTCAAGGTCTCGCTTCTTTTCCATCCTTTCTGCAATTTCACTGTGATGCTTCTTAGAGTCGGTCTGTTTTCATCTACTGCAGTAAGAGTTTGCTTAGGCCATTCCAGATGTAAATTTTTGTCTGTAAGCTCTGAGAGATTTTCTTGAAAATAATTTTTTATTATTTCCTACTCTCCCTTATTTTTGACACTTGTATTACTTACTCGCTGGAATCTCTTGATTGATAGAGGCATATTCTTACAGGTCTTCTCTCCTCCTTGCCATTACTTGTCTATTCCTATTGCTTACTGTGAGTATGTGAGTATGACTGAAATTTTTCAATTCATCTACTGAATTATACATTTCTATGACATTATTTTTCATTTCAAAGAGGCTTTTTGGTTCTATGATTTTATATAATTGTATAGAATTCTGGTTTTGTTTTATATACCCTATATCTTTTACATCTTTCAAATATTATTGATAATAGTGGTAGGGGAGCTGTCAGGTCTCTTGGTTATCTACTTTCGTGATATCATGAACTTCTTCCTCACAGCACTTAGCTCAGTAGTGATTTACATTTATCTTTGTCATTTCTGTCCATCTGCCTCACCACAGTGCCTGTCACACATCACCCAGGTCCTAACTGTTGTTCATTTTTTCTCCAGTGTCTCCAGATCCTGATTCAAGGTGGCTTTGAAATATACGCTCCTTAACCTCTCTGAGCCTCCCCTTCTGTGTCTCCTCTCTCTGAGTCTCTCTCTCTGTGTCTGTACAAAGGGATCACATGTTGGGTGCCTCATGGGTTTGCTTTTTTTTTAAATTAATTAATTTATTTATTTATTGGCTGCGCAGGGTCTTCACTGTGGCATGCGGGATCTAGGTCCCTGACCAGGGATTGAACTCGGGCCCCGTGCATTGGGAGCTCGGAGTCTTAGCCTCAGGGCCACCAGGGAAAACCCCTCATGGGTTTGCTTTGAGAATAAATTTGACCCACTATGTAAATCACATGGCATTATTGCTTTAATTCTTATTAAGTGTTCCTCTATTCATAGTTACCATCATTACAACGACTGTAGCATTTAGATTGTTTCCATTTTTTGCTTTTATAAACCACAGTTCACGAAACACCCTTGAATATGTATTTTTGAAGACATGTGTGATTATCTTCGCAGGATAAATTTCTGAAAGAGAATTTCTATGTCAAAATGTAAACATATTGAAGGCAACCCTCCTACACTGTTGGTGGGAATGTAAATCGGAACATTCACTAGGGAGAACAGTATGGACGTTCATTAAAAAAGTAAACATACAAGTACCATGTGACCCAGCAATCCCAATCCTGGGCCTAGATCCGGAGAAAACTGTACTTTAAAAGACACGTGAGGGCCTCCCTGGTGGCGCAGTGGTTGAGAGTCCGCCTGCCGATGCAGGGGATACGGGTTCGTGCCCCGGTCTGGGAGGATCCCATATGCCGCGGAGCGGCTGGGCCCGTGAGCCATGGCCGCTGGGCCTGCGCATCCGGAGCCTGTGCTCCGCAACGGGAGAGGCCACAACAGTGAGAGGCCCACATAACGCAAAAAGGAAAAAAAAAAAAAAAGGCACGTGAACCCCAACGATCATGGCAGCGCTATGTACAATAGCCAAGACACGGAAGCAACCTAAGTGTATAAGGACAGATGAATGCATAGTGAAGATAAGATACATATACACAATGGAATATTACTCAGTCATAAAAAGGATGAAATAATGCCATTTCTAGCCACAAGAAAGGAAGTGAAACAAGAAAAGACAAGCATCCTATGATATCACTTACAGGTGGAATCTAAAAATGGATACAAATGAACTTCTTTACAAAAGAAAAATAGACTCACAGACTTAGAAAAGAAACTTACGGTTACCAAAAGGGAAAGGTGGTGGGCAGGGGAAAATGAGCAGGTTGAGATGAACATATACACACTACTATTTATAAAATAATCAACAAGGACCCACTGTATAGCACAAGGAACCCTACTCAACACTCTGTAATAACCTATATGGGAAGAGAACCCAAAAAAGGACATATATACGTCTATGCATAAGTGAGTCAAGTTGCTGTACACCTAAAAAAACAAAACACCCCGCAACATTGTAAATTACCTATACACCAATACAAAACAAAAAAAATTTTTTAATGTAAATATACTGAAGTTGACACGTTTTGCATAGTGACCTTTAAAAGTTTTGTACCAGTTTTCAATCCCATCAAACTTGCTGACAATATATTCGCCCTAAATTCCTGTCAAAACTCTCCTCATACTATTATCTTTGCCAAGATGATAGATTTTAATTTATTCCCATTTCTTATTCCACCTTTGCATTTTTCTTTACATTTATTTGTTATATATTTGTTTGACATTTGCATTTCTTTTTTTCCAAATTGTTTTCTAATACACTTTAATTATGTTTTGTTTGGGATTTAGTTATTTTAAAACACTGAATTCAGGAAGGACAAAGCAGCCTCCAACATCAGCAGCCGGTCTGACATTTACCTTAGGCCTCAGTGGTGCCAGAAGGTGGGCTGGTGCTCACCACGCAGCCGTGTTCTTCTCCTGTTGGACATATGTCACCTCACAGAACATCAACATCAGACAAGGACACCTGAGACCATGATACAGTGAGACAAAACAAGACAACATCATTTTGTCCAAGCACAGACCAAACAAGGCAGCACTATGCACCTCACCATGTATCACACCTCTCCCTGTGCTGATACCAGCAACCACGGCTTCTTTCCAATTACAGCTGCATCCTCACTCTAGTCTTTCCTCCTTACAGGGAAGATTCACTGAGAAGCCCAGTCATAGAATTGCCCCCACTTCCTGACAACACCCAATCTAGAGTGAGCCCCTCCTCCATACACCCCCCTCAAAATCACCCAACCAGAGCCAACATCCTGTGTATGTTCTAACACCTCACACTAAGACACCATGGTCCCTGATGGTGTGTCATCACCCTCGCTGCATCCAGTAATAAATCCAACTTGTTTGTCCACAGATTTTCTCCAGGTGGTCTTTGGATGAAAATCATTGCTACCTGTTTGTCAATTTTTTTGTCTTTGAGTTTGATAAGGGCATGCGTTAGTATCTTTGTGAATGTCTGGTTGACATAGAGAAAATTTATGATTTTTTAGTGGTTTTTCATCTTTGGATAATACAACTCTTCATTCCCCAAATGCAAAAATTCATGTATTTTTTTCTCTAGGAGAGAGGGATCCAAGGATGAAGGGAAACAGATTTGATTGAAGTTTGGGGGAACGAATAGCAGGAGCAGTCAGGTAAGAATTCTAAGGTGGTGGATTCTAAGGTTTACATCTCCTGCTTTATAATTTTACAAGTATGTACAGGTCCTACAAGGTATTTGATATATGTTGTGTTCAGTGAATACTTTCTCTTGGGCTAAGTGAAGACTTCAGTGTCTGCTTATATTTACCAGGTTAATGAAAAGAACAACAAGAGCTCAAGGTCATAAAGACAAGAATTAGCTCCAGCGATGGGCAGTTTTGAACACATACGACCTTAAGATGATAAACCACGGTGTCCTTAATGTCTGAACACTCTAGTTGTTAAAATACATGTTAATGAAACTTTCTGCGCATGCTGCATTTTAAGGATATATCTAAGACCCACATAGACAAACCCATGATTTCCATATGAAGGTCATTTTAATATGCATCAACCTATGAGTCACACAGTATCTTTTGGGGGAAAGAGACTGGAAATTAAGAACATTATAGATATGCAATGCCCAGTAGGCTAGCTACTAGCCACATACGGCTATTTAAACTAAATAACATTAAGGTGCTCGGCACAGTAGCCACTTTTGAGGGGCTAAATGGCGACCTGTAGCTAGTGGCTACCTGATTTTGACAGTACAGATATAGAAAAATTCCTTCACCACAGAACATTCTATTGGACAGGACTGCTCTTCATGCTTTCTGGGCCTCAAGTCAGATATACTGGACCCATGAAAGGGCCAATATTATTTCTTTTAGAGACGATGTCAGATTTCTGTCTGGGATATGAATACATACTTAGCTGGTGTGTAACAAAACCAAACTAGGTTATGAGTGGGTATGGTGCCTTCAGGCACAAACGGTTTCCAGGTTCAAAGGGGAAAGACCTGTCCCCCTACCTCCCTTCCCAGACTGAGGACACTCTCTGGGATCAATTTCCAAGGGGTCACTTCTCTCCTAGAGTTCCCCAGGGGCAGGGCCCTCAGCTAAGTGTGGGGAAGCAGGGAGTCCAGCTCAGGGAGAGGGATTCTCCAAAACGAAGAGGAGGCAAAGGCAAGGGTCAGTTAGGAGAGTTTCCCAGGTTTATTCGAACAGCAGTTCTCAGAGTGTGATCTGTGGAACGCTTGAAGTCACTGAGACCCTTTCATGAGATCCATGAGGTGAAACCTACTTTCATAGCATTACTAAGATATTATTTGACTTTCCACTATGTTCACATTTGATTTGAGGTATAACTTAGCAGTGATGGAGACTACTGTAGCAAACTGAAATATAATGAATTTCACCACAACTTACTTGCAGAAAAAGAAAAGCAGGTTTCCTTTAAAACATTCTGGTTGATGCATTAGAAGTTTTTATCTTTCCTTAATAAGCTATAATGGAAAAGAAAATGAAAAAGAATGTATATACACATGTATAACTGAATCACTTTGCTGTACAGCAGAAATTAACACAACATTGTAAATCAACTATACCTCATAAAAAAACTTAAAAAAATACATAAAACTTCTTTTGTTTCCTAAATCATCCTTAAATCCACTTTTTTTTTTTTTTTTGGCCATGCCCCACAGCATGTGGGATCTTAGTTCCCTGAACAGGGATTGAACCCTTGAACCCAGGCCATGGCAGTGACAGCTCTGAGTCCTAACCACTGGACGGCCAGGGAACTCCCTTAAATCCACATTCTAAAAGTATCTTCTAAGATGACATGGGAAGTACCCATCAAGCCCTTCTGCTATATTCCAAAGTACTATGTCCCAAGGAAAATAATTTGTGTGACCTGAGCTACCCTCTTTTTCATGGAATACAATGTTTACTTGAAAGAATGAATGACACTGGAAGATCTATATAACTTAGTGAAACAACGTATTACTTTTTTTAAATCTTACGTTAGTACAAGAGACATTCAATGTGCAAAATAGGGTTATGGATTTTAACGTAACAGAATAGGAAACAGTTAATAATATTGTTTCAGGTCCACTTTGAAAATAACCTTTGAGAAACTACCTCTTGTGTAGTTTTTGTTTTGTATCAAAGGCTAACATCCATGACTGTCGGAAAAGGTTATTAAAAATACTACTCCTACATATATGTGAGCCTTTTTATTTTCATAGACTTCAATCAAAATAACGGATTCAATGAAGAAGCAAACATGAACATCCAGGGGTCTTCTAATGAGACAGATAAGAAAGAGAGAGACTTGCAAAAATATAGAAATCTGAAAAGCTCCACATTTCCCACTACCGTGTTTATTTTGGGAAGTAGTTATTTTTCATATTAAATCATAGGTTATTAATATTATTCTAAATCAATTAATTAAAATTTTTGAACTCTATTATTTCTACTTTGGAACGTATCGATAGAAGTATCCACATAAACAAAACTATCTTTGGGGTCGTCACTAGTTCGTGAGACTGTATAAATATTCTGACCACAATGTTGTGAAAATCGCTGACTACACAGTCCCTGGGCAAGGACTCAGGGAGACAGTGTGACAAAGAGCTCTGGGTGCAGGAGGGGAAGGATCAAGCAAAGTCCCTGGTCCCAGGACGTGTAGGCTCTCAGGCTCTCAGGGTGTCAGGCGGTCTCTGGGGCCGGGACGCTCCGTGGTGGGGAATCCCCGTCTCCCCGAGTTTCGCTTTCTCTCTCACAACCTGTGTCGGGCCCTGCTGCCTGGACACTCGTGACGCGACCCACTTCTCACTCCCATTGCGTGTCCGGTTTCTGGAGAAGCCAATCAGCGTCCCCGCGGTTCCCGGTTATAAAGTCTCCACCGACCCGCCGCACTCACTTTTCTTCCACACCCCGAGGATGCGGGTCATGGCACCGCGAACCCTCCTCCTGCTACTCTCGGGGGCCCTGGTCCTGACCGAGACCTGGGCGGGTGAGTGCGGGGTCGGTAGGGAACGGCCTCTGCGGGTAGGATCGAGGGGACCCCGGGGGTCGGGGGGCAGGACTCCCAGGGAAGGACCCACGCCGCCGCCCCCAGCCCAGACCCGCCCCCTCACCCCGGTCCTCGCCTGTCCCTCCCTTGCTTCACGCCCCCTCTTCTCTCCCCCGAGGTCCCGGCCCTTCTCCGACCTCCACACCTTTTCCGTCTCACGAGCCCCTCGCCCCCTCCCCCTTCCCGGCCCCGTCACCTCGGACCCGTGGACCCGCGCCGGTAGGAGGGTCGGACCAGGTCTCACCCCTCCCTGCCTCCAGGCCCCCACTCCCTGAGGTATTTCTACACCGGGGTGTCCCGGCCCGGCCTCGGGGAGCCCCTCTTCATCGCCGTCGGCTACGTGGACGACTCGCAGTTCGTGCGGTTCGACAGCGACGCCCCGAATCCGAGGATGGAGCCGCGGGCGCAGTGGGTGGAGCAGGAGGGGCCGGAGTATTGGGATGGGCAGACGCGGATCTCCAAGGACACCGCACAGCTTTACCGAGAGGACCTGAACACCCTGCGCGGCTACTACAACCAGAGCGAGGCCGGTGAGCGACGCGGGCCCGGGTCCGGGTCACGACCCCCATCCCCAGGGACGGGCCGGCGTCGCCCCGAGTCCCCGGGTCCGAGGGTCACCCCAACATTGCGGGACGCCCCCGGTCCCCGACCCGGGAAGAGCCCGCGGGGACTTTACCCGGTTTCATTTTCCGTTTGGGTTTAATCGCTGCGGCTGGTCGGGGCGGGGTCAGGGTCTCACACCATCCAGGAGATGTACGGCTGCGACGTGGGGCCGGACGGTCGCCTCCTCCGCGGGTACAGACAGTACGCCTACGACGGCGCCGATTACATCGCCCTGAACGAGGACCTGCGCTCCTGGACCGCGGCCGACGCGGCGGCTCAGAACACCAAGCGCAAGTGGGAGCGGGCCGGTGACGCGGAGCAAGACAGGAACTACCTGGAGGGCACCTGCGTGGAGTGGCTCCTCAGATACCTGGAGACCGGGAAGGACACGCTGCAGCGCGCAGGTACCACGGGCCGCGGGGCCTCCCTGGTCTCCCCTCGGGCTGGAGCTGGCTTCCCACAAGGGGAGGAAATGGGGTCCCTGTGGAAACACCGCCCCAACTTCTTGTCGGGAGAGGGAGGAATCCGCCCAGGTTTCCATATTCTGTACAAGACAGTGAGTGACTCGCCGGTGGCCTCACTTCTCTGAAAGACAGTGAAGGAATCCAGGCTCTTTGGGGAAGAAGCAGGAAACCATCCCTGAAATAACTGACCAGCTGCTACCTTTGACCCTGACCACCATCTTGTGAACCATGACTTTCTCTCTCAAGGCCTGTTCTCAGCCTGAGAACATCTTAGGAGGCCTGACTCCAGCTTTTCTGAGTCATTCAGCCTCCACCAAAGTCAGGACCATTGCTCTGTATTCCCCCCTTTACATGGAGCCTCCTACCTTGGCTCTCATCCTTATTCTCGAACTTTCCAAGGACTGGGAGATTTTCCCCGACCCCGGAGTCCAGGCCGGTGCCTGGTGTTTTGGCTGCTGCTTTTCAGACCCGTTGTGCTGCTCATTCTCAGGATGGTCACATGATGCTGCTTCAGTGGCCCGTGAAGGTAACACTACGTGTGAATTTTCTGATTCTTCCTCCTCAGACCCTCCGAAGACACACGTGACCCATCACCCCATCTCTGACCGTGAGGTCACCCTGAGGTGCTGGGCCCTGGGCTTCTACCCTGAGGAGATCTCACTGACCTGGCAGCGTAATGGGGAGGATCAGACCCAGGACATGGAGCTTGTGGAGACCAGGCCTTCAGGGGATGGAACCTTCCAGAAGTGGGTGGCCCTGGTGGTGCCTTCTGGAGAGGAGCAGAGATACACGTGCCATGTGCAGCACGAGGGGCTTCAGAAGCCCCTCACCCTGAGATGGGGTAAGGAGGGACATGGAGGGTGGAGCTTCCTCTCAGATAAAGCAGGAGCCCTTCTGGACACGTTCAGCAAGGTTGGGATTCAAGCCTGAGGTCAGGGCCCCTTCCCTTTCCTCCACAGACCCTCCTCAGCCCACCGTCCCCATCATGGGCCTCATTGTTGGCCTGGTTCTCTTGGTGGTCACTGGAGCCGTGGTGGCTGGAGCTGTGATCTGGAGGAAGAAGCACTCAGGTAGGGAAGGGAGGGAGGGATCTGAGTTTTCTTGTCTCACTGGGGAGTTTCAAGCCCAGGTAGAAGCTTGCCTGCGTTTTTACTGGGCAGTACCATTCAGAAACATTGCTTGCCAGTCTGGAGACTGGCACTTACCCTTTTGTAAAGCACATGTGGAAATGAAAGACAGATTTTTTTCACCTTCATAATTCCAGTTGGGGACCAGATTACCAGCACTTGAAGGTCAGAGAGGGAAGGTCCCTGCTGAGGAGAGACCCCCAGGAGGGCAGAAGTTGATCCAGTCCCCCCACATCTCCTTTCTTCGTGTTCCTGATCCTATCATGGGTTTTGGTCAAAAGTTCTGGAAAGTTCTCTGTGGTCCAGGACTAGGGGGTTCCTCTAGGATCTCAACTCAGTCTTCTCCCTGGCCTCTCACGTGTTTTCTTCTTACAGGTGAAAAAGGAGGGAGCTACGCTCAGGCTGCAAGTAAGTGTGGAGGGGGTGTGATTCCTGAGACCCTTGTGAGGGTGCAGACAGGAGGCCATGGGGGGCTCACCCTCCTAAAGCTCCTTCTCTAGTTTCTCTCCTGTGGGTTCTGACCACGTCCTGGTGCTGTTCTCCCCCAGGCAGTGACGGTGCCCAGGGCTCTGATGTGTCTCTCACGGATCCTAAAGGTGAGACCCTGGAGGGCCTAGATTGGGAGAGTGTTGGGGCCGAAGGGATGCCCCGGGTGGTGGGGATCTTTGAATGGGACATTTGAGCATGTGGGGGGCTGTTGGGAAGGTCAGCACTTACATGACTGACCTGACTTTGTTCATGGTTATTTTCTTTCACAGTGTGAGCAGCCTCGTGGGGACTGAGTGGTGCAGGGTCCCATTTTGTGGCTTCAGATCCCGTGACTCCTCTTTCTGCAGCTGCATCTGAATGTGTCTGTGTTCCTCGGAGCATAATGTGAGGAGGTGGGGAGACTGGCCCACCCCTGCCCACCACGACCCCTCCCCACCCTGACCTGTGTTCTCCTCCCTGATCCACTTGCCTGTTCCAGCAGAGGCAGGGCTGGGCCACCTCCATCCCTGTCTTAACTTCGTGGTGCACTGAGTGATAATGTCTTACTTGCCTGTTGGAAATAAAATCTGTATATGAATTTTGTTTTTTCTAATTCCTGCCATGAGGCGTTGATGGGATAATAAAGGAAAGGATTCTTAAAGTTTGAGAGAGAAAATAAATGGAAGTGCTGCGAACCTTCCGGAATCCCTGTGCTTGCTGTGCTCTGTCTGCTGCAGGTGGGACAGGAGGAGGCGGTGAGGAGCTGAGCGTGGACGTGGCCTGTGCCCACTCTGTGCTCACTGCATCGTGGCTTTGATGTGGTCACTGCTCTGCCAGGTCATCTGCTCTGTTCCTTTGTCCTCGTCACTTCACTAGAACCTTGTCCCACCAGGACCTGTGATCTCAGAGGCTCAGAAATCACCTGGGCCTTGTACTGTCTCCAGGACTGTGCGCAGCAAGGGCTTCCTCTAACCATGTAGCCTTGGCTCAGGCATTGGCCACACCCTCAGTCCCTGTCTTTATAGTGTGTGTTTATATTTTGCTTATTTAGTTGTTGTTGTTGTTGGAATAATGACTGCTGTTTTTCATGTGCAGAGTTCTGGTCTCATTCTTCTCTGGGTGTCCCCGTCTCTGACAGCAGCAGGAGTCATTTTGCCTGTCGATGTCCCCACAAGTCCAAGGGGGCCCTGCACACAGGATTCTCAGTAGTATCAAGAGAGCAATTTTCAGCCTCATCCAGCTCTTGCCCTCCATCTAGAGATGTTTGCTGGATTCTTCTTTCCAACTTTTCCCCATCTTTTAAAAGGAACCAGATTCTGGAATTAGCAAACAGAAGGGACCCAATAGTCTCTCATCGTGACTTAATTCTTGCTGGATTTCTCTCTTCTCTGCAGCCTGGCCCCTCTTCTGCCCTTAGATCTTCTAAGCCTAGTGCTGACTCCAGTCCAAACTGATGGATTTAGAAAGCAGAGTCTAATAGAGTCAGGGTACGTTGGAATAGAGGACGCATAAGTGCAGGATATTCTTTTGTGAAGAGAGAAGGAGCATGGTGTGTGGTGTGCAGACTGATTGGTGTGGGAGGGAGGGGAGATCAGCCCTTGTGAGAAAAGTACAGGCGGCATTGATGTCATCGCGAATGGATGTGGTGGTGTAGCTGCCACAAGGCAGCATGTGGCCTGAGGTCATGTTAATAAAGACACTGTCTCTAGGATAGGGAGGTGCTCTACACTGATCATTCATTCAATTGACATTTTTGTGTGCCAGATACATGACACACTTCCTGCATCTAGGAAACCTCAGGGAACTAACAACAGACAAAACCTGTCCGCCATGTGCAGTATATGTTCTAGGGGAACGGGCAGAGTGTGCGCTAGGACACTAGTAAGTGAGGGAAGTGTTCACATTAAAAGTTGGTAAGTGCTTTGAGGAAGGTGACCCAGCGTGTAAGTGTGTGGGGACAGGGATGATGTCTGTTCTACTAGGGCGGTCAGTGTGGGCCTCATTGAGAAGGTGACCTTTGAGTAAAGATGTGAAAGACATGAAGGAATGTCCACGAGGATGTCTGGGGCAAGTTCTCTCCAGGCCGGGGAGCCTCCAGTGCCAGTGCGCTAGGGCAGGAGAGTGTCTGCGTGTTCAAGGAAGAGTGAGGAGGCCATCGTAGCTGGAGGACAGAGGAATGGAGATGAAATCCAGTGTCTGGACAGATCATATAGACCTAGACAATATTAGAAGGGTTTTGATTTTGTCTGAGGAAGATGCGGAGTTTACAAGATGGTTTGAACAGAAGATTGACCTCCTGTAACTACTCTTTAGAAACATCTGGCTGCTGGGCAGAATCAGGAGGTGAAGGGCAAGAGATTCCATAGAGGAAACTGTAGGAAATGGTGCAGTGTCCAGGCTGGAGATGCTGGTGCTTGTCTGGGGTGTGAGCAGGGAAAGTAATAGTAACTGATTGGATTCTGGATATATTGTGAAAATGGCATTTTACAGCAATTCTTAACAGATGAAATTTGGGATATAAGAAAGCAGATTGAAGGAAGACCGCAAATTGTGAGATTTGCAAGAAGACATGTGGGGCACCTTCCGCAGAAATGGGGAGACTCTGGAAGCAGCATATTTGAGGAGGCGGCAGCATTGGGATTTGCTTTAGGAAAGGGCGAACTGAGTCTGGGGTTCAGGTGAGATGGCTGGAGAAATACTTGGAGGAGGTGACATCCTATAAATGAGGTTTAAAGCTTTGAGAACAGGTGAGGTCACCAGGGGAGAATTGGCTACAGAAGATGAAGGACAAGGACTGAACCCTTCACCCCCCAGCGCTATGCGATCTGATCAGACCACACACCCGAGCAGACCGCACGTTTCTGAACACGGAGTCTAGACGGCAAAGAGACCAGGGGGGTCCCGATCTTCCTGTGCATCACCTGCACGCCTCAGGTGGAAGGGAGCGTGAGAATCTTCATTTTAAACAAGTTTGGTGCTGATGTTGCTGGTCTTCAGATCACACATTTAGTAGCAACAATGTAGACCAGGATTCCCACGTGGCTGTGCATCAGCCTCACCTGTAGGGCTTGTTCATAAGGGATTCCTGGACCTCATGCCCACATTCTGAGATGGTGGGTTGGGGAAGAGTCCTGAGTAGTTTGTAACAATCCCTACAAGCAGTTCTGAGGCTCAGGCAGATTGGGATCCACTGAGGTCAGTGATCAGAGAGTAATCAGGGTGGGGAGGGGTTTTAAATCCTCATGGAAATGTTTTTCCCTGGGAAAGAAAGTCAGGACATTTTCTGGGAGATACATGTTTTCTCTACCATGCAGTATAGCCAGGTGGAAAATTTAAGAAGCAGTTATCCGCTCAGCATAAAGAAAAGCTTTTGAGTTCTAAGAGGGTAGACCTAAATTTTCTCCACACGCACACAAAAAAAAAGGTGATTATGTGGCATGATACAGTTGTAAGCTAATGCTACGGTGGTAATTATTTTGCAATATTAAGTGTATGAAGTCAACAAGTTGTACACCATAAACTGACTCAATATTGTAGATCAATCATATCTCAATAAAGCAGCAGGGAAGAGTCTCTGAATCCCTGCTCTCTCAGAGTTTCACTACATGGTATTCTCATGCAATTCTTTATGGGCAAAAAAGGGTTTCAATTTGTTCTAAATGGAACGAGAGAGAGAGAGAGAGAGAGAGAGAGAGAGAGAGAGAGAGAGAGAGAGAGAGAGAGAAAGAGATTGATTGTAGTTTTATTTCAGGAAAAAGCCACAAAACAGCCCTGAGACTACACAGCCAGGAACAGAATACACAATCCCACACGGGTCAGGTCCCACAGAGGGAGCCCTGCCCGTGCAGGTGGGCCCAGATGCCACTGTTCACAGCACTGTCAGCCCTGATGCTGGACAGCGCGCCCTGCGGCTCAGCCTGTTGTCTCTGCTGCTCCTGACAACTACTGCCGCCTCGGCCACATGTGCCAAAGCGTTCGGCACAGTTCCAGCCTGTCTGTGGCAGCACGTCCTGAGTCAGAGTCCAGCATGGGGTCACCTGCCTGGTGGAGCCTCAGGCTGTTTCAACCTGCCAGAATGCTTAGAAGCAGGTTTTTCTCTCTTATAGAGGGAGGTGGTCTCTACAGCCTACCAAGATCTTCAAGTTTGAAATTCCCCTAACTTGGGAAGAGGGTACAGATTCTAGGGGTGGAGGTTGAAGGTGAGGAAGGAAAAAGAATGACAAATTACAATTTTTGCAGCAGTGATCTAGACGAGAACTTGACCTGGTACATTGTAAGCAGTCAGGTTGGATGGATGAATAAGTAATAAATGACATCTTTCAACTTCTTCTGTGATGTTCCGTTATGGGGTCCAGCTTCTGTCTACTCCAGTTTATACTCAGATAAGCAGAGTGCATTTTTCAATAATGAAAGGATTACTCAAAATGTCCTCTCCCTTCCTTTGTCTCTTTCTAAGCTTAAATAAACAAGATCTATAAGTCTTCATGGGATCCATACATAAACACTGACATTTTATACTAGGTTTCATATTTCTTTGTACATGCACATCTTTCTGGGGAAAGTATCCATATCACTTATCAGTTTACATGTGATCCCCACAAAAGTCTTTAAAAAGTATCAATACTAGTTTAGACACCAAGTTACTCAATCTCTGGTCCATGAGGAACTAATGATCCAACTGTCTTAGCAGGTCCAATCACATGATATAAATGCTCATCTTTTTCTTGGCAATTACCAGTCTGGGTCAAGATAAAGGTAGAAATTTACTTGCTTACACTCACTTTCAATGTCTGTATGTTTCTAATTGTGAGCTGAGAGCAAACATTTCACAAACCAGCACTGGCTCACAGAAGAGATAAAGTATCATTGGTTTGGGTGGACTTATATTCTAGCACCTACCATGCTGCCAGATAAATAGCAGGAGTGAAAAAATAGGTCATGGAGACTCCATTCCCAGTAACGCGATAGAACTTGTTTTAAGGCTGCCTCTTCCAATGAAAACAAATAAACATAATAAGTAAAGTATAAAAAGCTTCCATAAGTACAGTTAATTAGAGAATAATTGTTTAGGCCAAAATATAAATGTGGGTAATAACCCAGAGGGAAAAGTTGTTTTTATCCTTAGGGCATTAGCCAAATCTGGAAAAATCTTACCTTTGGTTTTCTCAAGCTTTTGAGCTGTAATTACAAATGTCACCCAGAGAGCTCATATATATTTGTTTAATCTGTGAAGTAAAAGCTTTTAGTAAGAAAGGCTTAGTGGAAGCCCCTGAAATAGCCTCCCAAGCTCAGCAACGACACAACATTAAAAACGATATTGTGTCTTGGGATAATGAAAGAAGTTAACGTCATCCTCAAAGACTTAAAGGATGCAGGGGTGGTGGTCACATCACGTACCAGCTAACTCACCACTGTGGTTCTTGCGGAAACTGGAAGGATCCTTGTCAATGACAGTGAGACAGCGCTCTCAGCGCTGCCATCTTGCTTTTCATTTCCTACGTTTATGTTTCTACCTACAAAGTTCTCTCTTTTAAAAATCCCAAATTACCTGGAAGATTGGGCCAGTTTTTCGGGAATATAATTTTGATCTGGATTCTTGTGAAGTGAGCCCCAAAACCTTTGACTTGAACTCTTTATTCTGGTCTCTGCATTGCTAGCCTCAGCCGTGTGACAGGCCATGTAGTCACATGGTCCCAAAGTCACCCTGTGGTTGGCAGACTCTAAGTTGGTCCCTGATGCTCCCTCCTCTGGTATCTATGTCCCTGTCTAATACTTTTGGAACATAAGATGGACCTAGTGACTCACTGGTAACAAAAGGAATAGGGGAAATGATGAATGTATATTTGGGGATCACCAGGGAAAAAGATAGGAGGGACCCAGGGTCAGCTGTCTCAGGGCTGGCTGTCCAGGCCTGGCTGGGGAAGCAGAGATTCCCGATGGAACCCAATGACAACTGATGCTGCATTCTCTCCCTACCTGAGGAGTTTCTCCTCTAGATCTCAGCCTCCACAGTCACGGCCATCAGACAGGAGGAGGACGAGGAAGAGACCACCAGCAGTGATTCTCATCCTGGCTGGAATGTCAAGAGAACTGTCTGTGAAAAGCACAAGAAGGGAAGTGAAGGAACGAAGCCTCCTAAATCTCACACCTGGTGACCCAAACGCTCCCCTATCAGACCCCGTGGCTAGAAAGATGAGGAGGGTAACAGTCTCCAGTCTCCCTGTGCTGTGCCCCCAACCCTGGCCCAGCTCTCCCTTTCTCCATTTACAATAATGTCCCAGGAGCCCAAGTGGTGACACTGTAAATATATCTCTGCTCATCTTAGAACAGACCACCACAGCCACACACTCCTGGGAAGTCCTATTCTCTCGATATGTATTAATTCAGTACGTGCAGCAGAACCCAAATAACAGTGGTCTCACAGGATGGAAGCTTGTGTGTGGCTCCCATGACAGTGAGGCAGGCAGTTCCAGGGCTGCTAGGGTGGCTCTGCACCACGAGGATGTCCAGGCGTCCAGGTCTCCTTGACCTTCCCTCTCTGCTGTCCCTGGGATGTTGCCGTTGTTGGCATGACTCAAGTTACCTAAGACCATGTTCATGGTCCATGAGCAACCAGGGAAAGCAGGGAAGGAAGAAAGGTTTCTTCCCTTTAACATCAAAATTTTAAAGTTCACACCTGCTTCATCATATTGGCAAGAACTTAATCAAAAGGATACAAGTAGTGGAGATTGCATGGTTGGTTTTTTTTTCACTTTAATTAATTAACTTATTTATTTATTTTGGCTGCATTGAGTCTTCGTTTCTGGGCTTTCTCTACTTCCGCTTAGTTGCAGTGCGGGGGCTTCTCATTGCGGTGGCTTCTCTTGCGAGCACGGGCTCTAGGCATGCAGGCTTCAGTAGTTGTGGCACACAGGCTTCAGTAGTTGTGGCGCATAGGCTTATTTGCTCCGCGGCATGTGGGATCTTCGCCGACCAGGGATCCAACCCATGTCCCCTGCATTGGCAGGCGGATTCTTAACCACTCGCCACCAGGGAAGTCCCGAATGTATTTTTAATCTGGGTGACAGTCCGGAAACAAACTCTATTACTATGGAAGAGAGATGATTTTTGCTATACTGAAATTTTTTTTAATCAGCAGTGGAGAATTGTTATTATCAATATCTTAAGCTGAGCCAGATTTGTAGTTTAAAAATAGAATAATCTTAGTATATATTGCTAATTGATAACACAATTGCAGATAGAATATGTGATAAATGCCACCTGATAAAATGAAATCGCTCTCTATAACACTGTCGAAACTGGTATCAGTTACTGTGTCCAGGGAGGGAATTTGGAAGGGTTTTGGATGGCATGGAGGAGGAAATTTACTTTTCACTATATGTCCATTATGTCATATGAATTTTTTGAACTTTATGCACGTATAAGTAAGTTGAAATAAATGTTGAATGACCAAAGAAAACCCCACACTCATTTAGTAATCATTTATTAGGCCGTTTCTAGATGTCAGGCTCTGTGCTGGGCCTCAGTGAGTGACACATCAAGGAACTCACGATGGAGTGAAATGACCTGGTAAATGCAACAGTCTATCATTAGTTGTTGGGGAAACAGCTTCCAGGAGGGAGGGAGCTGATTGAGAGCATACTGTGTGCCGCGTGTGGTGCCCCCTGCCGGGGACATAAAGAAAGCTAAGGTCTATGCCTTGGTAACCTAAATGTCTCACCCCATGAGGGTCTGTGCCAGTCCATGACTTCCCAGGAGCCCCACTCTTATCCTGTCCCTGTGTGGGACGTGAGCTGAGGATTGGAGACACGACCTTGGCCCATTTGGTCCAAAATGGTGGAAAGGGTTAGTTAGAGAACACAATTTCCTAATAAAACTGAGTAATCAACACGAGAGAAAATCGCTAAGAAATAATCTGGATGAAGGGGAGGAAACCAACAAACTAGAATCACAAGGAGTGACTCTGGGATCCTGTATGAAAGTAAGATGGGAGGAAGAGTGGGAGCCCAGGGTTTGCTGGCAGGATGACACAGGAAGAAAATGTGGGTGACTTTAGTGACAGCACTTTCCTAGAGGTGTAGGAGGTTTGAAAACTAAGGGGGCAAATATTCAGAGGGGACCCTCTCAGGTTCCCACGGACCTGGAGAGAAACCTTTCCGATGAAAACATTGATTCTTGTATCTAAGTCGGTGCCGTGATAAACACAAGTCAGTTCTGCAGATCATCCTGCATCAGGTGGACCCACAGTGACAATGACTATTCAGTGACTGTGCAATCCGTGTGTGAACACGTCCAGGACAGAGTCCTCACTACCTCGTGCTCCTGCTTCTCTGACCTGGAATGTCCCAGTGCAGACAGACTCTGAGATGCTACCCAAGGATCCCTGCCTCCTGGGCTTCACACCTTGTGGCTCTCTGCCCCGGAGTGTGGGTGGGACCTGTGACTTTCTTCTGACCAATACAATATGACAACTGGGGATGGCACTCCTAAGATTAGATCATAGAAGAGCAAGACCCCATCTTGCTGGCTGACTTTCTACTGTCTTCACTGCTTGCAAGCTCTGAGGACTGCACTGGCAAATCCTACATGGCAGGAAATTAAGGGCAGCCTCCTGTCAACATCCAGCAGAAGTCTGAGGCTGCCAGTGTAACAGGCCACAAGAAACTACTCAGTCTTCTTCCCTAAGGCAACGCTTTCCTTTCCTTGGTGACAGACACCCTGCTTTCTCTTTACCAGCATAATGTCAGCTTCTCTGTCTATCCTAGTTGCTCACTTCATCCAGGAGGCCCCAGAAGGGAGCAGCAGGCAGGATGGGAGGAAGTGCTGGTGAGCAGGGGTGTGGCCAGACCCCTCCTCATGTGTCACCTTGGACAGCAGATGTTCCCAGGAAGTCAGCTGGAAGAAGAGCAGTCAGGGCAGCAGGGATGGGAAGGAGATGCGTGAACACCCCTCTGACTCTCAGGCCCACGACGGGCCGTGGTTTCAGGCTGTGAAATAACACAGTGATGAGTAAACTCTGCATGGACCCTGCTGGTCATCACCCTTCAGCATCTGGTAAGCCCAGCTCACACCCAGATGCAAACACCACTGAGGCCCTCCAAACCAGATGTGACTCTCACTTCCCCCCACCTCTGGCAAACACACTCCAACAGCCAATGTAGAACCAACTCTCCTGTCACTTCAGACCCCATAGACACACCTATAGGGAGTGTGAGAAACGCAATAGACTCCCAGCCAGTCTCAGAGCCCAGAGAGGACAGGGAAGCTGTCAGAGCCCCCAGAGGAGGTGAGCCTTAGTGAGGCTGCTGAACAGTGTATGGGAGTCAACACAGCAGAGTGACTACAGACCTGGGCGCAGCGGTCAGATCGCTTCCTTAGAGTCATGGTTCAGCCAACTGAGAGCCAGCCAAGCTCTCAGAGGCCTCAGTTTCCTTGTCTGTAAAATGGGGTTGATAGCTATCCTTATCTCAGAGGACTCTTATGAGATTTAAATGACTCCAGTCATGTAAGTCCCTTAAAATACTATCTGACACATTTATTAAAGCAAAATCCTGGGAAGGAAGAGAGTTCCCGCATGCAGCTCCTGTTTCTTTCTTTCGAGAGGATGAGGACCACTTCTCCCCAACACTCATCACCTCAGCCTCTTCTTACTCATCTGCAGATGGAGAGCTGTCCTGTCCCTTAGAGCCCCTGAGGTGGGAGGGGCACCTGGAGAAGGCCAGGGTGGGGGCCAGGATGAGGACGCATCAGGGCAATGCACACCCGCACACCACAAAAACACACATACACATACATAGGCCCACACATGCTTATGTACACTCACCCACACACATATACACAAACATCCACACACATTTCTATACACATGTGCACACACACAGACAGACACACATGCAGATTACACTCTCCCTTCAGATTTGCCAGTTCATTGTAGGACTGGGCTTACTACTACTTCATCTTTGTAAAACAATTTAGGATCCTGCAGGAGAAGGACCTGAGAATTTTTGTCCCACTAGAAAGAGACCCATTCTCCAGGCAATCTGGTACTTTCTCGGCCTCATGTGTCCCTGCTCCTGGAACCCTCATAGAGGAGAACCGGAGCTAAACTTAGATCAAGGTCCTGGAGTCCAAAGGCCGCCACGTACACTGGCCAGACCTGGAACTGGGGCTCAGGGGATCCAGCAGGTCCCCAGCCTCCCAGCTCACTGCACTTTCTCAGCTGGCCTCCCACCAGCCAGGGTCCCTCCAGGCTTTGCTGCACAACAGGAGGTCTGCACGTTGGCTCCAGAAGTCACGAGGACAGGAGTTGCAATTCAACCCCTGAGGTGAGAGACCCTTGGGTGAGAACAATGAAACCCAGAATCCCTTCCTAACCTGAGTTTTTGTTGTTCTGGGGCACAGTTGTTGCAGGCAAAGTTCCAACCATCTCAACTCCTGCAAACACAACCCCACTGACAGCAGCTGCAAGGAGAACCTGGCCAGCAAATGCTCCCTTGACGGGGATGTTGGGCTGGGAAGACGGCTTTGAGGAGGAAAGGAGAGTGAGGGGCCCTGACTTCACATCTGAGCCCTGACCCTGCTGAAAGTCCCCAGAAGGGCTCCTACTTCCCTGAGAAGAAGGTTCCCCCTCAGATCCCTCCACACCGGACCTCAGGAAGAGGGGTTCAGGCAGCCCCTGGTGCTGCACGTGGCACGTGTGTCTCTGCTCGTCTCCAGAAGGCAACACCAGGGCCGCCCACTTCTGGAACGTTCTGTCCTCTGAAGGCCTGGTCTCTACAAGCTCCATGGCCTGGGTCTGGTCCTCCTCATCACGCTGCCAGGTCAGGGTGACCTCGGAGGGTAAAAGCCCAGGGCCCAAGATCTCAGGGTGACCTCTCCGTCAGGGCTGCGATGGTGTGTCCCCTGTGCTCTGGAGGTTCTGTGGTAGACAAAGCAGGGAGGGCTCAGCCAGGGGCTTGCTGAGTAGCATCGACTCCAAAGATCAAGACACCATAAGTGCTGATGGTTTGGCTGCCAACCAGCACAAGGCAGGGACCGTCCTATAGGCAGCGGGTGAAGGGAACGAGCACTACACAAGCCAGCTCCAGGACACGGAGGTGAGAACTCTGTCCAACATTCTCCTCCAGGATAAGATCCCCTTCAAGGACTCTCCTCCCTCTTTTTTTTTTTTTTTATTATGTTTTCCTGTCAGTGGTGTGCAGGGTTTTTTCTAATAGTTTTAGGTTTCATAGTTTTTAAATCTTGTGACCAGGGCTTCCCTGGTGGCGCAGTGGTTGGGAGTCTGCCTGCCAATGCAGGGGACACGGGTTCGAGCCCTGGTCTGGGAGGATCCCACATGCCGCGGAGCGACTGGGCCCGTGAGCCACAACTACTGAGCCTGCGCGTCTGGAGCTTGTGCTCCACAACGAGAGAGGTCGCGATAGTGAAAGGCCCGCGCACCGCGATGAAGGATGGCCCCCACTCGCTACAACTAGAGAAAAGCCCTTGCACAGAAACGAAGACCCAACACAGCCATTAATAAATAAATAAAATAAATAAATTTATTTTAAAAAATTAAAAAAAAAAAATCTTGTGACCAGACAAGTTTGTTGCCATTTCTACCATTTTGAACTTTATTGAGGCTTTCTGTATTGTACGTTGTAAACTTTTGGACAGTTCCAAACATTTGAAAAGGAGGTACATTCTCTGTGTTCTTCGAATAGAATTTGCTATATCTCCATGAAGTTTTGTTATTTAGGTATTTTGTATTGACACTTATTTTTTGACTTCTTGTTATGTTATGGACTAGAAGAAATCACTCAAAGATTCCTATTAGCAATGAGTTTTTGCCCATTTTACTTGTATTCTTATAGTTTTTGCTTTTTATATTTTGATACTTTTTTTCTGTATGATCTTCAAGGAGAGTTATATGTTAATTGTGGATTATAATTTTCTTAGTAAGATAAAACACCCTCTGTTGTCTCACTTAATATTTTTTTGCTTTGAATCCAATCCTGTTTGATAATAAGATCAAGACCTCAGATTTCTTTCATTTCATATTTAGCTTATATATCTCTGCCCAGCACTTCCTTAATTTTAAATTTAAAGCTTTAAAACATGTATATTTAAAGCTTAATTTTAATTTGTCTAGTTTATATCCTCAGGTAATTTCTTTAGAGGTTGTAGTATTACTGGCATGTTTCAAAGATTTTCAAAGGTAGAAAATGGCTCTCTCTCTTTTTTAATATTGTCTATAAATGATATATTGGTGGGTAGAGAACCCTTGGATCCTGGTCCTTTCTTCAGAACTCTATATATCTACTCTTTGACTCTGATGTTGGAACCGACCACTTGGAAAAGCAGCTTTTACTCTCTGTCCCTTTGGTCCATTGTTGGTGCTTGTGCACACGCATGTACTGACGATGGGAAATCATGCCTTTCTCTCAGGAGTTCTAACTGTGACTTCATTTTCTCTAGATATCCCCAAAAGAAGTACTGGATTGAAAACCCTATCAGTCCTGCAATCAAAAAGCAGACACAAGAATTTTCAGATAAACTTCTTTCTTTAGAGCAAGGACTCAAAGGATTCCATGGTAAAGGAAGGGGTTCTGAGCCTAGAAAAACTTCTTTCTTTCTCTATAATGTTTCCTTAGGTTTTGATTGTGGCCGTGGCTTCTCAGAGTTCCTTGCTCTTGTGCACGTCACCCACACCAGGCAGGGACATCAGAGAGGGAATCTAAGCAAGTCGAAACCAGAGAGCATTCCACATGATAGTCTAACAATGTTACCTACACTAAAGCAGAATCATAGTCAATAGGTCTCAGAGTTGGTAAAAAGATATTTCACATTTAACAGTGAGGTAAAAGAAAATTGGGAGGCTATGGAAAACAGTGTGGCATTTCCTCAAAAAATTAAAAATATAATTACCATATGATCCAGCATTCCCACTTTCCAAATAAGGAAAAGCAGAATCTCAAAGAGATATTTGCACACTCATGTTCATAGCAGCATTATTCGCTATAGCCAGGAGGTAGAAGCAAACCAAAGGTCCACCAGTGGATGAATGGATAAACAAAATGTGGCATATGCAGACAATGGAATATTATCCAGCCTAAAAAAGGAAGGAAATTCTGACACATGCTACAACATGGATGAACCTTGAGGACATTATGCTAAGTCAAGTGAGCCAGTCACGAAGGGACAAGTACTGTATGATTGCATTTATGGGAGGTCTCTGAAGTAGTCAAATCCACAGGAACAGAAAGTAGATTAGTGGATGGGAGGAGGGGAAATGAGGAGCTGTTGTTCAATGGGTAGAGAGTTTCAGCTTTGAAGAATAGAAGAGTTCTGGAAATTGGTTGAACAGCAAGTTAAATATGCTTAACATTAATGAACTATACACTTAAAAATGGGAAAGATGGTAAATATTATGTGTTTTTACCACAATTAAAAAATTTTTTAATTTAAAGAATACTGGGAGAATGAATCTAAAAGAGGTATATTTGAGAGTGGAGAGAAATAGTACTGTCTAGTCCTAGAAGTTTAAGAGTTAGTTTAAAAACAGGGAACATTGGGCTTCCCTGGTGGCACAGTGGTTGAGAGTCCGCCTGCCGATGCAGGGGACACGGGTTCGTGCCCAGGTCCGGGTAGATCCCACATGCTGCGGAGCGGCTAGGCCCATGAGCCAGGGCCGCTGAGCCTGCGCATCCGGAGCCTGTGCTCCGCAACAGGAGAGGCCACAGCAGTGAGAGGCCCGCGTACCGCAAAAAAAAAAAAAAAAAAAAACATGCTGGATAGGGTGTGGAGGAAAGGGAACCCTCTTGCACTGTTGGTGGGAATGTAAATTGATACAGCCACTAAGGAGAACAGTACGGAGGTTCCTTAAAAACCTAAAAATAGAACAACCATATGACCCAGCAATCCCACTCCTGGGTATATACCCTGAGAAAACGATAATTCAAAAAGAGACATGTACCACAACGTACACTGCAGCACTATTTACAATAGCCAAGACATGGAAGCAACCTAAGTGTCCATCGACAGATGAATGGATAAAGAAGATGTGGCACATATATACAATGGTATATTACTCAGCCATAAAAAGAAACAAAATTGAGGTATTTGTAGTGAGGTGGATGGACCTAGAGTCTGTCATACAGAGTGAAGTAAGTCAGAAAGAGAAAAGCAAATACCGTATGCTAACACATATATATGGTATCTAAAGAAAAAAAAAAGGTTCTGAAGAACCTAGGGGCAAGGCAGGAATAAAGCAGCAGACATAGGGAATGGACTTGAGGACACAGGGAGGGGGAAGGGTAAGCTGGGGCAAAGTCAGAGAGTGGCACTGACATATATACACTACCAAATGTAAAACAGATAGCTAGTGGGAAGCAGCTGTATAGCACAGGGAGATCAGCTCAGTGCTGTGACCACCGAGAGGGGTGGGATAGGGAGGGTGGGAGGGAGATGCAAGAGGGAGGAGATATGGGGATATATGTATACATAGAGCTGATTCACTTTGTTATACCGCAGAAACTAACACACCACTGTAAAGCAATTATACGCCAATAAGGATGTTAAAAAGAAAAATGGGGCTGGGACAACTGGACATGCATATGCAAAAAAAAAAAAAAAAACGAATCTAGATGTAGACCTTACACCCTTCACAAAAATTAAATCAAAATGGACCGCAGACCTAAAGGTAAAATACAAAGGTGTTAAACACCTAGAAATAACATAGGAGGAAAGCTAGATTACCTTGAGTATGGCAGTGACTTTTTAGATAAAACACCAAAGGCACAATCCAGAAAAGAAATAACTGATAAGCTGGACTGCATTGAAATTAAAAACATCTGCTCACAGAAGGGCAATGTCAAGAGAATGAGAAGACAAGATACAGACTGGGAGAAAAATTTGCAAAAGACGCATCTGATAAAGAATTGTTATTCAAAATAGGCAAAGAACACTTACAGCTCAACAATAAGAAAACAGTCTCATTTAAAAATGGGCCTAAGGGACTTCCCTGGTGGCACAGTGGTTAAGAATCTGCCTGCCAATGCAGGGAACACGGGTTCAATCCCTGGGCCGGGAAGATCCCACATGCCGCAGAGCAACTAAGCTCGTGCGCCACATCTACTCAACCTGCACTCTAGAGCCCGTGAGCCACAACTACTGAGCCCACGTCCTGCAACTACTGAAGCCCACGTGCCTAGAGCCCGTGCTCCACAACAAGAGAAGCCACCACAATGAGAAGCCCACACACTGCAACGAAGAGTAGCCCCCGCTCGCCACAACTAGAGTAAAGCTTGCTCACAGCAGCGAACACCCAAACGCAGCCAGAAAAAAAAAAAAGACCAAAGACCTTAATAGATACCTTACCAAAGAAGATATACAGATGGCAAATAAGCATATGAAAAGATGTTCCCATTATATGTCATCATGGAAATGCATATTAAAACAATGAGATACTACTACGCACCTATTGGAATGGCCAAAATCCAGAAGACTAAGAAGACCAAATGCTGGAGACGATGTGGAATAACAAGAACTCTCATTCACTGATGGTGGGAAGGCAAAATGGTACAGCTACTTTGGAAGACGGTGTGACAGTTTTTTGTAAAACTAAAAATACTCTTACCAGACAATCCAGCAGACAATACAGCGGTTGTGTTCCTCGGTATTTCCCTAAAGGAGTTAAAAACATGTCTACACAAATATCTGCATATGAATGTTTATAGCAGTTTTATTCATAACTGCCAAAACTTGGAAGAAACTCAGACGTCCATCAGTAGGTGAAGGGATAAATAAACTGTGCTATATCCAGACAATGGGATAGTACGCAGTGTCCAAAAGAAATGAATTAGTAAGACTTGTAAAGGCATGGAGGAACCTTAAATGCACACTACCATGTGAAAGAAGCCAATCTGAAAAGTCTATATACTGTATGACTCCAAGCATATGGCATTCTGGAAAAGGCGAAACTGTGGAGACAGTAAAAAGATGTGTTGCCAGGGGTTGGGGAGTGAGGGGAGGAATAAGTAGGTGGAAAATAGAGGATTTTTAGGGTAGTGAAACACTCTGTCTGATACTATAATAATGGACACAAGTTCCTATACATTTGTCCAAACCCACAGAATGTAGAGTTTCAAGAGTGAATCATAATATAAACTACGGACTGTGGATGATGATGATGTGTCAGTGTAGGCCCATCAGCTGTAACAAACACACCACTGTGGAGGGGACATTGATAATGGGGCACGCTATGCATGTATGGGCGCAGGGAGTATATGGGAAATCTCTGTATATCCCCCTCAACCTTGCTGTGAACTTAAAACTACTCTACAAAAATAAAGTCTTAATAACATGTGAACGAGTGTTATCTAAATACCCAGCATCACAGAAAAGTCTGCCTTCTTGTAAGAGGACTCAGTTGCAAGTTAACAAAACTCGAATGAATCTAGCTTTGGTAAAAGAGGTTTAACATGTTGATTTACCTGGGAAGGACAGGGGTGTGGCCAATTAGAGACATGATTGGACCCAGAGACTCAAACTTGTCATCAGACCTCAATTTCTCTTCTCTTTCACTGTTCCTGGGGAAGACAGACAATATGATCTCTAACCCCCTCACATTACCCACTTTCACAACTTTAGCAGAAAGATAAACATCCTTCTCACATTGACCATACATAAAGTACTGGAGAGGAAAGACTACCCTTGGACCCATCCCTGTTGCTAGGTGGATGTGGTACAACATGGTAACCTGACTGGTCAGGCCTGGGTCATGTGATTTCCTCATCCCTCGGTTCATTATATTTCCTAAGTTATTTAAGGTCATGCTGATTATTAAACCATGTAACTATTAAACAAAAAGACTTTTTCAAATTCTCAGAACCATAAGAAAATAAGTGAGAACATTAACTAGTAGAAATGCTGGGTGTCTTTTTATTTCCTCTTCTTTATATTTCTACCTAGCCTTTGCCTCTTCCAATCCCCAAATTACCTAGAAGACTGGGCTACCTTGCTGGGATCATAATTTTGTCCTGTATTCCTGTGGAATGAACACAAAGTCCCTTGGACCTCAGCTCTGATCTCTGCACTCCTGGCTACAGCCCTGTGAGATGCCACACTTTCAGGTGGTTGCCAGAGTCCCCCTTGTGGTGAGCACACTTCTAAGATGTGATTCCCATCTCCTGGTGTTCATGCACTTGTGTAATTCCCACCTTTGGACTATAAGCTGGACCTAGTGACTCATTTGTAATAAAGAGAATACAGTGAAGTGATAGAATGTTATGATCACCAGGGCACAGGATATGAGGGACCGGAGGTCAACTATCCAAAAGTCAGCTGTTCAAACCAGTTGGGGGAAGCACAGACTCCTTATGCAATCTGAGGCAGAATGACCCTGCACTGCTTTTCTACCTAAGGGGTTAATCCTCTAGATTTCCACCTCCACAATCCCTGACATCACACAGGGTGATGAGGAGGTGACCAGCAGTGATTCTGATCCTAGGTAGGATGAGCAGGAGGTCTGGTCTGCAAGGAGGACAGGAAGTGAAGAAACAAGGGCTCCCAAATCTAACACCCAGTGACCCAAACACTTCCCTAGGCCAGACCCCATGGCTAGAAAGAGGAGGAGGGTAACAATCTCCAATCTCCCTGTGCTGCCCCCTCTGGCCCAGTTCTCCCTTTCTCTTACTCACAGTAATGTCCCAAGAGCCCACAGAGGTGACACTAAATATATCTCTGCTCATCTCCAGAACAGACCACCATGGCCACACACTCCTGGGAAGTCCTATTCTCTCGATATGTATTAATTCAGTATGTGCAGCAGAAACCCAAATAACAGTGGTCTCACAGGATGGAAGCTTGTGTGTGGCTCCCATGACAGTGAGACAGGCAGTTCCAGGGCTGCTAGGGTGGCTTTGCACCACAAGGATGTCCAAGCATCCAGGTCTCCTTGACCTTTGTTTTCTGCTGTCCCTGGGATGTTGCCCTTATTAGCATGACCCAACATACCTAAGACCATGTCATTGGTCCATGAGCAACCAGGGAAAGCAGGAGAGAAGGGAAAGTCTCATTGTGTATCTCCATCAGAGCTCTGGTGACCAAGTGCATTGTCAATGAGCAGTAATATTTTGAAAGGAATCTTTTTCTGAGCAGTAAGTTTCAATAGTGGGATAAAAATATTTAGTCCACCATTCTGTAAACAGATGTGCTCTCATCTAGGCTTTGTTGTTCTATTTACAGATCACAGGCAGAGTAGATTTAACATAAACCTTAAAGGGCCTGGGATTTGAGGAATGGTAAGTAAGCACTGGCTTCAAGTTTAAGTCACCAGCTGCATTAGCCCCTAACAAGAGAGTCAGCCTAGCCTTTGAAGTTTTGAAGCCAGGCATTGACTTCTCCTCTCTAGCTATCAAAGTCCTAGATGGCATCTTCTTCCAATAGAAGGCTGTTTCATCTATATTGAAAATTTGCTATTTAGTGTAGCTGCCTTCATTAATGGTCTTAGCTAGACCTTCTGGATAACATGCTGCAGCTTCTACGTCAGCACGTGCTGCTTCACCTCGCATTTTCATGTTACAGAGACGGCTTCTTTCCTTAAACCTCATGAACCAACCTCTGCTAGCTTCAAACTTTTCTTCTGCAGCTTCCTCACCTTCTCGGCCTTCATAGAATGGAAGAGAGTTAGGGCCTTACTGTGGTTTAGAATTTGGCTGAAGAGAATGTTGTGGTTGGTTTGATCTTCTATTCAGTTTTCATTTCAGTTATTGTATTTTTCATCTCTGTTGTTCTTTAATTTTTCTATGTCTTTGTTAAACATTTCTTGCATCTTCTCGATCTTTGCCTCCATTCTTTGTCCGAGGTCCTGGATCATCTTCACTATCATTATTCTGAATTCTTTTTCTGGAAGGTTGCCTATCTCCACTTCATTTAGTTGTTTTTCTGGGGGTTTATCTTGTTCCCTCATCTGGTACATAGCCCTCTGCCTTTTCCTCTTGTCTATCTTTCTGTGAATGTAGTTTTTGTTCAACAGGCTGCAGGATTGTAGTTCTTGTTTCTGCTGTCTGCCCTCTGGTGGATGAGGCTATCTAAGAGGCTTGTACAGGTTTTCTGATGGGAGGGAGTGTTGGTGGGTAGAGCTGGGTGAGCTGGCAGAGCTCAGTAAAACTTTAATCCGCTTGACTGCTGATGGGTGGGGCTGGGTTCCCTCCCTGTTGGTTGTTTGGCCTGAGGCAACCCAACACTGGAGCCTACCTGGGCTCTTTGCTAGGACTAATGGCACACTCTGGGAGGGCTCATGCCAAGGAGTACTTCCCAGAACTTCTGCTGCCAGTGTTCTTGTCCCCACAGTGAGCCACAGCCACCCCCCACCTCTGCAGGAGACCCTCCAACACTAGCAGGTAGGTCTGCTTCAGTCTCTTATGGGGTTATTGCTCCTTCCCCCAGGTCCTGATGCACACATCACTTTGTGTGTGCCCTCCAAGGGTGGAGTCTGTTTCCCCCAGTCCTGTCGAAGTCCTGCGATCAAATCCGGCTAGCCTTCAAAGTCTGATTCTCTGGGAATTCGTCCTCCCGTTACCAGACCCCCAGGTTGGGAAGCCTGACGTGGAGCTCAGAACCTTCACTCCTGTGGGTGGACTTCTTTGGTATAAGTGTTCTCCATTTTGTGAGTCATCTACCCAGCAGTTATGGGATTTGATTTTATTGTGATTGCCCCCCTCCTACCGTCTCATTGTGGCTTCTCCTTTATCTTTGGATGTGGGGTATCTTTTTTGGTGAGTTCCAGTGTCTTCCTGTCGCTGGTTGTTCAGCAGTTAGTTGTGATTTCAGTGCCCTCACAAGAAGTCTTCCCTTCCTTCCTTCCTCCCTTTTTCTTTTCTTCCATTTTTCTCTTCCTTCCTTCCTTCCTCTTTCTTCCTTCCTTCCTTCATTTTCTTTTTCTTTCCTTCTTCCTTTTCTTTTCCTTTCCTTTCCTTTACTGTGAAAGCACTGAGTCCTAACCACTGGACCACCAGGGACTTCCCTCCACCATGCTTTTTTTTTTTAATATTTATTTATTTATTTGGTTGTGCCAGGTCTTAGTTGCAGCAGGCGGGCTCCTTAGTTACAACTCACAGGCTCCTTAGTTAAGGCATATGAACTCTTAGTTGCAGCATGCATGTGGGATCTAATTCCCTGACCAGGGATCAAACCCGGGCCCCCTGCATTGGGAGCACAGAGTCTTAACCACTGCACCACCAGGGAAGTCCCCCACCATGCTTAAAATTCTCCTAGCCTCTACCAACTGCCTGGTTCCAAACCTGCTATTCCATTTGTAGGTCTTTGTTATAGCAATATCCCTCTTTCAGGTACTAAAATACATATTACATTTCTACTAATGCATAACAATATTACCATCAATTCAATGGCTAAAACCATAAACATTTAGTATCTTGCAGGCTTTGTGGGGCAGGAATCTGGGCACAGATTAGTGGGTCCTCTGCTTAGGGTCTCACAAGGTACTGGCAATCAAGGTACTGGCCATCTCAAGACTTGACAAGAGAAGGATCTGCTTTCAAGCTCCCAAACTCTTGGCAGAATTCAATTCCATGTGGCTATAGGAAGAAGGGCTTCAGCTTGTTGCTGATTGCTGATCAGAGGCCACCCCAGCTCCAAGAAGCAGCCCTCAATTACTTTCCATGTTCCTCCCAACATGGCTGCTTGCTTCATCAAAGCCACTAGAGAAGACAGACACTTTCTAAGATAGAAGTGACAATCCTATGTAATGTAATCACGTAAGTGATATCCCATAACCCTGGCCATAGTCTATTGGTCAAGAGCCTCAAGTGTAAGTTATCACACAAATGAATGAACACCAGGAGACAGGGACTATAGGGGCTACCTTAGAATGTATCTGCCACAATCTTGTACTGTATTACCTGGCTGAATTAATTTATTCATTCCAGTCATCTTTGTGTTTGGGAGAGTACCTTAGGGTTTTCAAAATGCAGGATCACATTATTTTCAAATAAAGATAGCATTATTTCTTCCTTTCCGATGTAGATGTCTTTTTTTTTTCTAACTGCACTAGCTATAACCTCTAGTACAATGCTTATAGAAATGGTGGCAGCAGACATACCTTGTTCTCAATCTTGGGGGAAAGCATTCATTCTTTCACCATTAGGATGTTAGGTTTTTCATACATGCTCTTTATCAGGTTAAAGAAGTTCTCTCTGTGGCAGACAAACTCTAAGATGACCCCTAATGATCCTCATCTTCTAATATTTATGCCCTTTTATTATAACCCTTCCCTCGACTGTCTCTGGGACCTTTGACTTGTTTCTAACGGAGAGAATATGGCAAAAGTGATGGGATGTCATGCCTATGATCACATTGCTACAGAGTCTGTTTTGCTAGTAGACTTTCTTGAGACACTCTCCTGTGCTGGCTTTGAAGCAGCAGCCATGTTGAGAGTCCCATGTGACAAGGAGCTGAGGGTGGCTACTAGGAGCTGAGGGCAACCTCCAGCCAACAACCAGCAAGAAGTCAAGTCCTTCGGTCTTATAACCACAGGGAACTGAATTCTACTGACGTCCTTAATGAGTGTGGAAGTGGATCTTGCAGTCAATCCTCCAGTTAAGAACACAACTGACACCTTAATACAGCCTTGCAGAGAACCCAGCTGAGGTATACTTGAAGTCCTGACCCACAGAAATTGTGAGATAATAAATGTGTGTTGATTTGGGGGCTAGGTTTGTGATCACTTATTATGTAGCACAGAAAACTATGTATGTTTAATCCATTCACATTTAATGTTATTTTTTATCTGAGTGGATTTACTTTTTTCATTTTTTTATGTATCTCACGTCTTTTTGTTCCTCTGTTCCTTCCTTATTGTCTTTTATTAAGTAGATATTTTGCTATGAGCCATATAAATTATTTTGTTCATTTCTAAGTGTAATTCTGATTTATTTTATAGTGGTTTCTTTAGGAATTACAATATCTACCTTAACATATCACAGTACACTTTGCTGTTGTTGTTGTTTTTGTGGTACACGGGCCTCTCACTGTTGTGGCCTCTCCCGTTGCGGAGCACAGGCTCCAGACGCGCAGGCAGAGGCCATGGCTCACGGGCCTAGCCCTTCCACGGCATGTGGGATCTTCCCAGACCGGGGCACAAACCCGTGTCCCCTGCATCTGCAGGCAGACTCTCAACCACTGCGCCACCAGGGAAGCCCCACAGTATACTCTGGATAAATACTAATTTAATTCCAGTAAGCACAGAAACCTTGCTCTGATATAGTTTTGTTATGACTCCTCTCCTTCGTGTTATTATTGTCATATATATTACATCTATATATATTACAAATCTATATTTATAACATAGCATCATATTGATTTATATAATTTTCTTTTAAAGAAGTTGAGAAAAGAGAAAAAGCATACTTGAGCCTTTCATTTTAAACTCTGTATTTAGCATTTCCAGTACTCTTCCTCTTGTGGATTCAAATTACCATTTTTGTCATTTCCTTACTCCGAAAGAGTTCCATTCCTTCCTCCATCCTTTGTCCAATTATTCACATGAATATATATTACATCTAAAGATGCTGTAAGCCCAATGCAATAAATTTATTATTGCTTTATATAATTTAAGTCAGATAAAAATACATTTATAATGCTTTTCATAATTATGTTCATATTACCTTTCCTGGTACTCTTTTTTTCATGCGGATTGGGGTTACTGTCTGGTGTCATTTCTTCTCAGCCTAAAGAACTTAACTATAGTATTTCTTGTAAAACAGATCTGCTAGCAATAAGTCCTCTCAGTGTCTTTGGGAATGTCTTTGTCTTCAATTTCAAATCATAGTTTTGCTAGATATAGGATTCTTTGTTAACAGGTTATTTGCTGGTTTCTGTGTTTTTGTTTAGCTTTATTTTGCTTTTCATTTTGAATGTATCAATGCTTTCTGGCCTCTATTGTTTCTGATGAGAACTTAGCTGTTATTCTTATTGTGTGTGGGTGTGTGTTTAATATGTAATGAGCTTTTTCTCCTACTGCTTGCAAATTTTTCTCTTTTCTTTTGTTCACAATCTTTTGACCATAATGTGTCTTGGTGTGGATCATCTTACATCTCTCGAGTGTACAGATTCAAGTTTCTCATCAAATTTGGGAAGTTTTAAGCCTTTATTTCTTTATTTTTTCTGCTTTTTCTCTTTCCTCCTTTGCTGAGACTCCTATTATGCATATGTTGGTACTGATGTTGTCCCACAGTATCTGAGGCTCTGTTCATATTTTTTTATTCTTATTTCTTCCAATTCTTCATACCAGATAAACTCTATTGAACTATCTTCAAATTCTTTCTTCTGCCCACCCAATTCTGCTATTGAGTCCTTCTACTGAACAGGTTTTATTTTGTTTTTTGGGTTTTTTTGCTTTGTATGTGTATTTTTTTTAATTTTTTAAAAGATTTTATTGTTTTAGAAAAGTTTTAGGTTTTCAACAAAATTGAGAGGAAGGTACAGAGATTTTCTATATACCCTCTGCCCCACACTTACACAGTATCCCCCATTATCAACACCACTCACCAGAATGGTACATTTTTTACCAAGGATGAACCTACATTGACACATCATAATCATAAGTCCATAGTTTTCCTTAGTGTTCACTCTTGGAGTTGTACATACTATGGTTTGAACAAATGTATGACATATATTCATTATTATTATAGCATACAAAGCATTTTCATTGCCCTAAAAATCCTCTGTGTTCTGCCTATTTATCTCCCTACCCCACCCCACCCCACTCCACCAGTTACCACTAGGTTTTCTTGTCTCTGTAGTTTTGCCTTTTCCATATGTCATATAGTTGGAATCAACCTTGCATCATTTATATTCCCACCTAGTTCTCCCCCAGTACATGCTGGATATTCTAAACAAAATTATAGATATATCATCTGTAATATTTTTAATGTATCCCTCAAAATAATTTTATAAATTTCATAATTACAATATCGTTTCTAAAAATAACAATTCTTAACATCATCAAACATCCAGTGCATGTTCACACTTCCCTAATTATATTTTTTTCTTAACAACTGAGGTGTTTAAACCAGGATCCAAAGAGATGTACTCATTGATTTTGGTTGCTATGTCTCCTAACTTACTGATTGTTTTTGGCTTTTTCTCTTGAAATTTATTTGGTTAGAAATCAGCCTTCACTTCTACCACAGCTTACCTACAGCTTCCTGTTTCCTGCCCTTTGCGGTCACAAAATTACTTCTTAGTTAAGATACTGACATTTTCTTGGAAACTCCTTTAAGTTTATTTAGTACCTTCAACAACTCTTTCTCCTCATAGTGAGATTTCAAGTGCCTAGAAAAACACATCCCTACATAAGGGGGTCTATAACCCACTGTCCTAACCTCATTAACTCACTCTAGTCTTATTCTATTATCTTTATGATACAAGAAGCAGAACTGTCTGAAATAACACTGGGAGCTCATGCTGGGTAGCCTGAATAACAAGCTAATTAGAACCTGGGGTTCCTTCTTCTCCCAGCGAGTGGGGCTGCAAGAAATCACCATCCAGTTGGATCAGTGGTGTTTTTAACACTTGGCAAAGGAGTCTATAATTTGCCATGGGCCCCCAGGCCTCCAGTTATTGGGCAGTTGGCATTTCCATACAACAGCAATATATTATCTATTATTGCATAACAAATTACCCCAAACAAGAGGATCTCACAGCATCTCACAGTTTCTGTGGGTCAGCAATCCAAGCACAGCATAAGCTGGGTCATCTATTTCAGGGTGCCTACAAGGCTGCAAGCAAGGTGTTGGCAAGAGTGGAGCTCATAAAAAGAAACGAAATTGAGTTATTTGTAGTGAGGTGGATGGACCTAGACAGAGCGAAGTAAGTCAGAATGAGAAAAACAAATACTGTATGCTAACCCATATATATGGAATCTTTAAAAAAAAAAATGGCTCTGAAGAACCTAGGGGCAGGACAGGAATAAAAGATGCAGACATAGAGAATGGACTTGAGGACAAGGGGAGGGGGAAGGGTAAGCTGGGACGAAGTGAGAGAGTGGCATGGACATATATACACTACCAAATGTAAAACAGCTAGTGGGAAGCAGCTGCATAGCACAGGGAGATCAGCTCGGTGCTTTGTGACCACCTAGAGGGGTGGGATGGGGGGGTGGGAGGGAGATGCAAGAGGGAGGAGATATGGGGATATATGTATATGTATAGCTGATTCACTTTGCTATAAAGCAGAAACTAACACCATTGTAAAGCAATTATACTCCAATAAAGATGTTAAAAAAAAAAGAAATGCAGATGATGTCCAAATAAAACTTCTTTTCACTTCAAAGTTTGACTCAGCTTATCTTGGGAATGTGAGGAGGGGGCTGAGGAAGAGTCTGTTAGAGGTTCATGGGAGAGGCAAGTTGGGGGGGCAGGGGGGAAGAGGTGGTGGGGACGAAGGGAGAGACTGAGCAGACTGGACAGTACCCAACAGCGCTCTGAGACTAAGGAGGGAGCACCATGAGTGGTGTCAGGTGCCATAGAGAAGACTAAGGAAAGGCCTCTGAGGACCACTGGAAGACAGTGTAAATTAAGTGGCGAGACGTGGGACTGCAGAAGTCAAAGAAAGATGAGAATGTTTTTTTGACAGGAAAGTAGGATTTATTGGTGGGCATGAGTAAGAAGGGGATAGCGCCAAAACTCTCAAGAGTGCAGGGCCTACCATTTGTCCAGGGGCCACAATTAGGGATGCATTTGACCCCACAGCCATCCGGGATGAGCCACTTTTCTGCCACCATGTTTTCAAATTCATCCCTGTTAAACTTAGTAAATCCCCACTTCTTGGAGATGTAGATCTTCTGGCAGCCAGGGAACTTGAACTTGGCCCTGCCGAGGGCCTCAATCACATGCTCCTTGTTCTGCAGCTTGGTGTGGATGGACATTATGATTTGGCCAATGTGGACCCTGGCCACTGTGCCCTGGAGCTTTCCAAAGACGCCACACATACCTGTCTGGAGCCTAGATTGGGGACAGCATGCCAGTCATGAATGTCCACTGGAAAGGGCTGTCTCCAAGGTCCCTTAGGGCAACCCATTCAGGCAACAGGCTGCATACACTACCGAGGAGGCTGCTGTTTGCAGCCATTGCACACTGGGCCGCCATGGGGAAAGATGAGAATTGAGGGAAGTAAAATAAATGCAGACCACTTCTCTCACTGCAGCAAAGGGAAGATTGTTGCTACAGAGGTCAGCAGGGCCAATAAAGGCTTTGTTAAATTATGATTTGAAAGCAAAAAAGAGGAAGCACTATAAAGACTGATAAAAGAAAAAAGACTATGAAAACAATAACTCTAAAGGAGTTATGAAAAAAAATAAAGGGGTTATGATCGAGACTACAGTTAGTTTGGAACTGGCTATATCTCTGGAGGAACATTTTGGAATTAGCTGTCTCTTTTCCCAGCTAAGACCTCAGATTCCTGAAGGGACTATGTCTGTCTTGTTCACTGGTATCCATGGGACCTAGCACAATGCCTAACACAGTCTTTCAATAAAAGTTTGTTTCTGATGGATTCTTCCTTCAATATTTGAGGAGTACATGCTTAATGAGTGTCCTCAGAGGTCCATGGCCCACCTCTATTGCAAAGAAAAAGAGTAATTTCCATGAGCAGTTTGCAAGATCTTGGCTTCCCTAGAAAGTGCTCAGTTTGACAAACAAGAAGTTTCACTTTGCTCCTTTCACCAGCCAAAACGAAGACTGTAGAAAGCTGTTTTAAACTTTCTCTCCTTACATTTGAATGGGATCACATATAGAATCCCCCATATACCTAAGTGCACAAAGATGCAGTGTCTATTTCTCTACAAGTGGTCTGTTCTTCCTCACAAATCTCCCACCTATAAAGTTAGGACAGCCCATTGGACAAGATCATAAAGAGCCTTGTAAGCCATTCCAGAGAGATTTGGGTCTTACCCAATCAGTGAAGGATAAAAGTCATCATCAAGGATGACTGAATAGGGGAATACTACAGAGTTCTGAGTCGGAAATATCACCGAGGAGGCAGTACAGAAGAAAGACTGGGAGTGAGGCAAGGGAGTGAGACCAAATGTTCAGATAAAGGTAGGGAGTCAGTTGTCACAGTATAGGAAGGGCCTGAAATAGGACAGTAAAGTGGAAAAGGAAGGAGGGGACAGCTAAGATGTTCAGAAATGTCAGAAACTGGCAATTAATTAAATGGGAGGGATACAGGAGAGGAATCACAACATAATTAACAAAGCAGTGAAGCACTGGATATCAACAGCAAAGAAAATGCCCTTTAAAAAAAAAAAAGAAAGAAAGAAAAAAAAATCTCATTCCAGTAGTTTCACATCCTAAGGGTCAGGATCTCCACCTGGAATCTTTCTGTGGTGCTCTATGGGAACAGGGAGAGGACTTTAGAGGCTATCACTTTTGGGTCACTTCCTAAGCAGTGGAATTCTTAGGATGGGAGGGAGGACATTCTAGTTCCTCAGGGATTCACTGAAGTGAATCAGGGCATGATCAGTGACAACACTGTGTTGCTCCCAGAGCGGACAAAGGCCTGAGTGTGAGAGATACAGAGCTCCTGAAGTCTCTCTGACAGATAAACCCATCAGCCTCTGGAACCTACCTAATCCTTCTCCAGTCCTAATCTCCTTAATCCTAAATCTGAGCTCAGTTATGCCAACACCTCTAGAGTAAATCATAAGGTCTGAGACCTCAGCAACAAGAGAAGCAGAGTTGGACTCACTGAGGCAGCCAAAAGAAAGAGGGAGAGATGGAGAAATGCAAAATAACAGAAGATCTGACTCTACCACCTGGGTAGTGCCTTTCATTCTCCTGTGTTTTCCAGTAAGTCATTAGCAGATCATCTGCCATCTTCTTTTTCTTCAAGAACCAATCAAAACTCAAATTTGCATTTGGGAAACAGAAACTTTCAGGAAACCCAGAGACATCTTTTCAGGACCATGGAGAGCAGAAGGTGGTCGCTCCTGAGGAAACGTTCCATCTCAACATGAAGATGAGGGAAAGAAAGAATAAAGGGTAGTGGAGTCATCAATGGAGAGCATTCAGGTGAGGTAGAAAGACTTGGAATATAAAATCCAAAAGGGCCCTATAGAGCACCTAGTCTGAACTCCTCATAGGAGGGATACTCTTGAGCCAGAAAAGGAAATTCTTTATACCTTCATTATAGCCAACAGTTCTCTTCAGCGACTTATCTTAAAAGGAATCTATAGGGAATTGAGACTTTTTCAATTTCCTTGGAAGAAATGCATACAAAAAGACCCTTTGGTTGATGGTCCTAAAAAGAGCATTACAAACAAGAACCGAAATATTGATACCATAAAGGTAAAGAATCTCACCTAGGTAGGATAACACAAGAGCTGCCAACTCAGGGTTAGTCCTTGGGTCTCCTGACACCCGTGCAGTGTTTTCTTCTTTATAGTTGTTGAGTGGTTAAGGATCTAGATTCTCCTCTGGCTCTGCCATACACCAGCTGTGTGACCTCAGGCAAATTACTCATTCATTCCAAGCCTTGATCTCCTTCTTTGAGCTAAGGCTTCCTGTGTGTCAGACACTGTGAAGCAATGGGAAAACAAAGACAATTTCTGCTCTCAAGTAGTTCCTAGTCCAGTGGAGGACAGATGTAAAAACATCAATAGTTCAAGAGTACTATAAAAGTACAGAAGTTTTGCAAAGAAAAATATTAACAACTTGGAGGTGGGAGCAAGATTAGGAGGAATCCAGGAAAACAAAGGCATCAAGCTGTGAAATAGGGCACTAGATTTAGGGAACTACAAATAACAATAACTTAGTTCTGATGGATGATAATTTGGCAGTGTGGAGAGCTGGAGTAATAAAACCTTCCACATACTAATGTTGTGGAAGTCAAAGGAGACAAAGCACTATATAGATAAATATTAGCTATGTATTATGCCAACAGCTACCCCTATGAGAAAAAGATTCCTTAATTCAGCAAACATTTATAGAATACATACTCACTGTACTAGGAGCAGCCACTTCTCCTTTTGATCCCCTCCCTAAAATAGAGCCAGCTTGAGAATCAAGAAAACCAAATTCTGCAATCTTTCCTGGAGGTAAAAGTGCCTCTTCTATGCATATCAAGTAAGGGGAGTGGAGGAGAGCTTGACAATCCCATGATTCCTCTACTGAAGTGCCACTTAGATAAGCACATCTTGCACTTGTGTGATTTGAAAAAAGGCTTTGCCTACAGACCAAAGAATACCCGGGATGACCTCTGGTATGATCCCCTTGGCACCAAGTAATCAAGCAAGGTGGTATCATGACACAGAGTCAGATGATCAAAAGTGGCAAATTTCCCAGGCTCAGCTGACAATGAGAGTATACGTAAAAGTGGTTAGAAAAATCATCTTTATGCCAGTTACTATTTTCAACTTCTCCTACTTAGTACTAATTCTCTTAGCTTCCCATAACCAAATATTTCCATATGAACAAGTAGCAGCCATGGTTCTACAATCTGACTAGTCCACTGACCAACTCAATGTGTACATCAAGGACATCTGGATATTGCAGTGTCATGGAAACTTCTCTCTGGTGAAGTGTCTACAGACACCAGTGAAATTTAAAATTTACACCCTATATTGGGTTGAATAGTGTCCCCCCAAAATTCATGTCCACTAGGAACCTCAGAATGCAATCTTATTTGGAAATAGGGTCTTTGTAAATGTAATCAAGTTAAAATGAGGGCATACTGGATTAAGGTGGCCATTGATCCAATGACTGATGTTCTTTTTAGAAGAAGGAATTTTGGACACAGACACAAGACACACAGACACACACACACACACACACAGAACACCATGTGACAGTGGAGAGAGAGATTGCCAAGAAACACAAAGGATTGCCGGCCACCACAAGAAGCTAGGAGAGAGGCATGGAACATATTCTCCCTCAAAGCCTCCAGAAGCAATCAACGTGACCAACACCTTGATTTCAGTCTTCCTCCAGACCTGTGAGAGAATAAATTTTGTTCTTTTAAGCCACCAGTTTGTGATACCTTGTTATAGCAACCCTAGGAAACTAATACATACCCCCCTCCCAGTACATGTTTTCCTTCTATGTGCCCTAGGATTTAGGATTTTTTTAATCTTCTCAGACAGAAAAGGATAGATATCAACGCTAATAACTGTATTAGCACATGGAAAGGGGTATTGGTGAGAGCAACAGAATGACTGAGCAATTCAAACCAAAAGAGCACCTTCACAGGTGATGTAAAGGGCAGGGAAATTTACTTCTGAAGGCTCTATAAATTGAGACCCTTTCATCTCTGCAGTAGTTTTTTAAAAAATATCTACAAATTCTTTGATACTCTAGGGAGGGAGAAAAGGGCAGCAGTTAAGAAGAATTCCTGGAACTCAGTAACACATTAGTTGTGAAAGAGTGAGAGGGAAAAATCTCAGTTCATACATGTTGAGCTCCAGATGTGTGAGTTTCAGGAAAGACATATAAGCCAGAAACAAATTTTAAGAATCTTTAGCATACAGATTAGCAGATCTCAAATGAGCTTCTCTGGCCAAATGCACAAGAACTGTCTGGGGAAACCTATGAAAACACGGAGTGCCAGTTAATACTTAAATGAATTCTATAATTAAAATTTTACTGGGCCTCCCTGGTGGCGCAAGTGGTTGAGAGTCCGCCTGCCGATGCAGGGGATGCGGGTTCGTGCCCCGGTCTGGGAGGATCCCGTGTGCCGCGGGGCGGCTGGGCCCGTGGGCCATGGCCGCTGGGCCTGCGCGTCCGGAGCCTGTGCTCCGCAACGGGGGAGGCCGCAGCAGTGGGAGGCCCGCATACCGCAAAAAAAAAAAAAAAAAAAAAAAAAAAAAAAATTTTACTTAAGTAAGAGATTGTGATGGGGGTCTAGATATGAGAAATAGTCAAGTATCAATTATTTCTTACTTTATCCAAGCAATGAAGCACCTGGTATGCTTATCAGAAACTGGGGGAAAATGTCCATTCATAACAGCCAAAAAAATGCTAAATTAATCTGTTTTTTAAAAATGAAGATCTTGGGACTTCCCTGATGGCACAGTGGTCGAGAATCAACCTGCCAATGCAGGGGACACAGGTTTGAGCCCTGGTCTGGGAAGATCCCACATGCCATGGAGTAACTAAGCCCATGCGCCACAACTACTGAGCCTGCGCTCTAGAGCCCACGAGCCACAACTACTGAGCCCATGTGCCACAACTACTGAAACCCGCTCGCCTAGAGCCCGAGCTCCGCAACAAGAGAAGCCACCACAGTGAGAAACTCACGCACCACAACGAAGAGTAGCCCCCGCTTGCAGGAACTAGAGAAAGTCCGTGCTCAGCAACAAAGACCCAGCACAGCCAAAATTAAATAAATTTTTTTTAAAAAATGAAGATCTTATTGAAGAAATAAAACAAGACCTAAATAAATGGAAAGCAAACCACATTCTTGGCTGGGAAGACACATAAAAAATGCCAACAATACCCAAATTAAATTATACATTTAATGTTTTTCCATTTAGAATCACAATAGGTTTTTCTCTTTTTCTTTGATGGGAGGGAACAGTAAAAAATGATTTCAGATTGTATACGGAATACATGTCCAAAAACATCTAAGAAAAAGTATAAAAATAACAGGAAAGAGACTTGCCTGTCTAGATTTCAGAAAATACTATAAAATCAATGAAATAAAATCTATGGTGTTGGTGTTAAGAAGAGATAAATAGAAGATTAGAATATAGAATCAAAAATCCAGAAACAGATCTCACTATGAAAGAATTTCAGATATGACAAGTGTGACAGTTTAACTCAAGGAAAAGAGGATGATTCTTTAATAAATGTAGCTAGCACCACTAGCCATCCATCTAAGCCATCTAACGCATGCTCTTCAACAGTAACCACTAGCCACATGTGGCCACTGAGCACCTAAAATGCACCTAGTCTAGAACTGAGATTTGATATGAGTGCAAAATATACATTGGATTTCAAAGACTTAGTCTGAGAAAACATAAAATATCCCACTAATAATTCTTTAAAGTGGATTACATGTAAAAATATTTTTGATATAATGGGTTAAGTTGGTGAAATAAAATATATTATTATGATTAATTTCACTTATTTCTTTTTACTTTCTTTTAATGCAGCTTTGACTTAAAATTACATAAGTATCTTGCATTTTATTTCTACTGGACAGCACTGCTCCAGAGAAAAATAAAGATCTTCCCTTTACATATTTTTAAAAACAAAGATAAAGACTTAAATGTAAAAAACACTGTAAGAAAACCTAGGAAAGTAAATTAGAATCTGAGGGTCAGGCTAGATTTCTTAATGAGGACAGTATGTCATGTGTGTGTATGTATGGATGTATAAATTGATAAGCAAAAGACAGACAACCCAACAGGAAAAACAGGCAAAAGACAGGATTGGAAATGCACAGAAAACAAATCCCAATAACAAACAAACAATAATAACAAAAAGATATTCAAAATTACTAAGTAAGAAAAAGTGTAATTCAAATAACCAAGACATTTTTTACTGGCCTGAAAAAAATAAAAGCAGATAATAACTCTCTCTCCTGGGGATGTGGGAAAGGGGAAAGCTCATACCCTGCTGCCAAGGTAAATGTAAAGAATAACAGCCTTCTTAAAAAGCAGTAAGGGAGCTTCCCTGGTGGTGCAGTGGTTAAGAATCCACCTACTACTACCACAACTACCGCAGCCCGCACACCTAGGGCCCATGCTCTGCAACAAGAGAAGCCACCGCAATGAGAAGCCCACACACCACAACGAAGAGTAGCCCCCGCTCTCCGCAACTAAAGAAAGCCCACGTACAGCAACAAAGACCCAACACAACCAAAACAAAAAAATTAAAAAGAAAAAAATGCAGTAATGAAATATCCATAAAAATTAGTACTACAGCTGTTCCGCACAGATACCAAAATCCACTGATGCTCAAGTCCCTTCTAAAAAATGGCAGCCCTCTGTATCCACAGATGCAGGACCTACAGACACAGAACCCACGGATACAGAGAGCTGATTGTAAATAATACCCTTCAACCCCAGAACCGTTTTCACAGTAATGAATCCACTAGCACATAAGGACAAATGTTCAGAGAATCTTTAGTCTAACACTATTTATGCAGCAGCAAAATAAAATAAAATAAAGAGGAAACTAAGGCAAAAGAAAGGAAACTAAGTAACAACAGGAAGCTAAGTAAATGCCCATCTGCTAATAAAAGGTTGGAAAATGTATGTCACCTGCAGAACAAGATGTGTTATGCAATCATTAAAATTTTTTAATGAAAAAATTAGCAAAAACTTTTAAATATGAAAATGTCAACACTGGCTCCACTGTAAAAAGAGACTATCTCATATATGCTGGTGTGGGCAGGAATCGGTACAACCTTATGGGAAGGAAACTAGAAGACAATTAGAATTTTAAATTTCCATGCCTTTTGACTCAGGAGCTCAGTTTCCAGGAATCTGTCCTACCATTACAGATGGTATGACAATTTAAAGACATATGCGCAGAGCAGAAGCAAGAAGAACTACAATTCTGAAGCCTGTGGAAGGAAAACCACATTCACAGAAAGATAGACAAAATGAAAAGGCAGAGGACTTTGTACCACATGAAAGAACAAGATAAAACCCCAGCAAAACAACTAAGTGAAATGGAGATAGGTAACCTTCCCAAAAAAGAATTCAGAATAAAGATAGTGAAGATGATCCAGGACCTCGGGAAAAGAATGGAGGCAAAGATCGAGAATATGCAAGAAATGTTTAACAAAGACCTAGAAGAAAGAACAAACAAACAGAGATGAACAATACAATAACTGAAAAGAAAACTACACTAGAAGGAATCAATAGCAGAATAATTGAGGCAGAAGAATAGGTAAGTGACCTGGAAGACAGAATGGTGGAATTCACTGCCACAGAACAGAATAAAGAAAAAAGAATGAAAAGAAATGAAGACAGCCTAAGAGACCTCTGGGACAACATTAAATGCAACAACATTCGCATTACAGGAGACCCAGAAGGAGAAGAGAGAGAGAAAGGACCAGAGAAAATATTTGAAGAGATTATAGTCAAAAACTTCCCTAACATGGGAAAGGAAATAGCCACCCAAGTCCAGGAAGTGCACAGAGTCCCAGGCAGGATAAACGCAAGGAGAAACACACTGAGACATACAGTAATCAATCGACAAAAATTAAAGACAAAGAAAAATCATTGAAGGCAACAAGGGAAAAACAACAAATAACTTACAAGGAAACTCCCATAAGGTTAACCGCTGATTTCTCAGCAGAAACTCTACAAGCCAGAAGGGAGTGGCATGATATATTTAAAGTGATAAAAGGGAAGAACTTACAACCAAGATTACTCTACCTGGCAAGGATCTCATTCAGATTCAACAGAGAAATCAAAAGCTTTACAGACAAGCAAAAGCTAAGAGAATTCAGTGCCACCAAACCAGCTCTACAACTAATGCTAAAGGAACTTCTCTAAGTGGGAAACACAAGAGAAGAAAAGGACCTACAAAAACAAACCCATAACAATTAAGAAAATGGTAATAGGAACATACATATCGATAATTACCTTAAACATGAATGGATTAAATGCTCCAACCAAAAGACACAGGCTCGCTGAATGGATACAAAAACAAGACCCATATATATGCTGTCTACAAGAGACCCACTTCAGACCTAGGGACACATACAGACTGAAAGTGAGGGGATGGAAAAAGGTATTCCATGCAAATGTAAATCAAAAGAAAGCTGGAGTAGCAATACTCATATCAGAAAAAATAGACTTTAAAATAAAGAATGTTGCAAGAGACAAGGAAGGACACTACATAATGATCAAGGGATCAATCCAAAAAGAAAATATAACAATTACATATATATATACACACACACACACACGCACGCACACACACACACATATACACGTACCCAACACAGGAGCACCTCAATATATAGGCAACTGCTAACAGCTATAAAAGAGGGAATCGACAGTAACACAATAATAGTGGGGGACTTTAACACCTCATTTGCACCAATGGACAGATCATCCAAACAGAAAATTATAAGGAAACACAAGCTTTATATGACACAATAGATCAGACAGATTTAATTGGTATTTATGGGACATTCCATCCAAAAATGGCAGATTACACTTTCTTCTCAAGTGCACACGGAACTTTCTCCAGGACAGATCACATCTTGGGTCACAAATCAAGCCTCAGTAAATTTAAGAAAACTGAAATCATATCAAGCATCTTTTCTGACCACAATGCTATGAGATTAGAAATCAATTACAGGGAAAAAACCATAAAAAACACAAGCACATGGAGGATAAACAATATGTTACTAAATAACCAACAGATCACTGAAGAAATCAAAGAGGAAATCAAAAAATACCTAGAGACAAATGACAACGAAACATGATGATCCAAAACCTATGGGATGCAGCAAAAGCAGTTCTAAGAGGGAAGTTTATAGCAATACAATCCTACCTCAAGAAACAAGAAAAATCTCAAATAAACAATCTTAGCTTCCTACACCTGAAAGAACTAGAGAAAGTAGAACAAACAAAACCCAAATTAGCAGAAGAAAAGAAATCATAAAGATCAGAGCATAAATAAATGAAATAGAAAAAAAGAAAACAATAGCAAAGATCAATAAAACTGGTTCTTTGAGAAGATAAACAAAATTGATAAACCTTTAGCCAGACTTATCAAGAAAAGGAGGGAGAGGACTCAAATCAACAAAATTAGAAATGAAAACGAAGAAGTTGCAACAGACACTGCAGAAATAGAAAGCATCCTAAGAGACTACTACAAGCAACTGTATGCCAATCAAATGGACAACCTGGAAGAAATGGACAAATTCTTAGAAAGGTATAACCTTCCAAGATTGAACCAGGAAGAAATAGAAAATATGAACAGACCAATCACAAGTAATGAAATTGAAACTGTGATTAAAAATCTTCCAACAGGGCTTCCCTGGTGGCACAGTGGTTGAGAGTCCGCCTGCCAATGCAGGGGACACAGGTACGTGCCCCGTTCCGGGAAGATCCCACATGCCATGGAGTGGCTGGGCCCGTGAGCCATGGCCGCTGAGCCTGTGCGTCTGGAGCCTGTGCTCCACAACGGGAGAGGCCACAACAGTGAGAGGCCCGCGTACCGCAAAAAAAAAAAAAAATCTTCCAACAAACAAAAGTCCAGGACCAGATGGCTTCATATGTGAATTCTATCAAACATTTAGAGAAGAGCTAACACCCATCCTTCTGAAACTCTTCCAAAAAACTGCAGAGGAAGGAAGACTCCCAAACTCATTCTAAGAGGCCACCATCACCCTGATACCAAAACCAGACAAAGATACTACAAAAAAAGAAAATTACAGACCAATATCACTGATGAATATAGATGCAAAAATCCTCAACAAAATACTAGCAAACAGAATCCAACAACACATTAAAAGGATCATACACCATGAACAAGTGGGATTTATCCCAGGGATGCAAGGATTCTTCAATATATGCAAATTAATCAATGTGATACACCATATTAACAAACTGAAGAATAAAAACCATATGATCTCAATAGATGCAGAAAATGCTTTTGACAAAATTCAACACAACACCCATTTATGATAAAAACTCTCCAGAAAGTGGGCATACAGGGAACCTACCTCAACGTAATAAAGGCCTATACGATAAACCCATAGCAAACATCATTCTCAATGGTGAAAAACTGAAGGCATTTCCTCTAAGATCAGGAACAAGATGAGGATGTCCACTCTTGCCACTATTATTCAACATATTTTGGAAGTCCTAGCCACAGCAATCAGAGAAGAAAAAGAAATAAAAGGAATATAAATTGGAAAAGAAAAAGTAAAACTGTCACTGTTTGCAGATGACATGATACTATACATAGATAATCCTAATGATGCCACCAGAAAACTACTAGAGCTAATCAATGAATTTGGTAAAGTTGCAGGATACAAAATTAATGCACAGAAATCTCTTGCATTCCTATACACTAATGATGAAAAATCTGAAAGAGAAATTAAGGAAACACTCCCATTTACCATTGCAACAAAAAGAATAAAATACCTAGGAATAAACCTACCTAGGGAAACAAAAGACCTGTATGCAGAAAACTATAAGACACTGATGAAAGTAATTAAAGATGATAGCAACAGATAGAGAGATATACCATGTTCTTGGATTGGAAGAATCAATATCGTGAAAATGACTATACTACCCAAAGCAATCTACAGATTCAGTGCAATCCCTATCAAATCACCAGTGGCATTTCTTACAGAACTAGAACAAAAAAATCTTAAAATTTGTATGGAGACAGAAAAGACCCCGAATAGCCAAAGCAGTCTTGAGGGGAAAAAACGGAGCTGGAGGAATCAGACTCCCTGACTGATACAACAAAGCTACAGTAATCAAGGCAATATGATAGGGCTTCACTGGTGGCACAGTGGTTGAGAATCCGCCTGCCAATGCAGGGGACAGGGGCTCGAGGTCTGGTCCGGGAAGATCCCACATACCGCAGAGCAACTAAGCCCATGCGCCACAACTACTGAGCCTGTGCTCTAGAGCCCGTGAGCCACAACTACTGAAGCCCGCACACCTAGAGCCTGTGCTCCACAATAAGAGAAGCCACTGCAATGAGAATCCCACACACCGCAATGAAGAGTAGCCCCCGCTCGCCACAACTAGAGAAAGCCTGCATGCAGCAATGAAGACCCAATGAAGCCAAAAATAATAAATAAATAAAAATAAAATGAAAAAGAAAAAAAAGACAAAATGGTACTGGCACAAAAACAGAAATATAGATCAATGGAACAGGATAGAAAGCCCAGAGATAAACCCATGCACCTGTAGTCAACTAACCTATGACAAAGGAGGCAAGGATATATAATGGAGAAAAGACAGTCTCTTCAATAAGTGGTTCTGGGAAAACTGGACAGCTACATGTAAAAGAATGAAATTAGAATACTCCCTAACACCATACACAAAAATAAACTCAAAATGGAGTAGAGACCTAAATGTAAGACCGGACACTGTAAAACTCTTAGAGGAAAACATCGGAAGAACACTCTTTGACATAAATCACAGCAAGATCTTTTTTGATCCACCTCCTAGAGTAATGGAAATAAAAACAAAAATAAACAAATGGGACCTAATGAAACTTAAAAGCTTTTGCAAAGCAAAGGAAACTACAAACAAGACGAAAAGACAACCCTCAGAATGGGAGAAAATATTTGCAAACGAGTCAACGGACAAAGGATTAATCTCCAAAATATATAAACAGCTCATTCAGCTCAATGTAAAAAAAAACCAAACAACCCAATCAAAAAATGGGCAGAAGACCTAAATAGACATTTCTCCAAAGAAGACATGCAGATGGCCAAGAAGCACATGAAAAGCTGCTCAACATCACTAATTATTAGAGAAATGCAAGTCAAAACTACAATGAGGTATCACCTCACACCAGTGAGAACTGGCATCATCAGAAAATCTACAAACAACAAATGCTGGAGAGGGTGTGGAGAAAAGGGAACCCCCTTGCACTGTTGGTGGGAATGTAAATTGATACAGCCACTGTGGAGAACAGTATGGAGGTTCCTTAAAAAACTAAAAATAGAACTACCATATGACCCAGCAATCCCACTACTGGGCATATACTCAGAGAAAACCATAACTCAAAAAGACACATGCGGGCCTCCCTGGTGGCGCAGTGGTTAAGAGTCCGCCTGCCGATGCAGGGGATACGGGTTCGTGCCCCGGTCTGGGAGGATCCCATATGCCGCGGAGCGGCTGGGCCCGTGAGCCATGGCCGCTGGGCCTGCGCATCCGGAGCCTGTGCTCCGCAACGGGAGAGGCCACAACAGTGAGAGGCCCGCATACCGCAAAAAGAAAAAAAAAAAAAAAAAAAGACACATGCACCCCAATGTTCATTGCAGCACTATTTACAATAGCCAGGTCATGGAAGCAACCTAAATGCCCATCTACAGTCACATGGATAAAGAAGATGTGGTACATATATACAATGGAATATTACTCAGCCATTAAAAGGAACGAAATTGGGTCATTTGCAGTGAAGTAGATGGATGTAGAGACTGTTACAGACTGAAGTAAGTCAGAAAGAGAAAAACAAGTACTGTATATTAACGCATATATGTGGAACCTAGAAAAATGGTACAGATGAACCAGTTTGCAGGGCAGAAATAGAGACACAGATGTAGAGAACAAAGGTATGGACACCAAGGAGGGAGAGTGGCGGGGGGCGGGGTGGTGGTGGTGGGATCAACTGGGAGATTGGGATTAACATGTATACACTAATATGTATAAAATGGATAACTAATAAGAACCTGCTGTTTAAAAAAATTAATTAAATAAAATTCAAAAAAAAGATACATTCCTTATTGAGAAGTTAAAAAAAAAAGACATATAGGCAAATATATCAAATCATTACGTTGTACACCCTGAACTAACAGTGTTATACGTTAGTTATATCACAATAAAACTGAGGGAAAAAGATATATGTACAAGAATGTTCACTACAGCCTTTATTTAATAAGACTTGGAAAAACCCTAAATGTCTTCTCTAAACAAAATGGCTGAATAAATTATATATCTACACAATGAAGCAGTGATATAGACTTGAAAAAGAACAAGGTAGTTCCAATGTTACTGAATTGGAAAGATAAAAGACAGCCAGTATAAAGTATAAAAACCACAGTGTGTAAAGCATAAGAAGCACAGTGTAAAGTATAAAAAGACTGACGACCGTCTTTCGGCAGTTTAAATTTTTTATAATTTAAAAAAATGATGGGGGAAAATTAGATGCTTTGCCTTTTTCTGAGGAAGAATTTCAGAAGTCTGGACAGTTGAACCCTCTCCCTCCCCAGCCTACCATATCTCATATCTGACCTCAACCAGTTTTCTACCTGCACTGCTAATACATCCTTTTCCTCTATATGACTCAGTGGTTCCAAGATATCTTCTGATATAAAAGATATATCAGATATATCTTTTACTGATATAAAAACAATATTGAAGTGTATATTTAAATTGTTTTAATTATCCTTCATATTACTATTACTCATTTTTGCATATTCCTATGTTGGAAATCCCTTGTTGATATAAATCAACGTCACAATTCAGTGTTATTCCACCTCTCCTGAACTACAATCCCGTTTAATTTTAGACAACGAATACCTTTCCTTGTTTAAAGAATGTACTTGTATCTTAGTATATTCATAAATCTCAGCCGACCAAGTTTCACAGGTCATAACAAATTTGTGTTAAGATTTCAAATTTCCTTTATTATTATTTTGTGTTATCATATAGACAGATGGAAATAAGAGATCATAGCATTGTGTTCACCCACTTTGCCAGGCATTCTCTCTTGAAAAATACTGGGTACTTCATTACTGTTCTATGTCAGGGGTCAGCAAACTATGGTCTGCTACCTGTGCTTGTACAGCCCACAACCTAAGATATGTGTTTACATTTTTAAATGATTGGGGGTAAAATCAAAAGAAGAATAAAATTTCAAGGCAAGTGAAGAATTTATATGAAATTCAAATTTCAGCAACGCTCACTCATTTAGTATAGTCTAACGCTATTTTCATACTACAAAGACAGAATTGAGTATGGGCAACAAAGCCAAAAAGATGTCCTATTTGGCTCCTTACAGGAAAGGTTTGCCAAACCCTGTTCTATGACATAGTACATGCCCTTCATAATTTTATAGTTTTACCTAGACATTCTCCCCCCTTTCCTTCCATATTGAGCGTAAAGTCATCTTAATAATCTATTAGTCTCCAGGCCACCACATTCTTCATACTCCTCAGAAATGCACTTCCTCCTGGAAATTTGCTTAATATTACCACACCCCTGGCCACCTACAAACAGAAAGCCAGAATGAAGTGCTAGCCAACATCTTAAAAGTTACAAATCATAACCAGAACCAAACCTCACCACGTTCCCTATAAAGTAAGGATAAAGAGGCTGACCGCCCAGTTTGTGGCTTTCAAACTACCCTACCTTAGAATGAGGCAGTCCGTGAACTAGAAAGAGTACTGCTGCTAAAATTCCCAATGGTCAAATAACAATGAGGGAAAAAAGTTAATAAACGTAATTTTATCAAGTTTAATACTCTTCAAATCACTGCTACTGAAAAAAAGTGAACAAAAAGCAAAGAACAGTGAAGAAAAAGCAGACCAGCTTTATTTAGCATGCCTGACCCTAAAACTTTATACCTCCCACATGAGATATTTTCTGCAAATAAATAGTTCCTGGCTCCCAGGATGAGAAGTTAAATACTGCACAGTGTTTGTAAACAGCATCACAACTTACACAGGAACAAGTTGGGCCATTGGGCCATTTCACCTCGAAGGGTACACCAAAAATTTGTTCATTTCTTTCGGTTAGCATTCTGTATGCCAAGTGTTGGCAGAGGGAAGGCGGGGCGAGCTGCGTTTTCTACCCGCAGTGTCTACTCTTAGCACTAACTCCTGCCCAGCCACAGCACACCTTTCCCCAGCCCCAACTTCTCCCCAGTCCCATCACCCCCTTACCCAGCATCCACTCCTCCCCAGCTCCATCAACTCAACTCAGCACCTCCTCCCAGTCTCATCACACCTCTGTCCGCCGACTCTTCCCCAGCCTCATCATCTCGCCCTCGTCCTCCAAAGTCAAAGGGCTGCGAAGCTTCCAGCAACAGGAGAGGAAAGTAAGGAGGCTATAACGCAGGAGTCCGGAGTCCCCGCACAACCACCATCTGCTCTTGCGGAGGCACTCAAGCCAAAGCCACAAAACTGGAAAAAGACGGGATTGGCTCGCACACAGAACGGGTGCTAACGGCGCGCTCGCTGCGGTCGGGCATCGAGCGAGGAGCTGAGGACACAAAGGTGAGCAGCAGAGTCACAGTACCAGCTCTTTCGGGGTTCCCACTCCATCGGAGGAGGTAGATCATTTCCGTAAAGCTCGCCTAGCAAGGACAAGGTGACCAAGCATCCGAAGCCCACGGGAGGGAAGACTGAGCTAATCCTTGAATGTTAAAAGGCTAAACTCAACTTGTCGGAAGTGACGTGCCAGCTGAGACCCGCAGGTCCACCACGTAATTGGCCGCCGACTCGGCGAGCCACCTTCTCCCGGGACTGGCCTGGAGAGAGGAGCAGTGTAGCTCAATGTCCGCAACCCGCCCTTGCCCCGCCCCCGGCGGCTCCCAGCCCCAACCGGGACCAGCCCGAGCCGGGTCAGAGCCCGGGCCCACACCCTGGGCGGGACGGTCCCGCCTGCCCCGGCGCCCGTAGGCGCCCTGTTGGCAATGGGCTTCAGCGCTTCGCCAGGCGCATGCGCGGCCCTCTGTCTCCAGAGGCTTCCTCGGGTCACCTGGACGACCGCATTTCAGCCACCTGCCCCTCCGGGTCTCTTCTCGCCCTTCACTCCTCCTGCTGATCCTCCCCTCCGGCCCCCCGCCTTCTCCTTGTTCCGCAGGCGCCGCTAGGCCCTCCCGCGGTCGCCCGCCGACACCCGGGCTTCCACTGACACGAGCCTCTCGGCGCGGCTTCCGCTTCCGGCGAGTATTGTGTGTCGCGCTGTGGGGCGGGGGCGGGGGGAGGAGGAAGGAGGGAGGCAGCGCTCCGGCGGCCCTGCGCCCCGCACTCCCGGACCCGAAGCCGGGAAGGTAGGTGCTGTCCCGCCGCCGCGCCGGGGCCTTGGGGCCTGCCCCCACTGACCGGCTCCGCACGCCGCGTCCTAGCGCCCTGCGACTGCGTCACCGGCCCCCCCCACGTAACCACAGCTGCCTCCGCCCGCCTCGGGCCCGGGCGGACGTTTTGCCGCCCCGGCGACGTCAGCGCGTCCGGCGTTGCTTGGCTACCCCGCCGTTCCCCCGTCCCGCTGCCGCTCGCCTCCCCGGGTGAAACTCTTACGCCGTCACCGCGGCTCTCGGCTGCGTCACTAGCGGCGGGCATCCCACCTTCACGTCACATCTCCTCCTCACCTGGACACGCATCCCTCCCTCCCTGCCAACAACGACGTTTCCTCTCCCCCCACTCCAGTCCCCCTGCGCCAGATCTGGCGGGAGAAGATGGAGACGGGGGTGGGACCGAGTTGTGGACCACGCTCAGAAAAGGGTCGCAAGGTGGGACCCCCGACAGTGGTAGAAACAAAATGAGGACGGCTTTGAAGTTTGCCCTTCTACTGAGACATGAGGAATAGAGGGGAAAAAATGACCAATCCAGAGACACCGAAGTCTTCACTAGTGTTGTAGCTCCAAGTCGTCTCCCCATACCTCCCTAACCTTTCCCCAACTCTCTTCCACACTACTTTGCTAGTCTAGATCCATTCTGCTCCCTAACTCTGCATACAGTTCAACTCACCCCAGGTGAAGAGACCACCTAATTTCTAGAAGATTGGGGAAAGGGAAGGGTTACTCGTCAAAGTTGGATTCCCGTAGGTAGAGAAAAATCATCTGACTGAACTTCTCTCCTGGTTGAGGGAGGAAATTCGGGTCCAAATAAGTTATCAGTTCCTACTCCAAATTAAACACTTTTCACGTGTGCCATCAACATATACAGGAATACTCATTGTTAACCCAACTCACTACATGGCCACTTCTCTCTCAACACATAGACTTACTAAATTTCCTTCTGTTGGGTCCCTTAGGGAGGAGGGTTAAGGGGATAGGGAAATCAACTACTTCATGGATAAAAGTGGTGATGTTTTAAGGATGGAATAGAGGACCAGCCTTCTGCTTTATAAATCTCTTAGATGCATTTCCAATTCTTTTGAGGCTTCATTAGAAGTTTTTGATTGCCTCTATACTTTTCTCTCTCTTAATTCCCAGCCACTCCAGAACCTATTAGTTGGAGGTACAGTACATCCAAGGAATTAGTTATCGATAACTATTTCAAAAGACTCCAGTCACTGCTGAATACTTAAAATAGACTTGTCAGCTCTCTCTTCAAAAGATTATTGCCCTGGGCTCAGTAATAAGACTCTTTAGTTGCCATGAATTTATCACTTTTCAGCAGTTCCAGGTGTCCAAATGCACACAAATAGAAATGAGTTGTTGTATGAATCATTTCATTCCAAGAAAAGGGCACACTTCCTCTAGGCTAGCCTGATAAAAGGAAGAATAATTTGAAACTTTCTGAAAAGAAGAGGTTGTCACCCTTGCCTAACTCATTCTATTTATTACCCTTTGAAAGACTGAGAGAACAGTGACAGAGAATCAAGCTTAGGCTCCAATGGGCTATTGTAGTAAAACTCTTCTGTAATATTAAACTTTAAAATATACTTAATTTAAGAAATCTTAATTAATGCTTTGGCACTCTTCGCTTTCCCATACTCTTTTCTCATCTATTAGAAGAAGATGTCACACTAGGAATACATTGGTCTGAAACTGTTGGTTCTAAGATACAAGTGGAATGAACCTGGATCAGGAAAAGTACTCAGCTAGAGTTGAAGGAAGCCTCTTTCTAGCAAGAGAAAACAGTGGTAAAAGATAAGAGATTGAGTGTTGTGTGTCATTTTGCTGAAGAGAAAAAAAATTGATGGCTGGGAGTCACAAGTTTTGGAAATGGAGAAACAAAAGAGGTTGATGTAGTGGAAGAGAAGATGTATAATACTATGATGGGGCTAAATCTGGAGTTAGGATTTAACATGGGGGTAACTTTCAGGCCAGGGATGCAAAAAAAACTAAACCTCCAACTAACTTTTTTTTTTTCTCTTCTCCCATCCTAACCTCAAGTTAAATAATGGCAGAGACAAGCCTGTTAGAGGCCGGGGCCTCTGCAGCCTCCACAGCTGCAGCTCTGGAGAACTTACAGGTGGAGGCAAGTTGCTCTGTGTGCCTGGAGTATCTGAAGGAGCCTGTCATCATTGAGTGTGGGCACAACTTCTGCAAAGCTTGCATCACTCGCTGGTGGGAGGACCTAGAGAGGGATTTCCCTTGTCCTGTATGTCGAAAGACGTCCCGCTACCGCAGTCTCCGACCTAATCGACAGCTGGGCAGCATGGTGGAAATTGCCAAGCAGCTCCAGGCCGTCAAGCGGAAGATCCGAGATGAGAGCCTCTGCCCCCAGCACCATGAAGCCCTCAGCCTCTTCTGCTATGAGGACCAGGAGGCTGTGTGTTTGATATGTGCAATTTCCCACACCCACCGGGCCCACACCGTCGTGCCACTGGACGATGCCACACAGGAGTACAAGGTAGGGAACCAGACACATGATGCCAGTGCAGGGCAAGAGCGAGGAGCACAGAGGATGGGAGACTCCCTGGGTAGAGGACTGTAAGTTCCTGAGGGCAAGACGTTATCTGATCCTCACTCTATAGTCCCCTCAGAGCTACGTACACGGGGCCATGCAGTATGTTTGATCAGTTATCCTCAGGCATGAAGAAGAGCAGTAAGGAGTACCCCCAAAATTTCTGCCTGACTTTTGACACATTTGAGTATGTGTGGTCTTGGAATGTATCATATTTTTCATAAATGAATGAAACCACGTGGAGAAGATCAAACTTAAGAACTGAAAAATGGTCTGGTTTCTTCACTCTGTCCCCCTGCTCAGCACACCCCTTGTTTACCCACTGGTATTGGGAACAGGTAACATCACTTTAGAATGATCCCCACCAGGCTAAGCTGAACCAGTCTGTTTGCATCTTCCCCCAATAAAGGATAATATGGCATCTGGTTTAACTTACTGCTGGGACACAGGGTAAATGTTTGAGTAAAAGGAACTAGAGATTTTAATGTCTTAGCACTTTATCAAGTACTTTGCTTAATTAATAAATGTTAATGTTAATAAAATCTTGGAAATAAGACTTTATGGTAGTTTGTGGAATAAGTAATCAAGATTTTATTATATTTGCAAGTGGTTAGAATTGGATAGGAAAACAAGTTTAAAGAAGGATATCAGGGTACAGGAGGTCACTTTGACAGTAACAAGCAGTTCCTTGAGTTAGAAAATTAATAGGGCTGGGGAAGGACTGAGAGTTGGTGACAGTGGAACAGTGAGATTCAGTGAAAGGAAGGTTTGGTGAGCAAGGAAGGTGATGGAGGCAGGCTGGTGGCAGGAGGAGGGACCTGTAGGAAGCTGACACCTCAAATGACAGGCCAGGAAGGGAGCTGGATCAAGAGACAGATGGATAGGAAGCAAACAAATGGTTTAAAACAAATGGGTTAGTCTCTGAACGTAGGATGTACTAGCCAACCCCAAATGCCATTCTCCCACTTCTCACCCCTCAGGAAAAACTGCAGAAGTGCCTGGAGCCCCTGGAGCGGAAGCTGCAGGAGATCACCCGCTGCAAGTCCTCTGAGGAGAAGAAGCCTGGGGAACTCAAGGTAAAGGCAGGCAATCCCATTTGGGCTGCTCTGCAGGCAATTAACTGAACATTAACCACACATTATTTAATCCACCAGTTCTGGTTTATTAAAAAAATGCTGTTCTCTCAAAAACAATGATATTTTATTAAGCTTGACTGTGATTAAACATTGTACTTAAATTGTCATGGATTAAGAATTGAGGAGAAGGATGTAAGAGGTAAAGGACAGAACATCTTATATCTGGCGAGTTGAGGGAGTTCATGCCCCTTGGCCTCCTTTTCTTTGTAAAGCAGGGAAGGAGGCTCTCTGCTGAGAGATCCTTAGAGGGATTGAGGAAAGGAGAATGTGGAAGGTGCACTGGGGAGGAAGGATGAAGGAGCTGCCCAACAGCGCCCGGAAGAACCTCCCAGCGACATTAGGACCACATTCTCTTAATTCAAGTAAGCTCAGGTATGCTGGATGATAATGGTTCCTAGAATGTTCTTACCCTCCTCATCCTCTACCTATAGGATCCTGTCCATCCTAAGATGAAAACCACTTCCTATGTAGCCTTTCCTGACCCTTTAGAAATTAGCTTTCTTAATTTTCATACAGTTTCACATCTCTTCCATAGCATTACCATATTTGTAGCATGGTAGTTTGGTATCTGCCTTATTTCTTCTGTTGGACAGTGAAACACGTATTAATTATAGTGGTAATAATACCTAGTATTTATTGAATCCTGTGCATTAATTCCTTAGGTGTCCATGACATTCCAAACTTAGAAGATTGTATTAGGTCTTAGGGTTCTGCCCAGTTTTAAGTTCTAAGAGTACAAGCTATACTTGGCCCAAGTGGGACATATAGGAGGTACAAGACAAGGAGAAGGGAGTCCAGGAAGTCATATTTGACAAGAGTGAACTTAGATACCCTGTAAGGTAAGTATTGTTATCCCCAGTTTACACAGTAGGAAACAGAACTTGGATAAGTGTCTAGTCCAAGATCATATAGCCAGTATGTGCAAAATCAGAGATACTAATTCTGCAGAAATCAGTAACTATTTACTAAGCTTCCAGTATATGCCAAACCCTGTCTTTGACACTGGGGAACAATGATGAGCAAAAGCACAGTCCCTGCCCTCCTTGAGCTTACAGTCAAGTAGAGAAAATATAAACGACGTGGCACAAAAAGCACAGTTGCATATTCCTAAGAAGACGGCAGAGAAACTTGATGTCATTAAAGGCTTCCAGAAGAAATAATGAGTTTTTGGAGTTGAGATTTAGGGATCACCAGAAATTAAACACAGGTTTGAAATCAGTAGAAACACTTAATTTTTTTTAACAATGACATTTCAACAGGAAGCAAGTATTATTACCTTAGTCCTTTATACATTTTAACAAACATTTGAATTTTTTTTTAATTTGAACCAATTTTGATTGCAAAGGTGAACGTTAAAAAAAAAAGTTATTTGTCCTTTTGGAGGGCTCCTGAAGTACTTAAAATATGTGAAGATGAATCTTATTCCCAGTCATTAGCTTTCCTCTTCCTGTTGATCACCTTCTTAAAGGTAAAGGATGGAGAGGGGAATAAAAATTTTAAAAACCCGCTAAATGCTTGAACAGAACTGTGGTGTGTTTATTTTTTTAATGTATATTATCATTTTAATGGTCTCGGAAACTGTCACCAACCACCAGCATTCCTTCAGTGACCTTTTTTTTTTCTCGGTACGCGGGCCTCTCACTGTTGTGGCCTCTCCCGTTGCGGAGCACAGGCTCCGGACGTGCATGCTCAGCGGCCATGGTTCACGGGCCCAGCCTCTCCGCGGCACGTGGGATCTTCCCGGACCGGGGCACGAACCCGTGTCCCCTGCATCGGCAGGCGGACTCTCAACCACTGCACCACCAGGGAAGCCCTTCAGTGACCTTTTGAATTCTCTCCCTCATCCCCACCTCCAGACCCAATGCCCCTTTTAGAAATAAATAATTTGTAATTAATCATGCTGAAATGAAAATTATGGATAAAATGATCTATCCACATAATTTTTAAAAGAGACTATCATGCCCAAATATAGTATAATATAATACAACATAAAAGTAATTTATAATAAAATCTGGTATGTAAACATTTAGATATAACTACTCTGAAAGACACTAGAGTGTAGTTTTATCCTTGCACCTATATCAACAATGCAACAAATACAAATTCAGACTGACGGAATTGTGTAGTAATGTTGACTCAAATGCCACTAGCAGTTTAGCTGTTGGTGCCATAATTTTTCAAAATGATAAATAACTTAGAGTAAAGTTCTAAGAAAAACAAAATACAGTCTTAATGAGTTTTCAGCCATTCCTGAAAAATAAAGGTATATTAAAACCATATAAGAATTACTCTGTGTTTGTATATAAAGTGGCATTCAAGTCCAGGACTCCATTTTTTTAATATCCAGCAGAACATTAGAAAATGGGGCAGTTCATCTTACTGGGTTGTCTTCACACATTGGAGGAGTGTTAGCATCCTTCCCAGGAGCTCCCCCAATCATGCAAACAAAAATACCCCCCGTTTCCAAAACATCCCTAGAGGGAGGTAACACCCTGATTAAGAACCACTGCCCTACAAAATAGAGGGAAAAAAAGAGAAGGGATTATGAGATTATACGAGAGCCCTTTGCTTTCTTTTTACCACAGTTACGAACCTAAATTCTACCCATACATCACCCCTAAACACACAGACACACAGGAGAAAAGGCTGTGTTTTACTTAGTGGTAAATGTTGTGAGAATAGATTTTGTTCCAATATGCTCCTGAGGAGGCAGCAGTGGAATGGGAAGCAGCAAGCAGCTCTAGAACTGGAGCTAGTCAGCCTCTGCTGGGAACTAGCTTGAAATCCAGAAACACAGGGCTTGTAAGGCCCACCTGGCTTTGCAGCCCCACTCTATTCACCCTCAACCCTGCCTTCCAGGCCCTATCCACGTCCTCCTTCCAGAGTCCCAGTCTCTGCTTCTAACTTTGCCTTCCTCTTGGCTGATTCCTACCCATCAGACACGTGATGCTTAGGGAATCCTTTGGGGAGATCACTTCTTGTTGCAGTTGAGGTGCAAAAGGGAGGATATGCCTGCTGATAACTCTCAGAATGGGTTATGGCTGGAGTTTGAGTCATATATTATCCAATTTCAGAAATGTTAGAGGTTTAACTGAAAGAAAGCATGTTTCAAATTTCAAGCAAATACTTTACTCACAAACTTCTATAACCTGTTCCTGGGGTGTAAACTGTCAGTCTCTGAAGTGACTTGAAACTGTTGAACAGGTTCAGCCTTGAAATCTACATTTATATTTTGTAACAACCCGTTACTAAAATCTTGTTGATTCTGATATTTTTCCAGTTGCTTCTCTGGGTTTTATCAAGTAAATGTCTTGCAATGTACAAATGATAACAATCTCTGACTTGCCAGTGTTTGTACTTTCCTTTTCTTAACAGATTGCATTAACTAGAACTTTAGAGTAGGCGATAGCAGAGGTATCTCTGATATCTGTAATAGTACCTGTCATATTATTGGGTTTCTTATGTCTTGAATATTTTTACTAAAACATAGAAGTGTAGCTTTTTTAGAAGCTAATTTAATAAAGAAGATAAATTTTTTAACGTTGGTTTATTTTTTTATCTCCCCAGTGGTCTTCATCCCATCATCAGTAGGGGTGACAATGAGGATGGAGCCATTCTTTTCTTTTTTTTTAAATTTTTATTGGAGTATAGTGTAGAATATTTTGTTCATTTCTACTGTACAGCAAAGTGAATCAGCTATACGTATATATTTATCCCCTCTTTTTTGGATTTCCTTCCCATTTAGGTCACTACAGAGCACTGAGTAGAATTCCCTGTGCTCTACAGTAGGTTCTTATTAGTTAGGGATGGAGCCATTCTTTACAAAAGGAAATTCCAGTGGAGAGAAACATGAGTGTCCTGTTAAGCTCTTTCCAATGACACTGGAAGTCTGTGTGAATTCATACACATGGTGGGTGGGGAAAGGCACTTTATGCCCCACTGGCCCTGTTAAACATAATACCCACCCTCTGTTCTCAGAGACTAGTGGAGAGTCGTCGACAGCAGATCCTAAAGGAATTTGAAGAGCTTCATCGGCGGCTGGATGAAGAGCAGCAGGTGTTACTTTCACGACTAGAGGAGGAGGAACAGGACATTCTACAGCGCCTCCGAGAAAATGCTGCTCACCTTGGAGACAAGCGCCGGGACCTGGCCCACTTGGCTGCTGAGGTGGAGGGCAAGTGCTTACAGTCGGGCTTCGAGATGCTTAAGGTTCGACCTTTGCCCCTGCATAGCCCCTCAGGCCAAGCGCAGTCTAGCTTTGCACAGGCCGTTCTGTCAGCCTGCAGTGCTCACTCCTCCGCCCTGCCTCTCTAAATCCAGTTCTTTCTTCCAGACATGCTCAAAGGATCTTTCTCTACAGAAAGCCTTCTCTGATTTCTCCCATCCCCTTCTGATCATTTCTGTGTTCTTATGTCTTGTCAACAATTATGTGCTTAACTTGTACCAAAGAAAAAATTCACTCTTTTGAGAGGAGGGCAGTCTAGTCTGAATTAGTGAAAAAACTATGCATTAAAAATTGTGTAAATGCAGTAACCGCTACTTTTAAGTCCTGGAACTTGATTTACCTAGTGCACAGAAAGAATAGAAGCATAGTTTGAAGGACACTTGAAATAATGTATAAGTAATATACTGCTTTTGATATGTAAATGGTGCCTCTAAAATGTTTGAAATAATCTGTTTTCTTAAGCAAATGAATGGTGTTAGCAAGGCTGTAGGAAACATATTTCTTATCTTAGAGATCACATTACCAGCATTTGAATCAGTGAGGCTTCGTTGTACATTTATCTGCATGTTATATATTGCTTGGTATTTACTCTCATGTCCTTTCATGTATGTGTGTTCTGCCTTCCACATTAAACTGGGAAATCCTTGGGGGGCAGAGATTTGTCTTCTTTGTCTTCTGGACCCCAAGTATTCACAAATCAGGATTGGCACACAGTTACTAATATTTATTAACCAATACTAGACAAGGGATACCAAACCACAATGGGAGAGTGTGATTCGTTCCTATGCCAGCAGTCTGGAACTATCTGTACTGATCCTCAAGGAGACAGGTGTGTGGTTGGTACTTGGGGGACAGAGTAAAGAGCAGACACAATCCCTGTCCCTGGCATTGAGTCCCAGTGTTCTTGAGGAACAAAGACAAGCACACAAGAAACTATTTGGAAGTGATATCAGTTACCAAGCTTCATGATGACTGAGAGTTGAAAGTGGGGGTTAGGTTGGGAGAGATGTACTCAGATCCCTCTGGAGCTCGTCCCCTTGCACTGTGACCCATAGTTTGCCTTATGCCTATTAATAGATCTAGAACTTTTGGGAGGAGGGAAACCTTTTGCCCTTAGGACCCTTGACTACCAGGACCAATATTGCTTTCTTTTCTCCTTCCTCTAGGATGTCAAAAGTACCCTGGAAAAGTAAGTGATTCTTGTATCTCTTTGAGTGAGTTAGGTCTTGGCTTAAGGAGTAGGGCTACAATAAGGAGTTGGGGGAATAAGGATGGGAAAGTCATGCAGTGTCTGGGTAGAAAAAGGGAGAAGGTTTATTGCATCCATGAAGCCAGTTAGAGAGCAAATCACTGGGAGTACTAGTCCCTTACCTTTTCCCCTTTGAGCATCAGGATTTCCTAGATACAAAGATAATGAAATAGAACCAGATTCTACCTGGGCCTATGGGTGAAATTGTGTCCAAACAAGATGGGAGGAGGAACTGGTTGGGGGCGGGGGGGAGGTGGTTATCTATTTGCATGTACCTCCAGAAAGTTCTAAGACTGATTATTAAGATAAGGGTTTGTCTAGGGGACCATATGTCTTTCCATAGATAGGCAAAAGAAAGCAATAAGCAAGAACTTGTCTTGAGGGAGGAGAAAGTGTGAGGATGGAGAATTTTAGTTTCTCCCTAGAGATGACAACCTCTGAATACTCACTAAGCTGGAGCTTCCCCTGACCCTGCCCTTTCTTCCCCTATCTTCCCATCCCTCCTAGATGTGAGAAGGTGAAGACCATGGAGGTGACTTCAGTATCCATAGAGCTGGAAAAGAACTTCAGCAATTTCCCCCGACAGTATTTTGCACTAAGGAAAATCCTTAAACAGCTAATTGGTGAGTTGTTCCCAAAAGGAAACTAGCAGAGGGAATCGACAGAGAGAAGAAAGTCTTTAGGTCCTACTTTATCTGGACTTCAGTTATCCCTTCTGTCACTTTTCATGTCCATATCCACACCCGCTCCTTTACCTGGTTTTCAATCTCACTCTGAGTCACAGCTCAAAGTGAGAAGCCTCAGGTGTCATCTACTCTTAGTCCCATACTTTTCTAAATAGGCACCCAGAGAGGTTAAATAATTTGCTGAAACTGGTCCCCTCGAGAGTGAAAGGGAGTCTTATTAATACTTACTTGGAAAATAGTCATAAGCCAGACTGTTCCAGGAAAACAGACACATGGTCACTGTATCGCTAGACTATAATGCTATCTGGCTCTGTACCCTTCTTAACATTTTTATTTTTTCTGACCACTGGACTGTGCCTTGTGCTTCTCCACACAGTGAGATGGATGTTGATGTCAGGGGGGATGGAGGGAGGACCAGGCAGGAGCCTAAACCACCAGCCCTTGCAGAGTCAAGAGATCATTACCTGTTTATTTTAGGGCCAGGATGAGAAGCGAAGCCATTGTTCCCTCCCCTCCCCTCCCTTAGGTGACACCAAGGATTGAGAAAGTTAAGCAAACCACAGGGTTCTGGGGGCTTTCAGGGAGCAGGCTCTACAAAGGCAGGCTGGAAGAGTGAGGCAGGGGCGTTTAGCTATTCCCGTCCTCATCTAGCTCCCCACTCTGGCTTCTCCCGCCAGCGGATGTGACCCTGGACCCTGAGACTGCTCATCCTAACCTAGTCCTGTCGGAAGATCGTAAGAGCGTCAAGTTCGTGGAGACAAGACTCCGGGATCTCCCTGATACACCACAGCGTTTCACCTTCTACCCTTGTGTCCTGGCTACTGAGGGTTTCACCTCAGGTCGACACTACTGGGAGGTGGAGGTGGGTGACAAGACCCACTGGGCAGTGGGTGTGTGCCGGGACTCTGTGAGCCGAAAGGGCGAACTGACCCCACTGCCTGAGACTGGCTACTGGCGGGTGCGGCTGTGGAACGGGGACAAGTATGCAGCCACCACCACACCTTTTACCCCTTTGCACATCAAGGTGAAACCCAAGCGGGTAGGCATATTCCTAGACTATGAGGCCGGTACACTGTCTTTTTACAACGTCACAGACCGCTCTCATATCTACACCTTCACTGATACTTTTACTGAGAAACTTTGGCCCCTCTTCTACCCAGGCATCCGGGCTGGTCGGAAGAATGCTGCACCACTTACCATCAGGCCCCCAACAGATTGGGAGTGACAGGTGGGGACATGGGAATAATCAGGGTGAGGCAGGGTCAAGAGCTACGGGCCTTCCTTCCTGTGACCTGCTGGAACGTCTTCGTGTCTGCCTGGTTCCAGTCCTGAACCATCTGGGAGAACACCTTGGTTTCTAGAATGGTTTATGGGGAGGAGTAGTTAGGACTGGGCTGGGACGAGAGCACTGCAGTGTCTCCCTCCTCACTGTTAGGGTGGAGAGCTGGTTCCCAGAGGGTAGTCTCCTCTGAAGTCCATCAGGTTTTCTATCGCACAAGGATGGGTTGGAAGGAAGGAGAGGCTTTTCCAGAAACAACAAGTCTGTGGGAGGGTCTGACTTGCTCAAACCAGAGGAGGAAACAGAAACCCCTGTACATCCTTTTAGGGGGTTCTTTGACCCAAAATAGTCTTGTTTTTTTAGGAAGATCACAGGGGTCTTTGTACCTCTAAATTGAAATAAAGATGAATGACAGTTGCTCTCGTGGGTGTAGAAGTTGAGGAGTTATTTTCAGGGCAGAGATTGGGCATCAAGAAGGTTAGAAAGAAGGTCAGGAAAGGGGGCTAAATGAACAGATTCCTAAAGACCAATGAAGGGGAGAAGGGTTTCTTTGGTTGCCATTATGAGTAGGATTGGCCAGAGGTAGGAGTGTGGGGAGGAGGGGGGTAGGAGTGTGGGGAGGAGGTGGGTAGGAAGAAAGAGAACCCAGGTCCCTGCCTTAGCCTTCAGCAGAGATGGCTCATCGCCCACCTCCTTGTAGTTGCTCATCTCCAAGAGCTGTTACCTTGCTCATCTGGAGAGGCAAGATGCAAGAGATCCTGCAAGACACATCTACCCTTTCACTGCTTTCCCAAGGGAACTTGGAAAGGAGAGAGTCAGGTATTAGAGGAAAGAGAAAAGTATTCCTATCCAAAGCCCTGGCCTTAAAGAATGCTACGAAGTAGCTACTCCCAAGTTGTCAGCCTTGTTACCTGGCTAAGGTGTCCAAGCCAGACAGGGAAAAAGGAAACGGAGTCTTCCTCACCCTGGGGACAGGGTAGAAGAGGGTGGTATGTATAGGGAAGGGCCAGACAGGCAACTTCCTTTGGCCTGTGTGCATCTGGCCTGGAACTAGTGTTCACAAGAGCCGGATTTTGTTTGTTGCCATCCTTCACCTTTTGCCATTTCTCATATCAGAGAATGTAAATCATTTTAATGTTAGGCCAAAATAAACAACCTGTAGGGTACATACGTTGTCAAAAAAGGTAAAGCAATGCATGCCAAACCAAACTAAAATGACTGGATTATCTGCTACTTGGGTAATCAGGGGTTCACAGAAGATTAGGACAAGAAACTGCAGTTTATTGAGGGCATTTCAGCTCCTCCTACCACCTCAACAGGACTTTGTCCAGACTCTCCTCTTACCTTTGTGCCTTGACTGTGGTTCTTTGCGGCAAGATGCTTTGGTTGGTAAAACATAATATGGAACAAAGGATCCACTGAAGTGATCTATGTGTCCTGTGTTAATTTGATGATACTCTCTGTTGATGTGTAAGAAACGGGTGTTAAAAATGCATGTTCCTTGGAATTCCCTGGCGGTCCAGTGGGCAGGATTCCACGCTCTCACTGTCAGGGGCCCAGGTTTGATCCCTGGTCGGGGAACTAACATCCCACAAGCTGCACGGTGTGGCCAAAAAAAAAAAAAAAATTATGTTCCTGGGGCTCACCTTCAGTGATTGATCGAGGTCTGGAGTGGGCCTGGGCATCTGCCTTTTAAACACTCCTCATTTGAGCCTGGAGACACTTGTGAAACTAATCTGAGAGGAAATTTCAGCCATTTCCTTCAAACTGGAGGCCTGGTTCCCTGTCCAGCCTGATGGGGGTGAGGAGGAGGGGGTCTGAGAGAGGAGAGAACCCTCATTCTCTCCTGACTTATTCTGCCCTCTCCCCATCTCAGGATTTATTCATGTTCTATCCCTCTACTTAACCTCAGGAATGAGTGGTTATTAACTGTGAAGCAGAAGTAAACACAGGATGTCAAACAGAGCAAAGGAGAGGCAGAGGTCTAAGGGAGGGATGTGAGGAAAGCGTGTGAAACACTACAGGGGATATTTTTTCAGGAGCTGGGGATGCTGTTGACAGGTTTCCTCCAGTACCTAAGACCAGGAGTTAGTGAGGATCACCTACTTGCTGTGTGTCCAGCACTGCATTTTGGTAAGTGGAAAAGATTGGGAGTAAGCTGTGCTTTCTAAGGGCCAGGAGCCCTCTTCCCTCCCTCCACTGCCCTCAAGATCCTTTCCAATTTCACGGGCACTGGCACTAGTGGGTTTTGTTGAATGTATCAACTGCTCCTTCAGTCTGTAGGTCTTCCAGGCATCTGCCTTTGGCTTCAGGAGCATAGGGCAGGAGGTCTAGCTGGGTATATATTGCACATAACCATCTCCCCAACCTATCTGCATAGAGACGAGTCTTCTGTCCTGAAGATGTTTAGCAGTTTAAGATTCTCTCCTGCTCCACTATCCTCTCCAGTCTCTACCTAATATAATCATGGGCTTGAGGAAGACTAAAAGGAAGCCAAAACTCATAAAGGAACCCCTGGCTTGGATTGCAGGGGGTGGTGTGGGTTTGCAAATAGATGGGTCTGTGAGGCCGCAGGGTATCTGTCGCCAGAGTAAGGACGGCACAGGAGCGCGCACGGCCCCAGGAACTACAGTTCCCAGGAGGCCTTGCGCGGACGCCCGGAAGCGGGGCTACCCCGGGGTGGGGCCTGTGGACTGAGGCGTGTGGGGACCCAGAGCGGCTCGGATGGCCGGGCAGGTGAAGGACCGCGAGGCCTTCCAGAGGCTCAGCTTCCTGTACCAGGTGAGTCCGCGGTGCGGCGCACGCACAGGGAGGCGGCCCAGTGCGGAGGGCCCCCAGTGACGGCTCCTTCCCTCAGGCTGCCCACTGCGTCCTCGCTCAGGACCCCGAGAACCAGGCACTGGCGAGGTTTTACTGCCACACGGAGAGGACCATAGCGAAGCGGCTCGTATTGCGGCGGTGAGAGGGGTGCGGAGCCCGGCGGCGGGCTGGACGGGGGAAGGAGGGGAGAGGGAGAGCGGGCGCCCAGACCACCACCCACCTCCGCCCCCAGGGACCCTTCGGTGAAGAGGACCCTCTGTCGTGGCTGCTGTTCCCTCCTCATCCCGGGCCTGACCTGCACCCAGCGCCAGAGACGTGAGTGCTCCCTCCTGCCGAGGTGGGATGTTTGAGGAACACCTGTGGGCTGGGGGAGGGCACGGGCAATGATCCCTTCCTCGATGTAGATGGGTGCCAGGTGTGGGATATGGAGGCGTCGGCTTTCTCCAACTCTGAGTTAACAACTTAACTCCACTTGGACAAACTAGGTCTGGGCAGTAGAGAAATGATGTTGCCATGAGAAGCAACCTCGCCCGTGCATGATAATAGATGTTATTCGACATCATGGAGGACATGATTCCCATATTCATTCATTCATTCAACAATTATTTTTCTGAGATGTGTCAAGTATTGTTCTAGAGTCATTATTCTCATTGAAATTATAGTCTAATGGGACAGACTGAGACAGAAACAATTAGAATAGCGTAGAAAAATGCTTTAATTAGGGAAGTAGAATACTAAGTTACTTAAACCAGTGATGGTGAGGTTCATTATAAGGGAAGGGAGTGGGAGATGGAAATCCTAGGCATTTGTGAGGCCTCAGACAAGAGAGCTTGTGGTGCTATCAAGGAACTGAGAGCCCAGGAGGCTGGCTTTGAGGTGGGCAAGGGCAAGACAGGAGGCCAGAGAGGGAAACAGGGCAGATCTTGAAGAGCCTTGTTAAGGAGTTTGGACTTTATCTTAAAGGGTACCAAGAGGGACTTCCCTGGTGGTCTAGTGGTTAAGACTCCACGCTCTCAATTCAGGGAGCCCAGGTTCAATCCCTAGTCAGGGAGCTAGATCCCGCATGCAGCAACGAAGATCCCGCATGACCCGCACGACCCGCACGCGGCAACAAAGATCTCACGTGCTGCCACTAAGACCCGGCACAACCAAATAAATAAATAAAGGGTACCAAGAAAACGACAGACTTTATGCAGAGACCTGACACCATCAAATCAAGGTGGGGAGGGAGTAGAATCCCTACTGGAAAACGGTGGAGGCAAAACTGGGTGCAGGAGACCTTTTCTTCTCCTAAACCTGGGCACTCTCTTTTCCCCACATGCACCCCAGGCTGCAAGGCTCAGCGCTGGACTGTACAGACCTGCCTGACATGCCAGCGCAGCCAACGGTTCCTCAACGATCCTAGGCATCTGCTCTGGGGAGATCGGCCTGAGGCCCAGCTGGGGAGCCAGGCAGGTGAGTGGTGGTTGAGAAAATGGGGGGTACCCCAGGGGGGTAGGGACAGTGGGTAACATAGAGCTGCAGGGGACACATGGGTGGGTTCTGGGTTGGTGTGAAAGGTGCCACAGTTTTTAAAAAAAACTAATTCTGCTCATCTACTCAGATCCCAAACCACCACAACCCCTGCCAAAAACAGCCCACCGCATTCCAGCCCACCTTCCTGAGGAGAAAGTGCAGCCTCAGAGTTCCAATCGCCAGTGATGGATTCACCCCATCTTCCAAATAAATTTTAATTCTCTTTAACTTTGCATGATTCTGTTCTGTATTTCAGCTCTTAACTCCATTTTCCTCTGTTTCTGTCTGTATTTCTCTGTCACCAGCTAACCTCTTCTTTGTCCTTTTATTCCTTTGTCTTTATCATCCTCATACTCCCACCATTCAGGGAGATCCCAATTACCACTTGGCCCCATGAAGCAGCTCCCATTTCCAGGACCCTGCCTCCAGTGCCCCTCCACCCCTGCTTCCTCAGTGCAGTGCCACGATTGGAACTCAGGCTCCGGGGTTGTCTGCGAGGCCCTGATCCTCCTTAAGGCAGTCCATTTTTAGGTAGCCCTGACTGTTGACTAAAGGACTGGACAGACAGACTGCTGATGCCACTGATGCTGTTTTTAAAGAAGGGAAAAAAAGGTTTCGGTGGGGTTGGTGGAGGGAGGGTTTAGATTCTCCAGGCCCACTTCCTTTTGGGTCTTTTCCCAATCTCTGTGTTTTCTTCTATAAAATTCTAATAAGAGAAGTTGTACAACCTGAACTAATAAAGTCAAAGGTACTAACAAACGGACACTGTCAGATATTACACAAGTAAGTTCTGTAGGTAAACCTTCAAGGTTTTCTTGAGAATCAGTAAACAACAAAAATTGTTTTATTTGATATCCCTGGACAATTTACTCGAAGTCAGAATTTCAGACTGACCTCTTTGCTAGGTGCCAGCTAATCAGTTTACCCCAAAAGTAGACAAACAAACTTCACTATTCCCAGAATGCAGTTTCCTCTCTTCCCTTTCTCTTGTAAATCCTGGTTGCACTTATTCATTGCTGCATAAAAATCACTGCATAACGTTGTAGCTTAAAACAACAATGATGTGTTATTTCCCCTGATTCTGTGGGCTAGACTGATTGAGGGCCTGTCTGGGTGGTTCTTCTGTTCCGTATGGCATCAACTGGAATCACTGAGCTGCATTTAGCTGGAGGCTGGTACCTGGTCTGGAAGACTCAAGAAGCTTCATTTGCACGTATGCACCTCATTGCTTCTCCATGTGGCCTTGCTCTGTAACTGGCCTTGACGTCCTCACAGCATGGCTGCCTCTGGGTGGTTGGACTTCCTTACAAAGAGCCTGGCTTCCACAGAGAGTATTCCAAGAAGACAGGCTCCACAGTGCAAGTGCTTATCAAGCCTCTGTCCTCGTTATGCTTGCTAACGTCACCTTGACCAGAGTAAGTCATGTGGCCAAGCCCACGTTCAGTGTGGAAGGGGCTACACTGGGGCGTGGATACTTGGAGGTTCATTGGTTCCTTGAGGACCACCAGTGTAGCAGTCTACCACATCCTTGTTTTGCCTTTGTCCCTGACTCATTCTCTTCACTGATTCCTTCACATGCCAGTACACTGTTTGCATGGAAAATACTTATCAGTGTGCAAGTAACTAAATGTTTCTGAGTTATTCTTTGACGTTTTTTTCTGGAGATAGTACTCAACGGGTCAACTGTAGCAGCCAACACAAACATGTAGCCTGAAGGTGCACCCCATGCAGGCCTGGACCCTTTGTGTCCTCAGCTCACCTTCCTTGGTTCCCTCCTTGAGTGTCATTTCTGAGCTGGTTGGTTCTTATGCACTAAATCTGATTCTTGGCCAAGTTGTTTTGAGTGTGTTTATGATTGCACATGACTGAACATGTCCACAGTGGGATAGCACTGGGGTTCCTCTAACTAGAGATCATAGCCCTCTTCCTCCTCCCAAAACTCTGTCCTTTTTCATGTTTACTTATTATGATAGAATAGTTGTCAGTATGTGCAAAAATGGATTTCCTATAACAAAGAGGAAATCAAAGCCCTGTTATTCAATAGTCAGTTTTCTTTAATGTTTCTAAACAATTCAATAATTCAAAATCTGTGTTCTTTTAGGACCTGTTAGATAAAATTAAATAGAGGAGAGAGAAGAAACTTATGTCATCCCAATTGAATCAAAAAAACAAGGTCTGGGAATCCCCTGGCAGTCCAGTGGTTAGGACTCTGCGCTTCCACTGCAGAGGGCTCGGGTTCCATCTCTGGTTGGGGAACTAAGATCTGGCAGACCGCATGGTGTCGCCAAAAAAAAGGAAGAAAAAAAGATTTGAGGAAGGTAAGGGATCTAGTCATTGTTGGTTCAAAACCTCAGGAGCTTCCTAGGTAAAATCTGAAACCAGCCCCTGTACATGGAGAGCAAGGAGAGATCAAAGAAAGCGGCAGACCACTCCAGATTGGTAGGTGGCAGGTTTAAAATAAGCAAGGAAACTTACATACGAAGCTTTGTCTTGGGCAGCAGCAAGATGAGTTAGACCTCCACACTCACCCACCATAATCTTAAAAAGCTTATATAGAGGCCTTAATAGGGTTCAGTCATGCCTTCAGTCCAGATGGTCTCAACAACACCTTGCTCTCTCAAAGCTATGCCCTTGGAACAGCTCCCACTGTGGGAACAGTGGGCAGAACTCACACTCCAAGGACAGGGGAGTGGGTGAGGAGCCCCTGATTGCCCGGCTGGACAACCAGCCTCCAGTTCGAGGGTCAACCAGCAGTCATGTCCTCATGATTACCTCCTTCAACAGTCATGCAGATATCTGGGAGAAACTTGCAGGCAGAGGGAACAGCTAGGGCAAGTGTCCTGAAGAGGGAGCCTGCGCAGAGTATTCATAGTTCGCAAGAGGCCGGTGTGAGTGAACAGAGTGAGCCAGGTGGAGAGTAGTAAATGTGGCCAGGAGATAATGGGAGGCCAAGGATCTCTAGGCCATCATAAGGAAATTGACTTGTTCATTGGGAGGCCATTGGAGATTTTTAGCAAGAAATGACATGATCTGGCTTAACATTTTAAAAGGATCACTCTGATCTAACAGTTGACTAGGAGAGCAAGATTGGAAGAAAGGAAAACAGGAAGCTGTTGTGGTCACCCATGTGAGAGGTGATAGTGGCTTGGACCAGGGTCTTAACAGAGGGAGAGCAGTGTTCAGATTTTAGATCTAGTTTGAAGGTAGAACCCATAGATTTCCTGATGGACTAGCAGAGGGATGTAAGAAAAAGGACAAACAATTCCACAGAACTAAAGTTTAAATGGTCTCGTGATATATTCAGAACAAGATATTGGTCTGTACTTTGAAAATATTCTCTGAAAAGGATATTTTATGAATTCCTATTTGATCCAAATGTACAGAGTCCAGTATATCTCCAGCCCTGATGTGTGTATTCGTTTCCTAGGGCTGCCATAACAAAGTGTCACAAAATGGGTGGCTTACAACAACAGAAGTTTATTCTCTCACAGTGCTGGAGGCTAGAAGTCAAGCCATCCACAGGACAGCGCTTTCTCCAAAGGCTCTGTAGAAGGAGTCTTCCTTGCTTGTTCCTAACTTCTGATGTTTATCAGCAACCCTTGGTGATCCTTGGCTTGTAGATACGTCACTCCAGTCTCTGCCTCCAACATTGTATGGCATTCTCCCTGTTTGTCTCCGTCTCTGTCCACGCTTCCCTCTTAAAAGGACATCAGTCATTGGAGTAGGGCCCACCCTAATCCAGTATGATGTCATCTTAACTTGATTATATCTGCAAAGACCCTATTTCCAAATAAGGTCACATTCACATGTTCTAGGTGGACAAAAATTTGGTGGGGGACATTATTCATCTCAGTGCAGGGTGGAAGTTGGGTTTGGAATTCAATCTAATCATTCCCAGGGCTTCTGGAAAGTATACTGTATGTAGAATGGAGAGACATGCCATCACTTCTGTAACTCTCTATGAACTTTTCTCTCTGTAACGTTAATGCTATAAGGTTCTTAGCATATATCCTCTCATTATAAAGATAATCAAAGTACCTGATGCTGTCCATTGAGCCTTTTGAGGATCTGTTGTATAAATCGGGGAATATTTTCCGATTTCAAAGAAGAATGAAACAGAACAATAATTCACTATGTTAATGAACTAAAAGAGAAAAAAAATCATATAATTTCAGTAAATGTAGAAAAAGCACTTGACAGAATCTAACATTCCTAATAAGATCTCTCAGCAAATGAGGAATAGATGAAAAGTTCCTCAACCTTAGAAGGACATCTATGAAAAAGCTACAACTAGCATCACATTGAATGGTGAAGAAATAAATGCTTTCCCCCTAAAGTCAGGAAAAAGACAAGGTTGGCTACTGTCACCTCTTCTCCTCATTGAACTAGTGGCTCTAGCCAGTGCAACAAGGCAAGAAAAAGAAACAAAAGGCATCCAGATTGGAAAGGAAGGAGTAAAATTGTTCTAGTTTGCAGAAGACATGATCATCTCTACAGGAAGTCTTAAGACATCACTGGAAAAGCTCCTACAGGGACTTCCCTGGTGATCCAATGGTTAAGACTCTGCACTTCCACTGCAGGGAGCGAGGGTTTGATCCCTGGTCCACGTGGGTTTGATCCCTGAATGCTGTGCAATGCAGCCAAAAAATAAATAAATAAAAATTAAAAATAAAAAGCTCCTACACCTAATAAGTGAGTGTAGCAAGAATGCAGGATATTAAAAAAACTGTATTTCTATATACTAGAAATTGTATTTCTATACACAATTAGAAATTAATATTAAAAACCAATACCATTTACAATAGCATCTAGATATTAAATACTTAGGGGTAAATATGACAAAAATTATGAAAGGCCTATGTACTGAAAACTACAAAATATTGTTCCAAGACCCAAATAAATGGAGAGATACAGCGTGTTCATGAATTGGAAGACTCAATATTATTGAGATGTCAGTTCTCCCAAAACATGTCTCCCTAGATTTAAAGCAATCTCAAGCCCCCCCTTTTTTTTTACTCTGAAAGTCATATATTAATAGCCAAAACAACTCTGAAAAAGAATAACAAATTGGAGGAATTAAAGACGAGTTCAGGACTTATAAAGCAATAGTAGACAATATAGTCTTGGTGTAAAGATAGACAAATAGATCAATGGAGCAGAATAAAGTCCAGAAATAGATCAACACATATATGGATAACTTATTTTGGGCAAAGGCAAAAAGGCAATTTGGTAAAGAAATGACATTTCTTTACAACAAATGATGCTGAAACAATTGCTTATCGATATGCAAAAAAAAGGTAACTTCAATCCACTGGTCTCCTCAGCCCTCCTCTCACCCGTCTCCTAGTCACTACCTTTCTCTATCTTGCTGCCCCTTTTCTGTCTCAGGAGCCCCTTCACCCCCTACCCCTTCCCTGCCCCATCAACCTTGGACCCCAGGAAGGAGCAAGGTATCAGCTCCTCCCTACCTCCAGGAGGTATTTCTACAGAGTCAGGATGGAGCCTTGAGCGCAGGGTGAAGCAGGGAGGGCTGGAGTATTGAAATCCAAAGACCACAGATCTTCAAGGGTTAAACCTGAAGATCAGCACCTTTCACCTTCCCTTCTAAGAGCTGCTTTCCTGGCCTATCATATCCAAGACCATCATATTCCCTGTGCGAGTCATTCTCCTCCCACCTATGGGACTTGCCTTTATCTTCTTGCTGTTACCTTGATGCTTTTTATAGGGAAGAGAAAGAGTCCAGGTAGGAAAGAGAGCCCCCATTTCCTTATGGCTTCCCCACCCTAAGTGGCGGAATTGCCCCATTTTCTGCCCCCGTTACCGCTGGGCTAGAAATGACTACACCTAGATATGCAGCAGGCTGTGGGAAGGAGACTGGCTCTCAGGTGGGCAAGGCCTTAGCCTAGTTGAGCAGCCACTGCCTGGGGGGCCGAAATCTGCAGGGAGCCAGGCTCGCTGGGACTGGGTACTTGGGGTAGGAGTTTTCTGCATTAGAAGCTTGATTGTCAGGTGGGCAGAGTGAGAAAATTTAGGCTAGAAGCAGAGCAGGGAGGCTGCTGCCTGTTGAACCACAGTCCCTGCATCCCAGGACTTTCTGGGGTCAGACGGCTGCTTCAGCAGAGCGGGCCGCTTCGTGGTATTTACAGGCCACAGAGATCTGTTTGAAGCCAGATTTCCCCTGCTATCCCCTTGAGGTCTCTGCTCAGTAAGTCTGGGGTGTACCTGAGAGGCACCCAGGATGCGTGGAAATCAGATTTCCATAATACAGTTCACCCTCCTATAAATTCTGTCCTTGGTTTTTATAAATTTTTATATGAAGTTAAATGTTAGCATAACAGATACGTGAATAAGTGAGAAAATTTGGTGAACATGTGTACATAGATGCCTCGCAAGCTTAAGCATTAGGTGAGGACGGCAGGTTAACTGTAGCCAACACAGGTGAGGACAGAGGAACAGAGCTCAGGCCACCAGAATTGGGTGTCCTCCCTGTTTTAAAAGGTACCTGGGATTTTGCTTCTACTCTGGTATGTATGGTGACGCCAACAGATCAGGAGATGATTACCATTGAAAAGATACTTCTACTCTGGTTCCCAAGAAGTGAGGAGGGAGCGTTGCATACCACACTGAGCAGGGCCACAGGCAGAACGCTGAGGTCGAGGTCAGTTGCGGATAGAGAGCAAGCAGAACAGCAGGAAAGCCGTATTGTGGTTTCTGTGGGAAGGAACTGGTGGGGCAGGGCAACAGCGGGCCGACCAGGTTTGGCATTGCTAGTTTGAATAATCTTAGTGAGCTCCAAGGTGTAGCCCTTGTTGTCTGAAACCTGGTGCTGGGGCGGTTAGGGCCTAGGGTTAATGTCTCACAAGCTTAAGAGGGAATAAAGCAGGTGGGTGGGGGGGGGTGCGGACTCGAGATTGGTTAGTTTGCATGTCAAAGGGTGAGCTCCTGGGAGAGTTGATTGCTATCTCTAAGAGTAGGCTAACCCCGGGAGGGGCAGTCCCTCCCTAACCTGCAAGGCCCAACAGGTCAAAAACTTCAGAAACTAGAAAATATGGTTAACATACTCACACCCAGAAGTTACAGGTCAGAGGCCTAGGGTCTCTGCCGCAGGATAGGGTTCGGGAGAGCAACTGACTAGTCCCAATGAAACAAGGAAGGGGGCAGGGCACAATCTTTAAAAGAGTGATAGAGCCCGAGGACATGACATAAACTGATTAGAACCAAATAGGTCCAGGATGGCAGACAAGTTGACTTCCATTAGACCTTGAGCCTCAGTATATGCTCATTGTAACACATCAGCAAGCTAAATGACATACTCACAGGCGCCATGGCAGTTCCAACGCTGACCATCAAAAGACCAAAAAAGTGGGTGGTGGCCCGATTTCTGGAAATCCCCACAACAGCTGGAATACTCCTCTCACTCATTAGCCTATGAAATTACCCACTCCTATAAAAACTGACAACCCCATACCGTGGTGCCACTCTCACCTTCTGAGATGGCCCACACTCTGTGGAGTGCGTTTCTCTCTAAATAAATCCACTTCTTACCTATCACTTTATCTCTCACTGAATACTTTCTGCCATGAGACATCAAAACCTGAGCTTCATTAAGTCCTGAAACCAGGTGTTAACATAAGATCAGGCCTTTTACCTGATCTCAGATAAAAGACCATGGGGGCTTCCCTGGTGGCGCAGTGGTTAAGAATCCGCCTGCCAATAGAGGGGACGTGGGTTCTGAGCCCTGGTCCGGGGAGATCCCACATGCTGTGGAGCAACTAAGCCCATGCACCACAACTACTGAGCCCGCATGTGGCAACTACTGAAGCCCGCACACCTGGAGCCCATGCTCCGCAACAAGAGAAGCCACCACAATGAGAAGCTGGCACACCGCAATGAAGAGTAGCCCCCACTCGCCGCAACTAGAGAAAGTCCATGCACAGCAACAAAGACCCAACACAGCCGAAAATTTTAAAAAACAAATAAATAAATTTATTTTTAAAAAAAAAGACCGTGGGTTTTGGTCAGGTTCAAGTCCCAATCTGGGTTTAGGCTAGGTTCGTGGCCTGGCATGTGGGTTCAAGTCCCAATCTGAGGTGCACGGTTTCACCAACACTTCCCTTTCCCGTATTGCTTCCTGATCCTGCCCTAGTCTGGACTGAGATAGTTCTGGAAACTTCACTGGGGCCGAAGACTAACAGCTCCTTAAGAGTGTTCACCCTGGCATCTCACAGGATGTTTTCTCCTCATAAGGGGTAAAGACTGGGACCTTTTTTTCCTGAAACTGAGTAAGTAGGTAGGAGGGTCAGAGAAGGAGCCTTAGGATGGGGGAGACAGGAGTCCAGAGGAGGATTCTGTCCTCAGAATCTGTAGGCTGTGACCAGATTTATATACAAGTTTCTGTTTGAACACCTGTTTTCAGTTCTTTGGGGTCTATACTTAGGAGTGGAATTGCTGGATCATATGGTAGTTCTGTTTTTGGGGGAACCACCAAACTCTCTTCCACAGCTGCTGCACCATTTTACATTCCCACTAGCAATATACAAGCATTCTAATTTCTCTCCATTCTTGCACTTGTTCTTTTGTTGGTTTATTATAGCCATCCTAGTGGGTGTGAAGTGCTATCTCCTTATGGTTTTGATTTGCATTTCCCTAAGACTAATGATGTGGAGCATCTTTTCCTATACTTGTTGACCATTTGTATATCTTTGGAAAAATATCTATTCAAGACCTTTGCCCCCCTCTTTTTTTGTCACTCTGCACGGCTTGCAGGATCTGTCATAGCGCTGGTGGGTGTGTCATTTAGTCTGCTAATGTATTACAATGAGGGTATACTGAGTCTCAAGGTCTACTGGAAGTCAACTTGTCTGCCATCTTGGACCTAGTTGGTTCTAACCAGTTTTTGTCATGTCCTATGGCTTTGTCATTCTTTTAAAGGTTGTGCCCTGCCCCCTTCCCTCCTGTTTCATTTCCACTTGTTTCTCCCAAGGCCTCTCGCCTTCTGAGATGGCCCACACTCTGTCTGTGGCGTGTGTTTCTCTCTAAATAAATCCACTTCTTATCTATCACTTTGTCTCTCACTGAATTCTTTCTGCAATGAGACATCAAGAACCTGAGCTTCATTAAGTCCTGAGACCAGGTGTGTGATCTCAGCTAAAAGACCATGGGTTCAAGTCCCAATCTGAGTTGCACGGTTTCAGTTCCTCACAGACCATCAGTGTTCTGGCCTCTTAAAACAATTGCTCATGTAATAAGCACTCAAGATTTTCTTGAAATTCTGCCTTGATTTTTGTTTGTCATTTCTTGCATCATTGCTGTTTTCCTGATGTGTTTCAGCACTTATCTCATTACATCTAGATTATTAAGCATGTGACTGATCCTTGAATTTCTGTCTCAGCTGCTGCATTTGGGTTCTGCCCTTTCTCTCTGTCTTATTACACAAGGATTAGGAAGCATTCCCTGAACAAAAGAATTTTCCACCATCTTGGGGTTGAATATGAATTGCTATTAACATCTGAATTTATATTTAGAGAAGGTGGGTGTTGTACAACCAAGCCTCTTAAACTTGCAAGCTCTCCAAGGTCATCTAAACCACACTGTTGATCTTCCTCCAGTGTGCAGTTACCCTGGGGAGCCAATGATTTCATAACATCCATTCCAGAGATGTGTTTTTGCTGAAGTGAGTGATCCTGAAGTGTTTTGGGTTCTGATAAGTACATAGCCAAAGTGGATACTGACTCCAGGAATCCTGATCTCGTAACATTCTCCCACTAAAAATCACCGGGAGCTATCTATGATTCAGGCATTTAGAGGTTTTTTTCATCAATTTCTGTCTTCCTCGGGGCTTCACAGCGTTGTTGAGTCTTCCGCTTGGCAGAGCCTTGCCAAAGCAGGACAGAGCTGCGGGCTGGGAGCGGCGGCTGGGACAGGCCCTGCCCCAGGCGAGCAGGGACTGAGGCCCGGGGTGCGCGGATCCGCCTGCGGCTGGCCGCGGTGCCAACTCCGCGACACCAGATCGGTGTCTCTGCACGAGTCCCTGGAGTTTTGTACCCGCACAGTCCAGCATCGTGGCTGGCGGAAAGAGAACGTTAAATAACCGTTGGTTGATTTAAGGAATGAGCGACGCAGCGATGCGTCTGAGCTACACAGCCGGGAAGCCGCAAACACTCCCGGGCCACTTCTGGGACTGGCTTTCTTTTCCAGCTGATGAGATTCTTCCTTTCCCTTTCACTTTCACTTCTCGACTTCGCTGGGAGGTCCTGCTCTGACTCCCACCTGAGAGCTTCCGCTGGTCTCTTCCTATTGTCACGCTTCTCAGACACCGCTCCATCCCCGCCACACACACACACAGATATGGGACTTGTCTTGGGAGTTTCACGGTTCTCCCAGCTCAGATGTGTTCCCCAAGCTTGGACATGCCTTTTGCTTCCCAGAGGTGTAGGGAAGAAGCAGTTCGACTTTGTCCTTTGAGCTTCTTGTTGTGTCTGGGAAGCGTGGGACGCTGTGGGTTAGTGAGAAACCAGAGGAGACTCAAGGGACAGAGTTCATGGTCCTTATTGTCCCTTATTGGAAATTTGCAATAATCTCAATAGGAGGATTTTTCCTCAATATGAGGGAAAAAGTCAAATTGGAGAAAGAGCCGAGAGGAAGAAGAGAAGATGATGGACTCCGGTGCTAGAAAATAGTTCACGAGAAACCTAATGCAGTCTAAAACCCGGAGGAAAAGTGGCTTTGCCGAAGTCCCTCTGCAGTTGCATTGGTCACAGATTGTCAGTTTCCCTCGCCCAGAGTCCGCTCCTTTGGCGCCACCTTGTGGCAGCTCCACCCGGCCTGAGTTGCGGCTCTTGTTCTCCGCTGATTGCGCGTCCCTGCCCTCACACTGGGCCCCTCAGCTACCCCAGCTCATTCCAAGTACACAAATAGCACTCAAACCTGATTTACCTAACAGTGCCCCAACCCAAGAGATCCATGTCCCTTTCGCCTCGGGACCTCTGACAGCTCGGGCTTCTACTCTAGCAGAACCAGAGACCGCTGCCCTGGTCTGTTCTGCCTTCCCTTCCACCCTTTGTGGCTGCTTCATCTCAGGCATTTGCCCTTGGCTGGGATGCCAGTCGCAGTGCGTGGCCACTGGCCTAGCTGAGATCGTCATTATCTGTCCCTGAGATTTCTGCCAAGTTTTCCTAACACATTTCTTTTCTTCCAGTCTTACTCTCCTCCAAAGACTCTGCCAGCCACCAGAGAGATATTTGTAGAGCAAAATGTCATTTGATCCTTCCCCTACTTAAAAATCTTCAGTGGCCCACACAATCATTTCTAGGAAACATAGCCCAAAATTGCATATAGTCTTGAATACATATAAAGCAAAAGCTATCAATATGTAGTATACATCTGTAAAGCATTTTAATTGCAGAAAATGTATGCCAAAGTCACAGTAAATAACATTGCACTACAAACTATAGGATGTCAATAATTTGCTTCCCTTTAATCATTTTACTTACAAATTACTACTGGCCGTAGGCTGACTAATGGCCCCTAATCACATCCTAATGCCTGAAAACTGTGAATATTGCCTTAGATGGCAAAAGGGGCTTTGCAGATATGATGAAACTGAAGATCTTGAAAAAGGGAGGTTATCCTGAACTTGCAGGGTGGGCCCAGACGTAATCACAACGGTCCTTATCAGAGAAGGAAGGAGGAGTCAGAGTCAGAAGAGAGGGTGATGTGATGATGGAAGCAGAGATTGAAGTGATGTACTTTTAACGGTGGAGGAAGGAGCTACAAACCAAGCAACATAGGCAGACTCTAGAAGCTGGAAAGTGTAAGAGAATGAGTTTTTCCTTAGAGCCTCCAGCAGGAACCAGCCCAGCTGACACCCTGACTTTAGTCCACTGAAACTAATTTTGGACTTCTGACCTCAAGACCTGTAAGAGAATAAATTTTTTTGCCCCTCAGATGAACCCCTAAGACTTGGAGGATCCAACACAACTTTTCCAATTCAAATCTATGGTTCTGATCTGGCTAGAACAATGGTCTTTCAGGATCATTCTTGAGTCATACTGGGGAAAATCAAGAAAACCATGAGTTACCTTGACACATCATACCTACCAAAAATGTTTACTGAATTTATGGGGACTTCCCTGGCGGTCCAGTGGTTAAGACTCTGCGCTTCCACCACAGGGGGCACGGGCTGGATCCCTGGTCAGGGAACTAAGATCCCACATGCCACACAGTGCAGCCAAAAAGAAAAGAAAAAGAAAAAAAGTGTTTGCTGAATTTAAATGGATCTCTTAAATACATCACTGGTTTACATCAGCTTGCAGAACCTTTGCTTGTCCACCAGGGGCCAGCCCACCCTCCTGCACTTGCCATTATTAACCAATGTGCAGAATTGTATCCTACCAAATCAGCAGCCCCACTTCTAGCACGTCTGCAGAAGAGAACCCAGGGAATGTATGTCCCAGAATCCCCATAGCTCAAGTTCAAGTTTTCCAGTGGGAGAGACTTGCATGAGATATGGGGCCCAGAAGAGGGAGATCTCGCTATCCATCAGGCACATGAGTGAGCAGGCACATGTGAAATTCTCAGCAGCTACTGTACTAGGTTTGACACCCACCTGCTTTGCCTTGCAGACTGAGACACAGGATGGGAGTTTTCTCACAGGTTCTAGAGAATTACAGCAATCTCCCGGAAAGCTTGTGAGAACCACCCACCAGTGCTTTGAGCTGAGGTCTCCAGCATTTGCTTCCCTAACCTTCCAACTTCAGCTCCTCAGAATTTTGGTGGTGACTGGTATTATTTTCCTATATCTGCCATAGCAAATTACCACAAACTTAGTGGCTTAAAACAACATGAGGCCTTTCTCACCTTCTGAGATGGCCCACACTCTGTGGAGTGTGTTTCTCTCTAAATAAATCCACTTCTTACCTATCACTTTGTCTCTCACTGAATTCTTTCTGCGATCAGACATCAAGAACCTGAGCTTCGGGGCTTCCCTGGTGGCACAGTGGTTAGGAATCTGCCTGCCAGTGCAGGGGACACGGGTTTGAGCCCTGGTCCGGGAAGACCCCATATGCCGTGAGCAACTAAGCCCGTGCACCACAGCTACTGAGTCTGCACTCTAGAGCCCGCGAGCCACAACTACTGAGCCTGTGAGCCACAGCTACTGAAGCCCGCATGCCTAGAGCCCGTGCTCCACAACAAGAGAAGCCACTGCAGTGAGAAGCCGGCGCACCACAATGAAGAGTAGCCCCCGCTCGCTGCAACTGGAGAAAGCCCGCGGGCAGCAACGAAGACCCAACGCAGCCAAAAATAATAAACAAATAAAATAAATAAAAATAAAACTTAAAAACAACATGAATTTGTTATCTTGCAGTTCTGGATGTCAAAGTCTGAAATAGTTTTCACGAGGCTAAAATCAAGATGTCGGCGAGGCTGTGTTCCTTCTGCAGCCTCTAGGAGAGAATCTGTTTCCTTGCCTTCTCCAGTCTCCAGAGGCTGCCCGCATTTCTCAGCTTGTGGCCCCTTCCTCCATCTTCTGAGTCAACAATCAAATCACTGTGACCTCTGATTCTGTCGTCGAATCTCATTCTCTAACTCTGACTCTCCTGCCTGCCTTTTTCACTTGTAAAGAACCCTGTGTTACATTGGACCTGCCTGTATAATCCAGGATAATACTCCCATCTCAAGAGCCAAAAAGTCCCTTTTGTCATATCAGGTGACATTTTCACATGTTCCAGGGATTAAGACATGGGCTTCTTTAGGAGACCATTGTCACGCCTACCACATGACTTCACTGATGTTTGCCCTCCAGATTTTCAACTGTGGTAGAAACTGTTATTCCTGTATTAATTTTTTTATTCCTGGAATACCAGAGTAGGGCTGTTTTTCTGAAAAAGCCTACACTGATACAAGAAGAGCTGAAAAATTGTGCTCCTATTATCCCGAAGTCTCCAAATGGTGCTGATTTCTTAATATGCAATAGGTATAAATTAAGCAATGATCTTGCCGGGGCAATGGAAGGAGGAAAAAAAGGAATCATCAGAAAGCCCCTGTCCTTTGTCCATGGTGTCTGGTCCTCTTGGGCTCTGGGCTGCAACTTTCCTCTCACATTGACCCCAGCCAATTCCTGACTGAAAGGGCTTTTAACATGATTTGTGTTCAGTTCTTGGATTTGTCATCTTCTCTCTGTCCTCTAATGTATCTTCATGTTTGTGTTTTTCTTCTCTTCCAGCACTGTAGTCCTGCCTCGATTCTTATCATTGTACTCTTCCTGGCTTGCACACAAGTAAGCCAATTCTCCAAGAAGAAATTCCAGACACCTCTTCATTATTTGTTAGTTACAGTTTTTTTTTTTTTTTTTTTTTTTTTTTTTTTTTTTTTTTGCTGTACGCGGGCCTCTCACTGCTGCGGCCTCTCCCGTTGCGGAGCACAGGCTCCGGACACACAGGCCCCGCGGCCATGGCTCGCGGGCCCAGCCGCTCCGCGGCACGTGGGATCCTCCGGGATCGGGGCACGAACCCGCGTCCCCTGCATCGGCAGGCGGACTCCCAACCACTGCGCCACCAGGGAGGCCCAGTTACAGTTTTTATTTGGCTGCAGAGTTTATGGGGCAAGCTCTCAAGTTTCTTAACTTTCTATATTACAAAACTGACTATAGGGCTTCCCTGGTGGCACAGTGGTTAAGAATCTGCCTACCAATGCAGCGGACACGGGTTCAAGCCCTAGTCGGGGAAGATCCCACATGCCGCGGAGCAACTGAGCCCGAGTGCCACAACTACTGAGCCTGCGCTCTACAGCCCGTGCTCCGCAACAAGAAAAGCCTGCGTACTGTAACAAAGAGTAGCCCCTGGCTCGCCACAGCTAGAGGAAGCCTGCGTGCAGCAACGAAGACCCAATGCAGCCAAAACTAAATAAATAAAATTAATTATTTTTTAAAAATTGACTATAAAAATAATGCATACTCACACAGGAAATGAAACAATCAGATTTGTATAAGTATATTTTTAAATCTCTTCCATCACTAAACCCACACCCACTTTATTGAGGTAATTAATATTATCACTCTACTCCCTATATTTTCGATTTCTCCATTTTCATAAACACTTGTATTGAGGGACTTCCCTGGCGGTCCAGTGGTTAAAATTCTGTGCTTCCACTGCAGGGGTCACAGGTTCAATCCCTGGCCTGGGAACTAAGATCCCGCATGCCGCATGGCGTGGCCAAAAAAACAAAAAACAGAAAGCAACAACAACAAAAAAACTATATTAGGTGTTTTTCTCTCATAGCTTCTTTTTTAAAGCAAAGAAACATGCTAATTTTACTTGACACAATCATTTTTAACAACTTGAGATATAAATCACATACCATACAATTCACGCAAAGTGTACAATTCGGTGGTTTTAATATATTCACAGACTTGTGCCACCATTACCACAATCAATTCTAGAACACTTATCACCCCCGAAAGAAACACCATACTCATTAGCTGTCACTCTCCATTTCCCCCAAGACCCCAGTCTTAGGCAATTACCAACATATGTTTTATTTCTACAGACTTCCTACTTTGAATATTTCATATAAATTAAATCATACAATATGTGGCCTTTTGGGTCTGGCTTCTTTCACTTAGGATAATGTTTTCAAGGTTTATCCTTTTTGTAGCATTATTAGTACTTCCTTTCTTCCCTTTCTTCTTCCTCTTCTTTTTCTCCTCCTCCTCCCCTCCCCCCTTCTTCTTCCTCTTCCTCTTCTTCTCCTCTCCTCCTCCTTCTTTGCTGAATAATATTCCATTGTATAGACATACTACAATTTGTTTATTCATTTATTATTTGACAAACGTTTGAGTTGTTTCCATTTTTTTGCTATTATATATAATGTTGTTATAAACATTTGTGTACAATGTTTTTGTGTGGACATGTGTTTTTATTTCTCTTGAAGTGCTTACTTTGGTCTAAATGCTGTTACACTGTAGGTTCACTGTAGATGGGCTGCCTGGCAGAACAGAGGCTCAGGTGACTTACTGCCTCTGTGAGTCACTTCCTCTTCTGCCCAAATTGGCTCTTCTATTATAGTGACGTCACGGTTAATGATGTATTGGAAGTGAGGTAGATTCAGAATTTGAGATTGTGATTAATGACTGTGTTTAAAATCACAATTTCATGACCATTAGGGTTTATCTTAAACTTTCCTCTCTGGTATCCCATTGTATCCAGTTGAGAGAGAACTCCAGCTCCCTGTACACTAGGACATGTAGATCTGTCCACAGTGCTGAAAGTCTTAAATTGGCAGATTCCACCAACTCCATGAATGGCCTTCTTATTGTGGAAAATTGCTCTACAATTGAATTTGTACATTCGTTATTTATAAGTTTAGAGCATCTGAGTTACTGAACAATCCAGCAATAAGTTGGGAAGATAACATACAGAAAGATCCACAAAATATTCTCTTATGCCCTATACTGAAATGTACAGAACAAAACAAAAATAGACCACATAATGAGTGAGAAGTTTATGTTTTTTTATCAGGATATAAATAAATTCAGTATTATTGTGGAGGAAAGAGAAAGAATTCAGATTTCAATTAACTTTGATTATCCCCTCCCAATTTATTATCCTTTTTAACCTCACAAGACATTTCAATTTTTTCCATAGTTTATCTTCATTCAGTGTTATGCACGCACTTACCCTTATTTCTTGTTTATTTTTTATTTAAACTCACACCCTCCTCCTGAGACCTCTCCTTTTGCCTGAAGTACATTCTTCAGAGTTCCTTTAGTAATGGTCTGTTTGTGTCAAATTGTCTGCCTTTGGAAAATCCCATTGAAATTTTAGTTTTAATTATTGTGGTTTTTTAAATTAATTAATTAATTAATTTTGGCTGTGTTGGGTCTTCGTTGCTGCGTGCAGGCTTTCTCTAGTTGCAGAGAGGGGTGGCTGCTCTTCGTTGAGGAGCACGGGCTCTAGGCGTGCAGCCTTTGGTAGTCATGGCTCGCGGGCTTAGTTGCTCTGTGGCATGTGGGATCTTCCTGGACCAGGGCTCAAAGGGCTCAAACCCATGTCCCCTGCATTAGCAGGTGGATTCTTAACCACTGCGCCACTAGGGAAGTCCCTGTATTTTCATTTATAAAATGTTGTATATAATTCTTTTCAAATTTTCTTGGATATTCTTTACAATTTCTTATTAACTGAAAATGTTTAAAATTTTGTCTTTTATTCACAGTAAGAGTAAGCTATTTTATAACCTATTTTTATTACTCTAATTTCAAAGTTATAGGATTCTGTTGTTTGTTTTTTCTGTTTCTTCTTTCAAGGTATCTTGTTTCTTGTGAACATGTATTTTCTTTTTTAGTGTTAAGTATTCATTTTGCTTATGAAATGATTTTTGGAATTTTCAAAGCATGGACGATAGTAGATTCCTCCAGACCCCTCTTGTGTTTCCTTTCACCAGACTCCTTGGAGTATGGCCTTCTTAATCCTGAATTCATGGCATGCTAATATTCAGAACATCCATGTAATGTGAACTTGGGTTGTAAATCCATAAGAGAGAACACCTGTGGTTAAAACTTAGGCTGTGGTATTATTCTGCTGCCTGCTTGGGAAATCAGTATAGGAAAAATTCAGACTCTTTATGCATCAGGAGAGGGGCCACCTGTGCTCCTTGATGGGGATCTTCCTGTGACCCATTTGTTCCTGCTGGGGGGTGACCATGACTCCCAATTCCATCCCTGTAAAATAGTAAAAAAAATCAGACATGAGAGCATCTAAAATTTCCCTGTGAACCCCTTTTTGGGAAGTAGTGGGATGTGCTCCAGGAAAAGGAGGGCATATACCAAAAAAGAGGAAGATGTGGGATCTGGGAAACCAGGGCATCAACCTATGAGAAGGGAAAGGGAGTCAGCAGGAAGGCAGAGGGGAGCCTTAACCAAGAAAATTACCTAGGCAGCAACCATCATGGTTTTGAAGGGATTGAGAAGGGATTCACTTAACTGGGGGAGAGTTGGGGGGATACATTTATAAAATTAAAACACCATGGAAAGTAAGAAAATGAAAACATCAGGCAATTATTAAATCCCTGACAAACACCAGTATGTATGGAAAGGACAATTAAGAGAGTTTTACATGTGGCTCAGGCATGAGTAGAATTCCCATAAGTAAATAATTGTAACTCTCAGTCCAGTCAATTGTAATTCTCAGACTCTCAGTCCAGTCAGCTGGACTACCTACCCTAAGAGGAAGAAATTATAGTTATTGGGGGTTGGGGGAGTTGGAAGTGTGGGAGGAAGGGATGTTGGCATGTCAAAGATAATTTCTATCAATAAAACTGAAAAATCAAACGAAGCACGAACGTATGCTATCAAGAGACATGGAGATAACAAACAAAACATAAGCCAAAAGGCTTGAAAATAGTTTTTTTCCAGAAAAGGGGTAGAAGGGAATGGTTGGGAGAAAGTGGAGGAGAGATGGTATTTTTCCACTGGCAAGGCACTGTGTATGTAACTTTTTCTTTTTTGCCGAGCCACTTGTGGGATCTCCCTGACCAGGGATGGAACCAGTCACTCGGCAGTGAAAGCGTGGAGTCCTAACCACTGGACCACCAGGGAATTCCTGAGGCATTGTGTAACTTAATGAAGGGGGAAGTGGACAGTTCAGGCAGCCAGCCTCACTCAGAGAATAGGGTTCCAAGGAGTGGTGACGGGTCTGTGGGTTCCTGAAACCTCTTCTCCTGAGCCCGAGCAGGACTGCCCTTGGGGCTGAGGCCACCAGCACCCAGGGCTAGCAAGGGCACTGAAGCTGCTGTAATATGGAGAGAGGCAAGAGGAGACTCCAACCTTTTGACCTGAGTGGGTCGGCATACTCTAGTCTCCCTGGTGTCTCCATTCCTGGAGTTAATATGACAAATTGCCTCTAAATTCATCCACTTGGATGGAATTCCTCCCCCCACTTCCTGTACCCCTCACCACCACCATTTCCTAGAAAGGTTGTTCTGCATGCTGTTCACCGATTTGGTTTTTTTTGGTTTTTTGTTTTTGTTTTGTTTTTGCGGTATGCGGGCCTCTCACTGTTGTGGCCTCTCCCTTTGCAGAGCACAGGCTCCGGACGCGCAGGCTCAGCGACCATGGCTCACGGTCCTAGCCGCTCTGCGGCATGTGGGATCTTCCCGGACCGGGGCACGAACCCGTGTCCCCTGCATCGGCAGGCGGACTCTCAACCACTGCGCCACCAGGGAAGCCCGGGAAGCCTCATAGGTTTGTTTTTGCCTGCTGGAGAAAGGATAGAAGGGAAGTCCACCCAGCACAACCAGAGGGAGGCAGCTCCGAGGACCCCTGCTTGAGGTGCACAGTGAGATTTTTCATCTCCATAGGAGAAATCTCTTGTAGGGCCTCGGGAGAGTCAGTGCTGTGACGCGGGGGTTGGGGGGTGGGGCGGGTGGCCTCTGGCCGCGCGTCCCGGCCACTCTCTTTCTGGTCTCCCGGCGTTTCAAAATAGTGAACTTGAAAGGACTGGGATTCTGCCGCTTCTGTCTAGGCCTCTTTCCCCTTTACCTGAGCGTGAGGGCATCACTTGGGGCGAGGCAGGGCGGGGAGTTCAGGGTGTGGGCGGAAGCTCGGAGCTGGGGATTGTCCCCAGAGACAGGAAATAAGTACCCTCGACCATTGTAGTCAATTTGGACTGCATAAGCTCAATTTAGATTCCTCAAAGCTTGGTTCGGAAAAAAAAAAAGTGTTTAGTTCACCAGCAAGAGCCCCCTTTCCACCCTTCCTCCACCTCCTGGCTGGCTTTCAAATAGGGGCCTGGCCAGGGGACCTGGAATGAGTCCTTTGAACGGTAGTCCAAAAAAGTCCTGAGGGCGAGTGAGATTATACGTGAAGAATGGGGAGACGGGGCTGCAGGTTTGGGCTCCTGGAAAGGATGGGAAGCCTCCCCCGACTCCACCGAGGGTGACTAGGCTACGGGCGTCACGAGCACAGAAACGCGGGCGCCCAGTTGGAGCCTTAGCGGTGGTTTTATTTCGTATCTGACCGTCCGAGCGTCGGCAGTTCTGTCCGCTGCGGATTCTGGCTCCTTCAGGGGAGAACTGAGCCCGAGATAACTTTATTTCTCCGGGAGAACAACGCTCGAGGCAGACCGCTCTGTGTCCAGGCAAGGAAGCCTTTAAAAATAGTTACACGAAGAAAAAAATCAAATTCATTTTTGCTTTGCCTTACTGAGTACAGCTTACCTCTTAACTGGTCCCAAAGGAGACGGTGCCCGGACTAAAATTTATCTTCTGGGTTTCCATCCAGCGCCTCCCCATAAAGCCGGGTCTCCCCTCTTCCTCTGGGAAAAAAAGTGACCGCACCCCCAAACCCCCGACACGGGAATCCCAGTGGCGTGGCCCGCACGCCCCGCACCGCCCATGAATGGAGAATCACACCCAGCGGGGATTGTAGTCTAAAAATCACTGAACTGCGTTGCGGGAGGCGGTGAGCGCAGAAGGGTACAGGCAACTGTTTGGCACCCGGGACGCAGTTGTCTGACGCAGACTGCCCTGCAACTCCTCATGGGGCCTATTCCAGAGCAGAAAGGACCGCCCTAGGAGGACAGGAGAGGGCAAAGGCGAGTTTGAGGTCGCCTGGACTTTGCTGTATAACAGGGCAGGGAGGTGAGAGGTGAGGAACAGTGACCCTGGCAAGGAAACCTAGACTACGGTGGGGTAAGGGAACGGGTGCGTTTGCAACTCGAGGCTTTGGCAGTCTAGACAAGCAAAGCAAGGGAGTGAAGAAAAAAAAAAAGCTGGAGAGGGGATTCGAGCCATAGGCACCCCCAGTGAGGCCAGCCAGTTGTCAACTGTGGGCTCTTCCGGAGGCGTCCCAGGCCCGGATGCCTCCGAGGCAAGTGACTAAGGGTCCTCCTAGGCATTGTATCTAGGCGCTCTAGAGAATCAGACCTTTATATTCTGGGGAGCACTGATCGCGCCCTCTGCTAGTGGCTGGGACTCCAGACCCTGCTTGCCCTCTCAGAGTCCAGGCTTGGAGCAGTGCCCTGCAAAACCCCTGGACATTCCGCAGAGGGGGACGTCCGACCTCTAGATTTTCCCATAGACGAAAGAGTATTCTGTTCACGCAGAAACATACTCTCCTAATAAATAACTTTGAGGCTGGCAGGAATGACAGTCTGGGAGGGGGGGAATTTGCACAGAGAATTTTTTTTGAGGTTGTGCTACTCTATCTTTGCTGCTGAGTTTTTTATTTATGCAAATTTATTTATTTCTGGCTGCATTGGGTCTTCATTGCTGCGCGGGCTTTCTCTAGTTGCGCGCGGGCTTTCTCTAGTTGCGGCGAGTCGGGGCTACTCTTCCATGCGGTGCGCGGGCTTCTCGTTGCGGTGGCTTCTCTGGTTGCTGAGCGCGGGCTCTAGGCGTGCGGGCTTCAGTAGTTGTGGCTCGCAAGCTCTAGAGCGCAGTCTCAGTAGTTGTGGCGCACGGGCTTAGTTGCTCCATGGCATGTGCGATCTTCCCTGACCAGGAATCGAACCCATGTCCCTTGAACTGTCAGGAGAATTCTTAACCACTGCGCCACCAGGAAGTCCCATGAGTACAGTTTAAAAATCTTATTTCTTCTTTTGAACTTTGAAAGTATTTTACATATTTTAAATGAACTTAATATAAAAAATCAGTCTAAAATTGAAAACTAAAACATATGAACCTATTTATTTGCATATTTTGAGGTAACCATTAAGAGAAAATAATTATTTCAGGTGACTTTTGAATACAGTACTCTGTACATCCTTCATGGTAAATATTCTAAAGACTAAAAGAACAGCTAGTAAATATTAAATTTCACTCAATAATTTTATTGTTAGTAGTATTAAATATTGCAATTTTGAAATTATTTTATGTATATTTTAGGATAAAGCAAATAGATAAATACATAAAGTAATTAAGATTTTCAATTATCCTGATAAAGGATATAAAATACAAAATTAAAGAAGTTGAGAGAAAACTACAATGTAAAATTTGAATTGGAAATATCAATATGGATTCATGATTTTTCTAAATACTAAAAGTGTCTTAAAGCAGTGATACCTCTATAGCAATGAGCTCTCCCAGAACCTAAACAGTGGTTTTTATATACCATTCTTCGTTAAAAGAACCAGTGCTCCTTGGAGAAATGGCCGATTCCATGTCTGAAGCTTGGGAAAGTAAAAACTGAGCCTGGGACATCATCATGCCAGAAGCAAGAAAGTGGTCAAGACAACTTTGGGGCATGCCAAAAGGACACAGGAGTCAGCTTAAAAAGGGGCTCCTACTGGACACATTTGATACAGTTTGAGCACAAAAGGAATAATGACTGTAACTGATTATAAAATACTAAATGGATTAAAAACCCTGGATCTATAGTTTTAAAAAAAAGACTATAACTTTCTACCCTTGTAGATTAATATACCACCACCTTACTCTGAAAATTGGTAATTAAATGGAAATAATTAAGCATTTGTTGTGGCTTTTTAGAAGGAACCCTACTTTTCCAGTTGATGAGGGAAAGCTCCTCTCTAGATTAATATCCCCTTATAAATGGGGGAGTGGGAGAAGTCGAAAAGCACCATTTTGTAATTCCTGATGAAATAACTCATTTAGGCAAGGATCACTATGGATGCCAATTATTGGGTGGAAGCTTTTTTAGAATATTCAGTGTCAGGAATTCCCTGGTGGTCCAGTGGTTAGGACTCCATGTTCTCACTGCCAGGGGCCTGGGTTTGATCCCTGGTTGGGGAACTAAGATCCTGCAACGTATGTAGTGCAGCCAAAAACAAAAAAACAAAACAACAACAATAAAAAAAAACCCCACAGTGTCAAAGAACCATGCAGATGACTTGCTAATTGCAAAGGGGAACACTTTACCTTCATAGGACAGATCGGACAGTATCCACCTTAACCAAGTGATTACACTTAGCATCGTTAGCTGTGGCATGACCTCTTATTACATGCATTCCAATGTGAGGCAATGTGAAGAACGCAGCACTTTTGAAGAATTAGTCCCAAAATTGGGTAACTAGAATCTAATTTTTTTAATTAAAAAAATATGAGCTAGAGGAACAAGTTAAATGACAACATAGAAACAATAAGACAAATCCAGAATGTAGGACATTCTATAGAAGAGACTGGCCTAGTCTCTTCAAAGAGTCAATTCTATGAAGAAAAAGAAAGAGGGAAAAAGAAAAAGAAAAAGAAAAGGGGAGGGACTTCCCTGGTGGTCCAGAGGCTAAGACTCCGCGCTCCCAATAAAGGGGGCTGGGGTTCGATCCCTGGTCAGGGAACTAGATCCCACATGCCACAACTAAGATCCTGCATGCCGCAACGAAGATCCCACACGCGGCAACTAAGACCCAGCACAGCCAAATAAATAAATAAATAAATATTTTTTTTTAAAAAGGGCAAAGAGGAGGACATAATCACAACAAAAGGCAATGTGTAGAACTTGATTCCTGGTTTGTTTCTTTAATGCTATAAAAGACATTTAAATTGGGAAAGCTTGAATATGATATTAGATTATATTAGGAATTATTAACTCATTAGACATGATAATTCTATTGTGGTTGTGTAAGATATATACTGATGACTTAGGGATGAATGAGCATGATGTCTGCAACTTGCTTCCAACTGGTTCAGGAAAAAAAAAAGGATAAGTAGACAGACAAATAGATGGATAACAAGATAGAGACTAGTAAAACAAATGTGGCAAAATGATAGGATTTGTTGAAACCTTGTATGAATGTTTGGGTGTTTACTGTCCTTTTTTTCAGTTTGTGTGTTAGACAATTTTCAAAACAAAACGTTGGAAAGAATTTCCATATTCTTTTTTTTTTTTAACATAGTAACAGAAGACATTCCAGGCAGCAGCTCATTAAATTATTTCTTCTTTGTTCTCCCGTGGAACCAAAAGATTCTCATTTATGATATTTCTAAAGGCACATTAAGAAACATGTTCAAACTTTGTTATCTCTTTATTCAAGTTTGGCTTTAATATTTTATTAAAAATCCTTGAATTTGTAAATATTAAAACACTGCAGTTTACTACGGACACAAGAGTGACAATGAACTAGCAATAAAATCAAAGTAGAAGCTAAACTACTTAGAAGCAATAGCAACTCCATAATTCAAAGATAATTTAGACAGGTAATTTTAAAGAATTTATTTAATAAGGCTCAAAGCAGCCGCTCAGCCTGCAGTGATGCTGCTCCACCGGCAGATGGCGCTGCAAAGCGTCTCAGGTGCAGCGGGAAACCCATTTACCAATGGCTGTCGCAATCTCTTAATTACTTGAACTGATGAGTTCATATTATAATTTGTTTTATTAATTATTTTTACTGCTTATTGCAGTTACTCTTATACTACTTACTAACTGGTACAGAAGTGTTTTAACAACTGGTTGAGCAGTACCAGTGCAAACCGGCTGAATGTCAGCGCTGTTTCCTCCTATTACGACAGAAGCCACCAGGCTCCTGCGGGAGGGTAATCCCTGCACCGGGACTGTCAGTGCCACCCCCGCCTGCTCCCCAGGGCTTGTTCCATCACTAATCCCCACTTTCCTGCATTTTCAACCTTTCCTCCTCCACTTGACCCTTCTAAACAGCCTGTGAAAATGTTCAAAACTTAAAAAACTGTTTTCCTCGATTTTATATACTCTGCTCTCTCCGTTTATCTCTCATTGCAAACACAACCAAACTTCTTGAAAATTATATCCTTTTCTCCACTGCTTCCACTTCCTCCCTCCAAATTATTCCTCAGTCCCCTGACATCTGGGAATTCGGACCTCACCTGTCCAATGGAACTGCTCCCACCAAGATCAGCAAGGCTTTTTACTAAATCCGGTGGACACTCTTCATTCTTGTCATCAATCCTCAGCAGCATTCTGCACTGCGCCCTGCCTTCCTCCTTCCCTTAGCTTTCAAGGCACCACACTTCCCAGGTTTTATCCTGTCTGCTGGTTCCTCTTTCCCTGCCTTCCCTTTTATATTCTCCATGTCCTTCCTCAGCCCTCTTCTCTTCTCACGCTACACACTTTCTGTGGATGATCTCAGTTACCCTCCTCCCACCTATATGTTACTGACGCTCAAATCTCTGTGTGCAGCCGCACTTCTCTTCCCCCAAACCCCTTAATTCCGGTTTCCATTCTTTCTCTGGGATCTCTGCAAAAGCCTCTGCTCTCTCTCCCCTTTCCAAACCAGTCTCCACACTCCAATCAAAGTGACCTAAGGCACAAATCTCTCCTTCTTGGTCTCAGTGCTCCTCTGGATAAAGCCTTAATCTTTAGCATGGTTGACAAGGCCCAGTGAGGGCTGACCCAAGCCTACTTCTCCAGCTTCACCGTTCGCCACTCCTTCCTTGAACCCTCTGCCCCAGCCATGCTGAACGAGTTAGTCTTCCAAAATTGTTACGTGCTGTTCCTCGTCCTTTGCTGTCCCCTCAGGAATGCTCTTTCCCTCTCAATGCCTGGCTTACTCCTGCTCAGTTTTCAGGCCTCAGCTTGGACCTCTGTTCCTCTAGGAGGCTTCCTCTGACTCACCAAGACTGCCCCCTGCTGGGTGTTCCCATAGCAATTCTTTACCACAGACCACTGTTTTTTTTCTGTCTTATATAACTTGCTATACAATCACAGCTCCCAGCCCTGTCCTCCACTCCTTTCTGACCAGCATCGCAAGACCCTTCTATATGGAGCCACCACTATCCCACAGGACCCTGTTCCACCCTTCTCACAGCACTTATCACACTTTTTTGGTAATTATCTATTTAATTGTTTCCATAGCCCAATAAATTGTGAGCTCCACAAAGGACCATTTCTATGTCACTTACCACTTAGCAGTGACTGGCAAATAGTAATTACTTGACAAATGGACAAATGTTCGATTAGTGAATGAATCCTTGGGGTGATTATAGTTCTACCCACCTTACTTAGTTACAACTCAGTAGGCTCATTTACAGCAATTCTTTTATAATTTACATATGCTATGGAATTACTGTATTAGTGTCTGGCTGTTCTATTCTTGGAGGGTAAGGTCTATGCCTTACTCGATTTTTTTGTCCCAGAACTCAGCATGCCTGACACACATTGTTTTCAACCAATTTCGTTGACTGTATCAATGATAATGAGAAATAAAGAAACAGAGGCCCAGATAATTGAACTACTCTGGACCACACACAGCTACCTTGTCCCAGAACCAGGACTGGAACTCAGTCTAGAAAAATGGAAGCTCGGAAGAAGTTGTTCCGCATCTAAATGGAATTCCAGCATGAATGAGAAGCGCTAGTTTCTCACCATCAAGAGACTGGCCAGAAGCTGTGGGAACTCCCACAGCCCGAGACCTCCATGGTCAAATATCTCCATAGTGGATGTGACCCAGGAAGGGCGTGAGGAAAGGGGTCCTGGGTATTTCATCATGGAGGGGAGACTGGACCCCTGGTTTCCTTTGTCCCTTTTAGTCAGTTTCAAGCTCAGCCTCAGGCAGTGGTCTTCGGTTATTATATACCCTTCTCCTCCCAAATCTATTTGTTGCTAAGATAGTTCTCCCAGTGTTACTTTCCTACAGAGTATTGACAGGGGCCTGGGAAGAATCATTTACAGTCTGGCCCCTTGGGGATGTTAGAGTTGCCTCCTTCCAGGTCTTCAGCATGAAAATCCCCCTTCTCAGCTTCCCCTCCAGCACCAGGTCTCAACTCTCACCCCCACCCCCAGATCTCCCAAACGCCCCTGGTGAAACTCATGAGAGCAAAAGATAAAGACAGTGAAAAGCAGCACAGAGGCAGGGGTACAAACAGAATTCTGATTTTTCTTTTCTCCACTTTTTGAGATGATTCCAACGTCCCCAACCCACCTCTAGCAGCAGAGAAGTCCCCTGAGCTTCCCTGATCATCATGAACCTTCAAAGGATGCTGAGTTGGGGTCCTCTTTCTTCCATCAAAAGACCCATCCCTGAGGGTAAAAAGCCCAAGATGGGAGACAGGTGGGTTTTTCTCTCCACTGAAACTTTTTCTCTTTTACGGCACATTTTGGGCAACCTTCACGCACATTCACATGCTGGTAGTATTTAAACTCTGCATTGGAGTGCAAATTCCAGGATTTATGCCCTCACTGGGACCAGTGGAGGGGGGAACTGGAGGAAATGTGTGGCCCAAACACCTCAGCCTCTTTTGCTCCTGGGGTGACAGGGTCTCTGCTGGAGTTACAGAAACTGGCCCAAGACCCAGAACCTGAATAGAATGCTTTAGAGTGAAGAGTCTGGTACGCCCTCTTCTCCTCACCCCTACACCTAACGGCTAACTTATCAAACAACACTTTTTGCTACCACCCGACCCAGACAACATTGTGGCAGCCAATAAACCAAAGCCCATTCTTCCTTTTCCCCAAGAATTAAATCTGGGAGTCCAGCTGCTTCCTTGACAAGGGAGAAGTATAGCAAGGCCTAAAGTGCCCTGACTCACAAGAGACCTGACCCCTGCTGAAATGTGCCTGATGCTGTAAGCCAGCTAAGAACCTGCACTGGGTCTCCTTGGCTCCATCTCAAACCCGGGTAAGTGGGATTCAGGAAGCTGGCTCTGTGCCCTCCCCTATGAATCTAGTACCCCCTAGTGTTACAGGCTTTTAACTAGTTAAACTTGACACTGCACTCAAAGGGCTCTTCTGCTTAAATCATAAATGTGCATGCTACTTTTTTGCCAGTAATTAAGACTACTCATACACGTTTAACATTTTCACAAGCATCGAGTCTTAACTAAATACCTCCATCAACAGGAAGTTCTAGAGTTATACTATATGAGCCCTAAGGATTTGGAGGACATTGTACCCCCATCTTAATCCAAAAAGCTAGGTGCCTGATTAATGGGGTCTTGATCATGGCCAGGCAGTATATTTAGGTCAGGCCTGTTTGTGCAGCTTCATATGTTCAGTGCTTAGCGTAAGTCCAAACACACAGTCGGACCTCAATAAATATTTGTTGAATTTGAATAAATCCTGTAAATATCTCACTTGGAGACATCAGCTGTGACATCTTCTCTTACTGCTTCTTCTCCCAGAAGCTCCTTGAATAACCCAGGTCTGACAGCAGGAGGGGGGGCACAGGGGGCTGCGCCAATCCCAGAGGGAACTGACACAAATTCCCAAAGGGGGCTGAATTTAGACCAGGCCTCAAAAGCCTGAAGTGACCTCCCCTCCCCATGTTGATGATGGGGTTCCTAAGGTGCAAGTGGGAGAGTGAGCAGGGGAAGCGGGTTTCAGGCCTTAGAACCCACTGAATTAACTCCTAAGAGAACTCTTCCTTTGCAGAGAGAATGCACGAAAAAAGAAGGGAGAAAAGCAGCGGAGCCTCCCACAGCTGTCACCCTGAGACAGCTGCTCTCACCTCAGTCCATCTGGGGAAGGGGCTACAAAGCAGACAATCTTTATTCACAATTGGGGTGGCAGGCGGGAGAGACCCCCAGGTCAGTCCAAAAGCAAAGATATGGGCGGGGCGGGGGGGAGATGGCGCAGGGCAGGGACTCAGCACTCGTCCTCGCCCAGCAGGGCGTAAGGGTTTCGGGCGGCCAGGCTGGACCCTGGAGCTGAGGTTGGGGTGTCCTCATCCCCTTCCCCCTCCTCATCCGCATCCCGGTCCTCCTCTCCCTCCTCCTCACAGGAGCTGCTCAGCTCTTCCTCCTCCTCCTCCTCGTCACCTGCTGGCCCCACCCTGCCCTGCAAAACCACCAGCTCCATGGTCTCTGGGTGGGACTCCCAGGTGCCTGGGGAACCAAAACAAGAAAAAGAATGGAGAGTTTTGAGCAAGAAACTAATGCCAGGCAAAGATGGGGAAGAGGCAAAGACTAAGAATAACAATAACTTTTATAGCTGCTGGCATTCATTTGTTCACGCATTCATTCAACCTCTCGTGTACTGGGCACAGAACAGAAGCTCTGCGCACATTAACTCCAATCGTGACCACCACCTTGCCAGGAGGCAACTAACCACCCTGGTTCTGTAGAGCAGGAAGTCATCTCAGAGCTGCTTAGTAACACAGAGCTGGCCTATGGGTACAGAATCTGAATCCTCACACCTACAAAGCCCACACCTTTTTGCCTCCATCACAGCAGGAGCTAGGGAAGAACACTGGCTGACTGACCTTTCTGCTCGCTGTAGCCTGGGGGCTGAAAACACAGGCAGAGGCGGCCATCCAGTGCCAGCCGCAGGAGGCTATTGGCCGCTCTGTACACATCATTTCGGGCCGCCTTGGCTGTCTTGTAACCACGTTTCTCTGCCCAGGCTGGAAGGAGAAAAGAATGGGGAGGGAAGACCATCAAGCAGGCCCAGTCACCATCATCCCACTCCCCTAACACAGTCCTTCCAGTTTCCCCCAGAATATTCCAGGCCCAAGATCTTGCTGGCCCTGAGACAGAAGCCTAGGAGTGACTGGCCAGCTGCCCCATCGATGGCAGGACCTCTGAGGAAGGAGAGGAAGGGAGACAGGGCAAGGGGAGGAAAGCCAGGCGTATGGAGCCCACCTTCACAGATGTCCCAGGCACACCACGGGTGTTCTGCGGACGAGTCCTCGGCCTCTGGGTGGCGCAGGTGGAGCAGGGCCTGCACAGGGATCCGGGAGGCCAGGTAGCCCACGGCGGTGTATGGCTCCTGGATTTGGGCGATGGGGTAGACCCCTGCCAGGACCTGAGGGGAAACAAGAGCACTCAGCACCTTCCTCCATCTCCTGCCTTCTCCCCGCCTCTGGCCCCTCTGCCCTTATACCTGCAACTGCCTGGGCAGAAGCGAGGGGAATATGAGGCCTGGACAGTCACAGAGCTTCACGGAGGGGGTGAGAAAGTAGGTCTGAAAGTATCGGGTGTGGCCCGGGGTTCTGGAGACACTCACGACCTTCCGCCCCACCAGCCCGTTGATCAGCGAGGACTTGCCCACATTGGGGAAACCTGAGGAACACAAGGAAAATTAACACCTGACAGATCCTTACTCTGTGACAGGCAGGACGCTGTGCTATAGCTATAGATGAATGGAGAACTAAGGTGCAGAAAGAAAGAAAGGAAGCGGTATAACGTCGCAAGTTACAAATCAGGCTCTGGGCTGCCAGGGCTGAATCCTGGCCTCCCCATTTACCTAAGCTTTGTGACCTCATGGCAATTTACTTAATTTTCTGAGTCTCTGTTTCCGCATTTTACAGAGCAGATACCTCCAATCTCAGAGTGGTCAGGATGAAATGAGAAACAAATACAATCGCGTGGCACTGTGTCTGCAGTAGTCTAAGTGAGACATGCATCTCATGATTATCAAACTTCTCCAAGGAGAAGACTGAGAGCCCAGGGGCTCACTGCCACTCTCTTCATGACCACCACCTTCCACCACACATCTCCTCTACAGCACTCTGGCCTCCCAGTGCCAGAATGTCCCCCCCAAAGGTTTCTTCCATCCCACCTCTGTGGTCTTACCCTGGACCTGTCACTTCACGCCTCCCAAATCTCACCTGCAAGCACCCCTCTCTCTGCCCTGACATCTCGTCTTTCCAGCTCACTTATTCTGGTCCCTCCATTCCAGTAAACCTCTGACACTGACTAGCTTGGGAACAGTATTCAATACCCGACTCATGTCCTCACTTCCCTTCTTATGCAACTTAGATTCCGTGGTCCAGCTCGACAGCCAGTCCCCCTCATAGACCTTTCACACCCTGGTCCCGCCTCTCCCCTTCTTCCTAGTCACCTGGCAAAACTCCAACCCTGTAAAATGCAACTCTGGCCATTCAGCAGCTGACTGAGGCTGGGCAAAGATGCACCATGGTGCTGACTGCACTCTGTTTATGCACTCTGTTTACAACACACTCAAGTACAGTTGGCCCTTGGTATCCACAGAGGATAGGTTCCAGGAGCCCCTGTAGATACCAAACTCCCTGGAGGTGCAAGTCCCTTATATAAAATGGCGTAGGGCTTCCCAGGTGGCGGAGTGGTTAAGAATCCACCTGCCAATGCAGGGGACACGGGTTCGATCCCTGGTCCAGGAAGATCCCACATGATGCAGAGCAACTAAGCCCGTGCACCACAACTACCGAGCCTGCACTCTAGAGCCTGCAAGCCACAACTACTGAGCCTGTGCGCCAAAACTACTGAAGCTTGCGCACCTAGAACCTGTGCCCCGCAACGAGAAGCCACAACGAGAAGCCCGCGCACCGCAACGAAGAGTAGCCCCCGCTCACCATGACTAGAGAAAGCCCACGCGCAGCAACGAAGACCCAACTTCAGTAGTTGTGGCACGTGGGCTCAGTAGTTGTGGCTTGTGGGCTCTAAAGTGCAGGCTCAGTAGTTGTGGCACACTGGCTTAGCTGCTCCGCGGCATGTGGGATCTTCCCAGACCAGGGCTTGAACCTGTGTCCCCTGCATTGGCTGCCTGCCAATGGATTCTCAACCACTGCGCCACCAGGGAAGTCCTCATCCATTCTTTTAATTGAGCATCATTGTCCTCATTTTTCAAATCAAAGTCACTAAGACTGACAGTGGGTAAATAACTTGCTTGAGATCAATACGCTGAGAAGCAGAATTTAACTCAGGTGTGCCATGATCCTTCCATGACAGCAGACAGCCTCCGCTGCCCTCAGAGACCCTGGAGCCTGATGGGACCTCACCACCTTCCCTCTTTTCCAAATATTGAAACCCTGTGCCTCCTAGGAGGCCGCCATGCGTGGGCCGCTGCTTCCTTACCCACACAGCCGATGGTCACCACCCCGTCCTTGTAGCGCTCCCGTGTGGGGCCTGTCGGCTCCATCGCTGAGTCAGTCTGCTGCTCCACCAGGACGGCCGGCCCGTCCTCCTCTTCCTCCTCCTCCCCGGAGCCATTACCCCAGGTGGCTCCGGCCACATCCCGGGCAATCTTCTCCCTCCAGCTGCTCAGGTCCACTGCGCAGGGAAGGAAAGAAGAAGGTTCTCCCCAGAGCCACTGTATACGATGGCGCAGACCATGCACTGCACAGCTGATGTAAGTGGCGCCCTCTGGATTGGGTAGGGCCAAGCTGCGCAACAGCGACTCTCCCCAGCCTTCACTTGACTCCACCCTGGAATCGGGTGCATTTCTGAGTTTCTGAAAAGCACTGGAAACACTGAAGGCAGCAAACCACTGGGGCTCCTGCCTCCCTGCTGCCTCTCTTGTCCCATCAAGTCAGGCGGCTCCCTCTCCCACCCCACCCCATGGTCTCTCACCTGAGTCCATAATAGAGGGACTGACTTTGGGAAAGGTGAGCAAAATGACTTGGGGTTTTGGGTCTCTCCCACGGCCTCCCACAGCTCCCCTCTAAGGGGCACATACCTTTCCCTGCAGTGATAGCTTCACAGGCTCTCAGCAGCTGCTCTGGCCCCAGAGCCCGAGTCCATCCTCTCCCCCGCCTCCGACTCTTCTTCAAGACTGAGATCAGAGGGCACAAAAGCGTGAGCACACCCCATGGGGCTTATGTACCCCCTCTCTCCCACCACCCTCAGGCCCTAGATCAGGTCCCCCTTTGTCCCTTGCCACCCCACCTCTCCCAGGCTGCCCTCCTCATTGCCCACTCACCACTGCTAGGGTCCTGTGGGGTGCGGGGATCCCGAGGAAAAGAGGTGAAAAGAACAATGTGGAGCTGGGGATAGTGTTGATGGAAATAATGCTTCCAGGCAACCACGAGAGCCGGCGGGGCCAGATCCACCTTGTTCAGGACCAGCACCAGGGCCAGCCCTAGCTCTCCAGTCACGTACTCATAAAGTGCTGGTGGGAAATTCACAACCTGGAACGGGGATGGTAAGAGGAGGGAGTGATGCGAGGTCAACCCAGAGTTCTCTGCCTCCAGCTCCCCACACAGCAGGCACAGCTTGGAGACAAGACCCTGGTGGAAGCAGATTCTGGGGCAACAAGAATAAATCAGCCAAACTGAACTAGGAAGACAAAGCAGGCGTAAGTAGCACCTATGTGTTTGTCTCTGGGGGGCTTCCTGTAAGGCCTGATTAGGAATGGAAATGAGCTAAAAAGAAGACAAGGAAACAGAGACCCCCAACACACTGGGCTAAAGGCTGGGATCACTCACAGGGCTGGGGGTTGGGATAGAAATTAATATCTATTTTCACACGTACACAACTGTCTACATGTGTACACAAACGTGTGTGCACGCACACGTGTGCATGTTTGTGTTGAGCACGTGTAGCTGCATAAGTGAGCTTGTGAATGCACATGTATGTCTGTGAGTATGTAGGAGTGCGTGTGTACATGTTAAGGACCTCCAACCTAAAGGTCCGCACAGACTCCAGACCTCTCTTTCTCCCACTGGAGGATAACAGTGAAGTGGCACAGCCAGGTCACACAAGGGCTGCCTAGCAGCAGAGTCTACAGCCTTAACCACTACCCTAGCATCCCAGGTGAGGACGAGTTCTGTAGTGACCGATGTGACAGGGAAGCCCCCTTCACAGACTCCCCTGGAGCTCCACACTGGGACTTTCTATTTAGCCCTAGTGGGCTAGGAAACAGGATGTGTATGCAGTTTTCCATCAAAGAAGTAAAGGAGAGGAAAGGCAGTTGGCCAGGGGAGGAGTGACAGGCTCTGACGCTGATGAATAAAGACTGAGTGCCTGACTGCAGACATCAGGATGGGGTAGAGGAGGCTGGAAAGGAAGAGGTTACCTCTCTGACTCCCAACTCCTGCCTCTGCCCTTTACCCGGCAAGAATCTTCCCCCCTCCTGCCCCTTACCCACCCCCATCCCCAGGACTCACTGGGTGTCGGATATCAGTGATTAGCAGAACAACGTCAGACATCTCTAATACTCGCCACAGCTGCCTCCACGTCTGAAAAGACAAGGTCAGTGGAAGAGAACCTGAGCCCAGAGTCGCTCTCCTGCATGACCCCAGACCAGTTTGACCACGGGTGACTATGCCCCACTCCTGTCCCCACTCTAGTCTCACCTCCAGATTGTGCTCAAAGTAGCTGAGTTTCTCAGAGGTGTAAGCCCCATGAATCTTCCCAAGATACTCCTGGAAGCTCCGTTCCTCCTGGCTCATCAGTTGCTCCTTGGACATCTCATAGTTCCAAGGAGGACGTCGGGGAAAGTCCAGGACTGAGAAATCAAGAAAAAATCCAAGTAAGTCTGAGGATAGTTTCAGGACTCAAGGGTGCATCCATCCCAGACCCCTTCTTCCTCCCGGTCAGCTCTTACTCTTCCAAACTCCTTTCCCCAGCCCACTGCCTGTCCCAAGCATCCAGGCGTTGAGCTCTCACTCACCGGAGCCGGGCTGATAGACCTCCCAGATGTCCAGCACCAGCAGCTCAGCACTGACGGGCTGTAGCACTTGCTCCCGGGCTGCTCTCTTTCTCCTCTCCACCTCCTCCCGGCTGTCCCGTTCAAAATGCAGCCGGTATCTACAGGACAGGGACCACGCCACCCATCACAATCGTTGGCCACGAATTCCCCTCTTGGGCAGGCAACTTCGCAAAGCTTTCACTCCAGAGTTCATGTCTCCCCTCTGAGTCGGCCCTCTCCCAAATCTCTTTCACGCAACAGCAGGCCTTCCACTAAGTTTCGTCCTTCTGAAAGCCAAACTCTCTCCAGCCCCTCCAGAAGGGAAGATTGTGGACCGCTCCGGTGACCCAGCGGCCCGCGGAGAACCGTGGCAACCCAGCCCCACCAGTTTCAAGCCTCCCCCAGCGGCAGCAGGCTTTCCCCCAACGCTCTGACTTCCGGGTAGGCGGGGAAGCCCGGGCCAGAGCCCCCTGTCCACTCTCACCTATTTGGGTCAAAACCTCGTGGGCCCAGCCCCTGGGAAGGCTGCTGGTTGAGCCTGCGGATGTGATGGGTCACAGACTCCCCGTCCGAGGTGTCGGTCTGCTCCTCCCGCCGCTCCCGGCTCCCGCTGCGGCTGTTGGAACTGGATCGCAGCCCATCTTGAAGCCCTGCGGGGAGGAGCCGGTGACGCCAGGGCTGGCCAGCTCTCCCGGGCCAGAAGACCCCCACCCGGTCGGCCTGGCTCCTCCCCACAGAGGCCGGGCCCTCCCACCTACTCTGCTCAGGACCCTCCCGGATGTGCGTGGGGGGAGGCACTCCTCCTCCAGGGATCTACTGGGATGACGCCCCGTTGGAGCTGTTGGGATTCCCCTCCCCCAACTCTCCATCCTTCCCCACCCCTTCCAGATGTAGGGGGCTGGGGTGAGGGAATCCCCTCCGCGGTCGCCCACGCGCGTCGGCGAGGGGCCGCCAACCCCTCTCACGCCTCCCAGAGGTGAGGCGGGCACACCCCTCCTCCCAGATGTGCGGGAGTCCGAGCCCCGCCCCCTCCTCTAGCTCCCGCACTGACCTCGCTTCCGCTCCCGCTTGTCCTGCAACTGCTTCTTCTTCTGCTTCACGCTGAAAGGCTTCTTCCTCGGCATGGCCCGGACCAGTCACCTGGCCCGCCCTTCGCCGAGCTCCCGCCGCCTCAACTGACTCCCCCCGGGCCAGCCCCCGCCGCAAGGGCCCGGGACACTGGAGGGGGCGGGACTGGAAGGTGACGTCAGCGGGCGGGCCAGGCCGATGCGCCCAGGCGGCCCGGGTGGAAGGCAACCAGGGGGAAATACAGTCACTTCCCACTGGGAGCGAGGCGAGAGGATGATGCGGGGTGGGCTACCCGCACGTGAGAGCCAGTAGAGCTGAGAGGGCGCAGCAGCGGCGAGGAAGGAGGCGCGCGTGGGAGGGTCGGGCTAACTTCGTCACGGACGCTACCAAATCGCGTTTGGAGGAGGGGGGACGCGTGTCATCACTACCTTGCGAGCCGGGGAGAAGCTACCACTCACCTGGAGGGGGCGGTGGAGTGGAGGGCGGGTCCTACCACCCGCGGGATAAAGGGGAGTGGACGCGCAGAAGCTACTTTACCAATCCTCCAGCTGGACCTTAGAGGAAAGCCGCGACTGCGCGTCCCGGGAAGGAAGCCAAGTTGATGGGCTACACTGGGGACAGGGTGAGAGGTCTTGAGGGGCGAATGGTGGTCTGGAGAGCCCTGGTATCGCCCTGCTGGGACCCAAATTCCTCGTGGGAACGATGGTAAGCAGCAGGTTTATAGATCCTAAGTGCAAGCGCGCGGCCGAGGAGGGAAACCCAGGTGGAACAAGGATTTTTGGAGGGAGGTCATAGGGCACGAAGTTGTGCCTGCAGCTGTTACCATAGAAACCGGGGGCCGGATGTGGCGATCTTAGGGTGCGACAGCCGTCTTTTCTCAGGCCTTCTGGCCCGAGAGCCTGTCGACTCTATGGCACACTATGAGGAGCCGGCTGTAGGGTTTTTTCAGCGAGGGGAGGAGCCAGCAACTTTTTCCACAGCGTTTATAGAAACGCAGCAAAGGAAAGGTTTGAGATTGCTGCCATGCCTGGCCGAGACTGAGGGAGGCGGCTGATGTGAGAACAGCCGCACAAAGTTTCCCCGCAGCCTTCCGGAAGTGAAATGGCGGGAGCCTCACCCTCACTGTCCACTGCCCCCCCGGAAGCGGAAACAGAATCTCAGCGTGCCCCTTCCTCACTGCCCTCCAAATCCAGTTGCAGCCATTGCCGCAACCACGATGCCGAAACGAAAGAAGCAGAATCATCAGCAGCAGCAGCCACAGCAGCAGCCCCCACTGCCAGAGCGGGAAGAGACTGGAGATGAGGAGGATGGGAGTCCCATCGGTGAGGAACCCTGGAGTTGTGTGCACATGCCTGTCAGCCGGCCGAGGCGAGGGGTTGGGGGCTGAAAAGGTGCGGGGGAGGGGGCTCCAACGGAAGGAGGAAGGGCGCACGCGCTGGGGCTGGGGGAGGCCTGGCTGGGATGGAACACTAAATGAGTTCTCTTGCTTGAACCCTCAACTTCAAACCAGCCACTAAACCTTTCTAAAGAAGGCAGGGGAGAAGATAAAGAGCTCGTGTGCGCAGCCGCAAACCGACAGGGGAGAGTGGCCCTAGAGAGGTTGTAGGTTGCCATGACTGGGATGACAGTTTGTGACCAGACGTTCACGGGGAATGTGGAAGTGCAGCCTTCTGTAAACTACTCGGAGGTGGGGGGGGGAGAGCTATCTGATTGGCCAGCAGCGAAAGAGAGGAATTGGATTACCTCTGGAATCCCTTGGGATCTTTTGGATAGCAACAATGTAAGAGAAAGAGAAAGTTTGTAGGTATCCTTCCCTCATTATCCCCCTTGACTTGGCTGAGTCCCCACTTTGCAAATCCTGAAAACGCTTTGGAAATAGATGGGGTGAGAACTCATAACACTGCTGAGAACATACCTGGCTTTGCTGGTTAGATTAAGAAATGAGTAATAGAAGACAAACATAGAAGAACAGGATCATCAGTTTTTTAGTCCATTCTGATGACCATATTTTCATGTCTGCCCTTAGGACCACCCAGCCTTCTGGGCCCTCCCCCCATGGCCAATGGAAAGCCTGGTGACCCCAAGTCAGGTGAGGAGGAAGGGGCCCTCATCCTTTGATTAGGTCCTGAGAAGGGAGCAAGGGAGGGACTAAAACCCAGAAAGGACATAAATTAAAAGATCAGGAATTTTGTACTTAAATGAATGGAGAGATGTTGTGTATTGACAGCCTGGAAAAACTCAATGTTGTAAAAATGTCATTTCTTCCCAAACTGACCTATAGATTCAGTGTATTCCCAATTATAATCCCTACAGTGTTTTTGTAGAAATAAACATTCTACGTTATTGTATGGAAATGCAGAGGATTAGGGTGAGAGATTGCAAAGATAATCTTGAAGTGGAAGGGCTTACTCTGAATATCAAGACTTATTGTAAACCCGTAGTCGTTGTAACAGTGTGGTGTTGGCCCAACAATAGACATATAGATCAACAGAATGGCATAAAGAGTCCAGTAACAGGCCCACACATATGTGGCCATTTCATTGATGATGAAGATGGAACTGAAATAGTGGTCTTTTCAGTAAATGATGCTGAATTAATTGGATATTCATGGGTAAAGAAATAATTCTAGAAAACAAATGTATTTCATGGGCTTAAAGTAGATGAGAGCTTTTAAACAGACAAGAAACACACACGCGAACCATAAAGGAAAGATAAACTGAACTATGTTAGAAAATATGAACTTCTGTTAATCAAATCACACCATTGAGAAGTTAATAGGAAGCCACAGAGTGGAAAATACTTGCAACAAATATAACCAATAAAGAGCTCATATCTTGAATATATAAAAACTCTCTGACAACCTGTTAGAAAAATGGGCAAAAGACCAGAATAGCCACCTGATAAAAACCGATCTCTAAATAGCCAAAAACATGAATAAGAACTCACCATCATTAGTCATCAAATAAATGCAAGATAAAAACACATAAGTTTGAAACTGAGCCCCTTGTGTACTGTTGGTGGGATTGTAAAGTGGTGCAACCACTATGGAAAACATTATGGAGATTCCTCAAAAAATTAAAAATAGAACTACTGTATGATCCAGCAATTCCACTTCTGGGTATTTACCCAAAAGGATGGAAAGCAGGATCTTGAAGAGGGACTTGCACACCCACGTTCATAGCAGCACTATCCACAGTAGACAAGAGATGGAAGCCACCCAAATGTCTGTTGATGGATGAATGGATAAACAAAATGTGGTATAATCATATAATGGAATATGATCCAGCCCCCAAAAGGAAGAAAATCCTGTAACATGCTACAGCACGGATGAACCTTGAGGCCATGCTAAATGAAATGAGCCAGTCACAAAAAAACTGCTCTATGTTTCCACTGATCTGAGGTATCTAAAGTAGCTAAATTCATAGAAACGGAAAGTAGAATGGTTGTTGCCAGGGGCTGGGTGGAGGAGGGGAAAAGAGAGTTGTTTAGTAGCTATAAACTTTCAGTTTTGCAAGATGAAAAAGTTCTGGAGATCTGTTTCCAACAAGATGAATTTACTTAACACTACAGAGATGTACACTTAGAAGTAGTTAAGATGCCAAGATTTATGTTACATGTTTTAACCACAATTTCAAAACAAAACACCGCTTTTCACACTCACCAGAATGGCAAAAATGAAAAAGATCAACATTACCAAGTGTTGTCAAGGAACAACAGGTTGTCTGTGGAACAACTGCTGGTGGGAGTGTGAGTTGGTACAACCACTTTGGAAAAAAAAAAGTTTGACTTCCTTAAACTTGAGCATACATATACTTGAGGACCCAGTAATATGTCTACTACGTATACACTCAACAGAAATGAATCCATTTGTGTACCGAAGACATGTATAAAAATGTTCATAGCAGCATTTTTCGTTATAGCCCCACACTGGAATCCACCACAGTAGAATGGCTAAATAAGTTGTATGTGCATACAATGGGATACTACACTGCAATGAAAATGAAGGAACTCCTGCTACAGGCAACCTGGATGAATCTCATAAACATGATGTTGAGCAAAAGGATCCAGACACAAAAGAATGCAGACTGTATGATTTCATTTATGCAAAGTTCAAAAACAGGCAAAAACTAACCTATGATGCTAGAAGTCAGGATAGTTGTTACTTTGGGGGAGTAGGGTGGGATAGTGGGGGAGGAGGGGCACAAGGGGGTGGGGCTTCTGAAGTGCTAATAAGGCTGTGTCCCTTCTCTAGCCTGTGTTAGTGGAAGCACAGGTGTGTTTACTTTGGTGATGATTGAGTTGTGCACTTAAAATTGTGTATTTTTTGGTGTGTATATTGTACTTCAATAAAAAGTTTTTAAAAAATCAGGGCTGCATTATCTGGATTAAGCTGGCCATTGATCACCTTTCCATGTTTCTCTCTCTCTTGCTCTCCCTCTCCCTCTCTCCCTCTCTCCCTCTCTCTCTCTCTCTCTTCAGCTCTTCACAGAGGTCCTCCGGGATCAAGGGGACCAATGATCCCACCACTGCTGAGTCTCCCACCTCCTCCCCGGGGCAGAGGCCCAATTCGGGGAGGCCTAGGCCCCAGGTCTGGCCCATATGGTCGTGGTTGGTGGGGGGTCAATGCTGAGCCTCCTTTTCCTGGACCAGGCCATGGGGGTCCCTCCAGGGGAGGCTTTCACAAAGAGCAGAGAAATCCTCGAAGGCTCAAAAGCTGGTCTCTTATCAAGAATACCTGCCCACCCAAGGATGGACCCCAGGTTATGGAAGGTGAGGTCCATTTTTTTATGCCTGCACACATTGAACACCCATCACTCCCAAAGTGACCTCATGTCCAGAATGCCCATGGCTCTTCTTCTTTGGGCTGTCCCTTGTCCTTTTGAAGTAAGAGTAGCCCTGAATGTTTTTTCTCCCAGGAGAAAGACTACCATTCCATCATATCTGGAAATGGTAGTGAGTAGGAAATCTGACTGTCTTCTCTATCTCTGCTTTTTGTTACATTTGTTTTCTTTCTTACTCGCATTTTAAACTGCCCGGTTTTCGCTTGTTCACAGACAAATCTGACCGCCCCGTCTGCCGACACTTTGCCAAAAAGGGCCACTGTCGATATGAGGACCTCTGTGCCTTCTACCACCCTGGCGTAAATGGACCTCCTCTGTGAGACTGTGCCTTCCCATCCAGACTGGAAGGAGCCCTCTGACTTGGCGGCCATATACTTCCCTGTGGCCCTGTGATGGCTACCGTGAGGCCGTTCACCTGCCACCCTCAGTCAGTGATGCCCAGCTCCATCGCCACCTCCCCAACTCGGGGTCCAGAGCTGTGTTCCGTGACTGGTGCACAGTGTGCACTCTTCCTTCTGATGCAGCCTCCAGAGACTCGTCTCCGGGACCCCGTCTTTGCTCCATTCAACTGCCTCCTGGATCCTCTTCCCCCTTGCCAGCTGACTGCGGAACAGGAAACCTCTTTGGTGCTGTTTCTTGTGCATCTGTCCACCCAGCCCCTGGTAGCGCCCTGGATTCCCGAGAGCCCTGGAGCAGTTTCCTACCATTCCCTTCTCGCTGCTTGTTTTAAGTCCTTTTTATGTGACACCCTCTTCCCCCAGTGTTGTCAGCTGCTCTGTGACACTCACCAGCTTGTCTGACCTGGGGTCAAGTTGGGATGACTGGTGCAGAGTCACTCCTGAGAGGCCACGTTCCCTGCTTTTGGATTTTGTAGTTTCTGCATCAGTAGCATGATCTCCACCACTATGGTCTGTGATCACTGTGCTTTGTGAGACTGTGCGTCCCCTCATAGCCTTTCTCAGTGTCCATGGCATTTTTGTGACTTCCCAACGCTAGAGTGAGTTTTTCCTGCCAAAATGCGTGGGGCCGTTGGTGGCCTCTAGACTTTCCCCACCTCCTGACGTGGGAGAACTGTGAAACTTCCACAAAGCTGCCTGCCTGGTCCTCCCCATTCTCCCGGTATTGGTTTCTCTGGGTTTGACACAGGCCCGAGAGATGTCCTCTACCCTATCTCCTCTCCAGCCCGTTTTAGTTAGACTATGTCATTGTGAGGCCACCAGCCGTTCCGTTTGAATTCTGTGAATCTCCACCTGGTCTACCTGTGGGTGGAACTTGGACAGTACTGTCGCCCTCTTCCAACCTTCTTCCCCTGCATCCCTGGCACTGGTTGTTTTCTGTGAAAACTGCAGTGAACAGGTTCAGTTTTGAACTGGCCCTGGGGAAATGGGTCAGGAGTTGTGTGGGCAAGAGGGAGGGATGAGAGCCGTTGGAGAACTGAGAATGAATTTTTTTTTCTTTCTAACATGTTTTTATATTAGTAATAAATGCAGCGGAAACAAGCACTTTCTTTAATCCCTGTGTTCCAGTCATCTCCGGAGGTGCAGGTGAGGCTGTTCTTGGAGTCAGTTTATTCTTCATTTAGTCATACGCAGTGTTGCTAGAAGTTTCTTCCAGTCTGAGGAAACCAGTGGCGTCCCATTAACCTATGGGAATCAACCCGACCAAGTTGCATTTTGTTCAAGGGTAAAGTTTTGTTGAGAGAAAGGAAAGGCCGGGTATCCATGGAGTAATTTTTAAACATTTTACCTGCATTTATGGTTTGAGGTTTATGGAGTGGTAATGACAAAGCAATCTTTCAACAAATATCTCTAGCGTGCGTGTGGGCCAGGCAATGTACTAGATGCTAGAGAAAATGGAGAGCCGAAATCAATGAATTTAAAATCTACAAGAGGAGACACGTTAGTGAAAAAGTCACCAGTATGCATGAAGTACCTGTCAGAAGTGCTATGAAGAAGCGAGACAGGGACTTCCCTGGTGGCACAGTGGTTAAGAATCCGCCTTGCCAATGCAGGGGACATGGGTTCGAGCTCTGGTCCGTGAAGATCCCATATGCTGCAGAGCAACTAAGCCTGTGCGCCACAAATACTGAGCCTGCACTCTAGAGCCCGCGAGCCACAACTACTGAGCCTGCGTGCCACAACTAGGGAGCCTGCGCGCCTAGAGCCTGTGCTGTGAAACGAGAAGCCACCACAGTGAGAAGCCCCAGCTCGCGGCAACTAGAGAAAGCCCGCGTGCAGCAACAAAGACCCAATGCAGCCAAAGATAAATAAAAAATAAATACATTTATGTTAAAAAAACAAAAAGCGAGGCGTGGTGGGGGAGCATGTAATAAATGGAGTCTGGGGAGATGGCAGGTGAGACAAGCTCTGAGCACAAGCAGGAGATGAGGTGGGAGAGCAGAGTCCAGGCAAAGGTGTTGCTAAGAGGAAATGGGAAGAGTGAGAGGCGAGGAGAAGGAAAAGGAGCTAGACCGCTCGGCCTTGCAGAGCATGAGGATTTGGGTCTTAAGGCAGAAGCCTTTGAAGAGTTTTAGGCAGGTGGGTATCATAGATTAGATTGGTTTTTCAAAAAGATGACCTCTGTATGGAGCTGGCCAGGCTTGGAAGTGGCATTAGCAAGTGACTTGAGCAGTCCGAGGGAGCTGGTGGTGGTATAGACTTGGGTAGCGGAGTGGAAGAAACGTGAACATTTGGAAATAAAGAGACCAAAGTGAAAGTATTTTAGGTTTCCCTGGGTCGGGTCGTTCTGGCTCGCATAACCAAGTGCTGTTTGAAAAGGTATTAGAAGAAAACAGGCAGAATGCCACTAATTTGCTTTTGGAATGGTTGCATCTGAGCTGCCTTTTAAGACATCCAAGGAGAGATATAAAGTAAGTAGTTGGATATACAGATTTGGTACTCAGGTTAAAACTAGAGACATGAATCTGAGTTACTTGCATATAGGTAGTGGTTGAAGCTATGAGTGTGGACACATTCATTCTCTCTAAATATTAAGCACCTATTATGGCCCAGTTATGAGTTTTAAGTTCAGTTGTAACAAACCAAAATTAGTCTTAAAGCAAGATAGAAGTTTATTTCTCTCACAAGTCAAGAAGTGTAGTACAAGGCATGTGTGACAATCATGCCACCACAAGGTCCTCAGGTGTTCAGAACCCCTGCTCCCCCCTAGCTCTCAGCTCCATGATTCTTGGGGCCAGACCCTCCTATTCACAGTCTGCAGTGAAACTCTAGCTCACTTATCCATGCTCCAAGCTTCAGGACAGAGGAAGAGCAGAAGAAATTACCTCCAAGCTAACATACCCTCTTTAACTTACACATCACTGGCCATAACTTAGTCCTGTGGCCAATCCTTGGCCCCAGCGAGGCTTGAAAAATACTCTTTATTCAGGCAGCCATGTACTAAGCAAACTCTTGGCCCTTCAGCAGGTAAAAACATTAGAGGAGGCTGAACATCCTCTACCAGTGCCTCCCTGCTAGAATTTGGACATGAAACAGAGAATAAGACAGTAAAAGTGTCAGTGCCCTCCAGCCAAAGACCACACAGGAACCACCTCTAGTTAAACAGAGTTGGGTTTATCACCTGCAGAGATCTCATTAAGAGAGGGTTAGGAGTGACAGGATTAGGGTTTGTGTTAGGTGATTTGGGGGAAGATTCAAGGAAGTGGGGAATCTAGATTGAGTGCTCCCAGGAAGTGGGAGCAATTCTATCATTTCACATTTTAATACAGTCATCCCTCGGTATCTATGGGGAAGTGGTTCCAGGACCTCCTCATGTGCCAAAATCCAAGGATGCTCAAGTCCTTGATGGCATAATATCTGCGTATAACCTGAACACATCCTCTCCTATACTTTGTCATCTCTAAATGACTTATAATACTGAATACAATGTAAATGCCATGTAAATAGTTATAAATACAAAGTAAATGCTATGTAAGTAGTAGCTGGTATGCAGCAAATTTAGATTTGCTTTTTGGAATTTCCTGGAATTTCTTTCTTCCCCTAATATTTTGATCCTAGGTTGGTTGAATCCAAATATGTGGAACCCACAGATAATGGAGTCTCCTCTGGGGGGAGAAATGAAACAGGGCTGAAGCTGTAACTGGCAAAAAAGCAGCCACTACTCATTTTAGCTGAGAGGGACCTGTTTAGAATTTATGGTTTGCATAGAACCTTGTTTTTGTCTGCACTTACACAAGATTATAGACTCTGTCTTACTTCATCACAGTCACAGATTGGCCTTGTCTGGCATGGGTGTTCTCAGGTTATGCTCAATGTGAGAGTACTATGGCCTAGATGTGAGGGCCAGCCCAGCTCTTAAAAACATCGAGGCCGGACTTCCCTGGTGGCGCAGTGGTTGAGAATCTGCCTGCTAATGCAGGGGACACGGGTTCGTATCCCTGGGCGGGGAAGATCCCACATGCCACGGAGCAACTAAGCCCGTGCGCCACAACTACTGAGCCCGTGTGCCTAGAGCCCACATGCTCTGCAACAAGAGAAGCCACTGCAATGAGAAACCTGCACACCGAAACAACGACCCAACCCAGCCAAAAGTAAAAACAAATACATTTATTAAAAAGTCAGGAAGTTCCAATGAATCCAAGAGTCACACACAAAAAAGTGACCCAAATATTGATTGTGGTGATTCAACAGGTGTGTACATGTCAAAACTTATCAAAGTGTACACTTTGCAGTTCATTGGCTGTCTATTGTATACGCAGTTTATGGTAACTCAATTACACCTCAGAAAAGCTGTTACCAAAAAAGAAAAAAGGTGAACTGAAGCTCCACCGCACCGTGATTTCTGTTTGTTAGGCTAGAGTTCCTCCTCGTTTACACCTCTACACCTCGGGATTTTGTGACACATTTCAACACTTGACCGACAAGGCCTCTTCCTGGGTCGGTGGACTGCGCCTTTCTGCTCCTAACCAGACGTAAGGGGCTGGTACAAGGTAGCATTCAGTTTCTTAAAAAAAGAAAAAAGATGACTTCGCTCTTTCATACTAGTCGGAAATTATTATGTTCAGTCCTTAGTCACGTGGCGTCGCGGAGTCACTGGGTTCGGGTCTCCCCAACCGTCATAAACTTGCTGCCGCGACCCGAGTGGGCGGACCCCGCCGCAACCACTCCCCGGAGATGATGGCGCGGCGCGCTCGTGGGCCGTCCGGGGGCGGGGTCGACAGCGCAGGCATAGAGAGCCCGCCTGGTTCCGGGCACCAAGCTGCCGGAACCGGAAATAGCGCCCGGCGCCGCCAAGAGTGCTGTAACTGCCACCGCGATGCCGAAGGGGCCCAAGCAGCAGCCGCCGGAACCCGAGTGGATAGGGGACGGAGAGACCACGAGCGCCACAGGTGAGGCTGGTAGGCAGGGAGGGAAGGAGATAGGAAAGAGAAGAAGAGACAGAAGTGTGTGCGTGTCTTAGGAGAGGGTCACGGGGCGCGAGACTGACCGGGCCGTGCGAGGGCTACTGCGCATGCGTTCAGTGGGGCTGGGACGAGTTTGCCCTGGCAGGAGGGTTTTTGGGGTGCCGGCGAAAGAAGAGGTGCCAGGGTGTCAGGCAGGAACTTCAGTAAGACTGATAAAGAGACGAGGAAGAGCGTATGGTACCGAGGGAGAGATGGGGAGAACTGAGAAAGTCCTGTTTTCTTCTCTTTTGGACATCTTCCCCACCACACGGTATTCCACATCCGGCACTTACATATTGATATAAGCTGTGCCTCGACCTCCTCTCTCTCTCTCTCGCGCGCGCACACACACACACACACACACATTCTCACACTCACCCGTGGAACCCATCATCCCACCTGCTTCTTAAGAGAGGATGACTCCCTGCGCTCTTTCGTAAGACACCTTTCTGACTCAACTGGAGCAAGAGCATAGATACTGGGTGTTGGAATGGAGGATTAAGGTTTACTTAAAAGCAGCGGGGCTTCCCTGGTGGCGCAGTGGTTGAGAGTCCGCCTGCCGATGCAGGGGACACGGGTTCGTGCCCCTATCCCGGAAGATCCCACATGCCGCGGAGCGGCTGGGCCCGCGAGCCATGGCCGCGGAGCCTGTGTGTCCGGAGCCTGTGCTCCGCAACGGGAGAGGCCACAGCAGTGAGAGGCCCGCGTACAGCAAAAAAAAAAAAAAAAAAAAAAAAAAGCAGCGGATGTTTATTGAGCACCTGTTTTTAATTATGCAGTGTAAATGCTGTGCTTTGGGGAGGGGAGAAAAAAATACGAAGACATCCTACCAGGCTTGAAGGTACTTCAAGAGGGAGATAAAATGGACAGAAGTAATTATAGTAGGTATACAGCGACTAATTTTACAGGCATTTATGGAATGCCTACTTTGTACCCGGTGCTGTGCAGAAGAACTGGAGGTGTAGGGATGAAAGATAAGCCTTACCTATCGAGAAGGGGCGAGTCTAGTGGAGGGGACAGAGCATTAATCAGACAGAGGCTGACAGAGTGTGATGAATGTGTTGAGAATGCTATGGGACTAGAAAAGAGAGGGGCAACATCTATCAGATAGGGCGGGAGTGTCAGCAAAGCCTCCCAGGAATATGTGATAGCCGAGTTCGTTCTTGAAGGATCAGTGTGAGTTAGCAAGGGGAAGAACATCCTAAGCAAGCAGAGGGTGCAGTTAGTGCAGAGGTAGAGATGTAGTTGAGCCTGGCTGGTTCCCAGTATTGTGTGACTAGGGTGATGGGGTTGGAAAGACGTGCGGGAGACAGATAATGAAAGGCTTTATACACTACTCCAAGGAACTTAGCCCTAAAAACATTAAGAAGGAGGACCCATTGAAGTGCATAAGGAATGGTTGGAGGGAGGGAGACCATTTAGGAGGCTCTGGTAATGATCCAGGTGAGAAGTGGTAAGGGAGTAAGCCAGGGCATTGACTGGAACTGGGAACCAGCTAAATCAAGGGAGGAGAATTAAGGCTGACACTCACTTGAATAATGCAGCAGTTAGTAGGCTATTCATTGAAAGCAGTAGTGGGCTGTTGAGTGGGGAGCGGGAAGAGGTAAGGGCACTTTTGAATGCTGAGTTGGAGATTTCTGGGGAATTTTAAGAGGAGATGGCAAGGAGAGAGTTTGTTCGGTGGCTGTGGAGAGAGCTCTAGACTAGGAGTAAAGACACAGGTGAGTGTAGTTGTACGGGGCATCCCCTAGAGAGTGTATGCAGATTGAAGCAAAAAGACGTAGAAGGTGGGAACCCAAAGGAACCTCAACAATTAAGGGAAGTAAGGTAGAGAAGGAGGCTGAGGAGATGAGACCGAGAAAGGCGAGCAGCCAGAGAAACTAGAGGCAGACCAGCAGCAGCAGGATCCCTGACGCTAAGTAACAACAGGAAAGGAGAATTAAAAGGATGAAGAGGTAGGTAGCATGGAATGTTGCCGAGTAATCAAGCAAAATAAGGACTACAAAGAAACCTTTTCGGGTTGAACAACTAAGGGGACAGTGACAACTTTGAGAAAAGTAGTATTCATTAGAAGATGACAGCTGAATCAGGTTGCAGTATATTCTAAAAGGAACGGGAGATGAGGAGGTGGAGCTAGCGTGGACTGCACTTTTGAGACCCAGTGAAGACAAGGATAGAAACAGTAATTGGGGGAGGAGATTGTAAGGTTACGGAAAGTGCTTTACTTGGCTTTGAAATTAGGAGTCACTTCAGTGATGTACTTACTAAAGGGAGGAGCCCTTAGCGGGGAGATGTGGAGGATACAGCATAGCTTTAGCCACGCTTAGCCTTTTCCTGTTCCTTGCTGATAGTACTTTCTCACACTTGAACCTGTGCACAGGCTTCTCTCCCTACGGTCAGGAGGTGTGGTTGTGTTAGTCCTTGGAGATACATTAGTGTCTGAGTCACTTCTCAGTGTTGTCAGGGTGAGTGGATCATGTCATTCCTTCTCGTGTACTGCAGTGGGTCCTCCTTCTTAATGGCTTTAGGGTTAGATTCCTTGGAATAGCTTATAAAACCTTTCATTATTTTCTCCTGCACATCTTTTCAGTTCCATCACACTAGTCACCCAATAGGGGGATCAGATTTTGAAATGTGTTCAGGATGGAGGTCACAGATGAAGCAAAGACAGGCATAAGCATGCCTGGGAGTTAACCAAGGAGCGGGGAGAAGCCAATGTCCAGAACACGGGTATGGATAGGGAAACAGAGATAGCAGACAAGATAGGATGCTCCCTTTTAGTCTGTGAGGCCCTAAGTTATAAGGATTGTCCTTTATTATCTCCAGTTTTTGACACTGTACATGCTCAGTATCTGAATAAATGATTACTCTGGACTAGGTGGAAATCTGGTCTGAGAATACTCAATGTAGTAGATAGCAGAAAGCCTTTGTTTTGGGGTTTTGGGGGAAAAAAAAAACCCAAGTGATTACCGGAGTGCTTTTGGATAGAATTGGGTAGCAGTGGGTGGATGGGATGGTTGGGAGATGAATGTGATAGTGGACAGGCCTGGGCGTGGAGAGAAGTCACGAGGCTGCTGGCTGCCTCCCAGTCTGATGTGGGAGGGAGTTAGACCTAGTCCCCTGCCTTCGGGGAAATGGGGATGGACAGAAAGGAGAAGCTGGAATTTGTTCAGTCAGTAAACTTTTATCGACCTCCCACTTTGCTCTCTGGGAACACGAGCTAAGTCGTCTCTCAGGTCGCTCTCTAGGATGAAGGACCGATGCCCAATTAGGTACAACACAGCAGGATTCGTGCTGGAAGTGCTAGTGGAGCAGGTGCGGCATAGACCCAGGTGCTTGTTGACTTACCAGATGGCTGTTTCCATGGCCTGCAGGTTCCAAAAATGACATATCCCCAACTGAATTCATATTTTTATCCTACCTTTCTCCCCCATGGGTGGTAGGGGTGGGGAGAGGGGTCCTCTTCCAGTATATCCTGCGTTAATCAATGGTACCACTAGCCCAGCTAATTTTGCCAACTGAAAACATTGGAGTCATCTCTGAATACTCTTACTTCTCACCTCTGCCATCACCCTGTGGATTCTCCTTCTCTGCCTCCCACCGCTACCCTAGACCAGCCACCATTGTCTGTCTTGTGGGACAGTGCCAAAGTCTAGGGAGCACTAGTTGAGCTAGAAAAACAGTAAATAGGGTGGGGACCACTGAGAGCTTGGCAGGAGAGATCAGGGTGCTTTGGAATTTGCAAATCATCATTCATAATGTCTGCTTAACCTTCTAGACAAAGTGGTGAAGAAAGGGAAGAAGGACAGGAAGACCAAAAAGACGGTGAGGAGAGAGGACTGTGGGTGTTTCCGAGCAGAAGGTGGCCCTTTGAAGGCGGTGGGGGCCCAAGGGAGGGGAAGAGGTCTTGTCGGGAGAGGGAGCAAGGTGGGATGGAGTGGAAGGTCCCTGGGCTCGTGTGTGGTGGTGAAGGGCTTGGTTGGTTTCTGAGGCATGTTTACCTAGATCTTAACTCCCGTTTTAGTTCTTCGAAGAGCTGGCAGTAGAAGACAGACAGGCTGGGGAAGAAAAGAAAGTGCTCAAGGAGAAGGAGCAGCAGCAACAGCAGCAGCAGCAGGTACAGGTGTCACGGGACCCACCACTACGTGGAGGCATCCATGGATCCGCCAGCCCCTCTGCAGCCCACACTGGTTCACTCAACTGACGGGACGCTCTCTCCGGAGCAGAGATACAGCAGCGGCCTGGGCTTCATTCTCTCACTGTTTGGCTTTCAGCAGCAAAAAAAGAAGCGAGACACTCGAAAAAGCCGTCGGAAAAAGGATGTGGATGATGACGGAGAGGAGAAGGAGCTCATGGAGCGTCTTAAGAAGCTCTCAGTGCCGGCCAGTGATGAGGAGGATGAGGGTAAATGTCCCGAGGGGACATGGGTACCTGGAACCCTTTAGTCATGAAGAGTCAGGAGCCACATTCCTTGCTTTTGGAGTTGGATTAGATTAAGGAGCAGGACATTGTAATTCTCCTTTCCTGTCTCACCTTCTCCCCTTGTCATTTCAGTACCTGCCCCAGTACCCCGAGGAGGGAAGAAAACCAAGGTAAGCCATCTGTGTGGTAGACAGAGACCCCAGGGGTGCAGCCTTGACCATCCCGCTGACTTCTCTGGCCCTTTCATTCTCCAGGGTGGTAATGTTTTTGCAGCCCTGATTCAGGATCAGAGTGAGGAAGAAGAGGAGGAGGAAGAAAAACATCCTCCTAAGCCAGCCAAGCCAGAAAAAAATCGGATCAATAAGGTGATAGTGGTGGCTCTGCCAGTCACTCCCACCCCGTGTAGCACCTCTGGCCACAGTGTGGTAATTTCCCGGCTCCTTTTCTTGCTTTTCAGCTAGCTCTTCTAGGCCAGTCTTGCTTACACTGTCAAAGTCAGCTGTTTAAAATACTCTTCATCACTCGGAAATTTACAGTGATCCTGTTGCTTTCAAACTCAAAATATAAAACAAAGGCCTTTGGGTCTTTGCCCTTCCACTTGGACCCCTCTGCAGGGTTACTTGGGACTTCTCCATGTATACCTTCCAGATTAGCCTGATCACATCTTGGCATCCAGCTTGACTGTGTGTTGAAACCTTTGTTCTTTATGCCCTCTCTTCCCTCTTCCTAGAAGACCTTCACTAAGCCCACATCCATTACCTCATCTCGAGATTGGTCCTCTTGAGGAAGCCCTCCAGTGCTAGGGCCATCTCACCCACGTGGCTCACTTGCCTGTGTAACGGTCCCTTAGCTTTGCTGATATTCTCTAGTCTTCTCTTCACTATCTTTATCCAGCTGGAGACTAGGGTTTTTCTGGGTCTCATTTTCTCCCTGGCAGACTCAGTATAGTTAACTGCTACTCCTGGACTCCCTAGAAACGCTCGTTAGGCTACAATATAGCAAATTAATTTGTGTGTGTCTGTGTGTGTCTTCTCCAGGCTGTGTCTCAGGAACAACAGCCAGAGCTCAAGGGCAAAAAGGGAAAGGAGGAGAAGTCAAAGGGGAAGGCCAAGGTGAGGGAGTATAGGCAGGAGGAGGGCTGGGTCTCAGGAGTTAGAGCAGTTCATCAGACTTGCTGTCTTTTCCCTGGTAGCCTCAAAATAAATTTGCTGCTCTGGACAATGAAGAGGAGGAGGATGAAGAGGAAATAACAAAAGAGGAGGAACCACCCAAGCAAGGGAAGGAGAAGGCCAAGAAGGCAGAGCAGGTTTGTATTTTGGTGTTGGGGGAAGGTGGGCTGAGGGACTAGGACTCTGTGGCCCTTGGGCAGGGAGCACGATCTGGGGGTGCTCTTACTCTCCAGAGCAGGAGTTGGCAAACTTTTTTTTTTTTTTGTCCCTGCCATGCAGCTTGCGGGATCTTAGTTCCCCAACCAAGGATTGAACCCGGGCCCATGGCACTGAAACCGTGGTGTCCTAACCACTGGACCCCCAGGGAAGTCCCAGGCAGACTTCTGTAAAGGGACACATAGTAAATATTTTTGGCTTTGCAGGCCATATTCAATCTCTGATGCATATTTTTCTTTTCTATTTTTGGAAAAATTCCTTGAAAGTGTACAAACCGTTCTTAGCTCAAGGGCCATCATTGGCAACTCCTGATCCAGAGAGGAAATGACGCGGGCGTTAGCCTCAGTCAGTCTGAGTTCTGGCTCTTGCCGCTCATTGTGTGACCTTGAGTACATTTTTCCATCTCCTTGGGTTTCAGTTTTCTCATCTGTGTGATCTAGTGATCTCTGAGCTCCCTCGTACCATTAGAACTTGCTAGTTCTGATTTTGCTGGATTTCTCAGTGACTATATGCTAGGGCTTCTAGACCTTTTCCTTGCATGTTAATGTGTAGGCCACTGATACATGAGAAAAAGAACCTCATATAACCCTTAATTACACTGTATCGGCAGTTACATGGTTACAGGTACACATACATTATTACATTTCATACATAAATACTCATACCATTCCTGGTGGCAAAAATGGATCCAGGGCTGCAAGGAGAGCAGGGCGGGTATGAGAATGGGAGCAGATCCACCAGTGTATTTCAGGACCCTGGTGGAGAGAGACAGGGCTGACTGTGGAACGGGGGGTACGTGATGTGAAGTCTGAGTTCTAGAAGGGGTCCCTCATTTTTACCATCCCCTGGTTCTCACAGGGCTCAGAGGAAGAAGGAGAGGAGGAGGAGGAAGAAGGGGAGTCCAAGGCTGATGATCGCTATGCTCACCTTAGCAAGAAGGAAAAGAAGAAACTGAAGAAACAGGTAAAACCCTGCTTGCGTTCTTGGTGGTCAAAGGCGGCAGAATCTGATTTTTTTTTTTTTTTTTTCCCTTAACGCTTAAAGTAGGGGACATGTGGATTAGGGGACAAGAAGGAGCTTTGGGTGCTCTGTCGAGTAGAGCAGTTGGAGTAAGGAAATACTTGCTCTCTGTGAGCCTTGTCTTGGTGTCTGGTGACGTGGGGCTGTATTGTGATGATGGGAAGGTGGCAGGCAATAGCCTCAAATGTGATTTTTCCTTCCTTCTCAGATGGAGTATGAGCGCCAGGTGGCTTCATTAAAAGCAGCCAATGCTGCTGAAAATGACTTCTCCGTGTCGCAAGCAGAGGTGTCTTCCCGCCAGGCCATGTTAGAAAATGCATCTGACATCAAGGTAAGGTCTGAGGGGGCCCCTCTACCAGCTCAGCCAGGGACATGCCACTTCTCACCTTCCCCTGAGTGGCCACGGCAACCGAGGAAGTGGGTATGAATGGGAAGTCCATTGGGAAGAAAGCTTGGAGCCGTTCTCTACACCTTGAGTTCTGCCAACTTGAGTGAGAAGATAGAAGAGCCAGCATAAGGGTCCACCCTTGGAGGGAAGCAAGGCGGGACAGGCTGGCCGCGCTTAGGATTTGGAGACTCCGCTTAGGGGCAGTGGTTGGGGAAGGGGCTTGTGTGGTGAGAAGAGGGGGCTTCCCTGCAGAGAGAAAGCTGCAGCTGCTGTCTGGAAGGGAGAGTTCTCATGTGCTCGCTCCTTCCCTGACACCTGCAGCTGGAGAAGTTCAGCATCTCCGCCCACGGCAAGGAGCTGTTTGTCAACGCAGACCTGTACATTGTCGCCAGCCGCCGCTATGGGCTGGTGGGACCCAATGGGTGAGGAGAGGAGGGGCTGGAGCTGTGAGAGGGGCGGGGCTGGAAGGAGAAGAGACTTCTCTGAGGTGGCCTGGTCCTAAAAGCTCTCATCCCCCAGCAAGGGCAAGACCACTCTCCTCAAGCACATCGCCAACCGAGCCCTGAGCATCCCTCCCAACATCGACGTGCTGCTCTGTGAACAGGGTGAGGCTGCTGGTGGTAGAGGGGCTTGGTGGAGAGGTGAAACCGAGGGGCCTGAGGGGGGCCACCACTGGGGTACAGGAGCCGACCAAGAATAGAAGAAACCGTGGTTGCAGAGCTGGAAGAACTCTTGTGGGGAGACTGGGGACTGGGAAATGGTGCTAAAGAAGGGGGAGAAGTGATGAGAGACTGGAGAGTATTTTATTTGGAACAAGTACAAAGAGCTGGGCAGGGTCAGGCAAACCAGAAACAGAGCTGCAGGGAAGAGGGAATAGGAGGCTTGGCCCTTGGGGCACCCTGACTTCTCCCCTGCCCCCAGAGGTGGTAGCCGATGAGACGCCGGCCGTGCAGGCTGTTCTCCGAGCCGACACCAAGCGCTTGAAGCTGTTGGAAGAGGAGCGGCAGCTTCAGGGACAGCTGGAGCAGGGCGATGACGCGGCTGCCGAGAGGCTCGAGAAGGTAGAGGAGATGGCGCAGGGGACACGGGCTAAGACTGGGGGCTCCTGGGACCTCGCAGCATGTGTCCTCTTCTCCCTCCTCCCAGGTGTATGAGGAATTGCGGGCTACCGGGGCGGCAGCTGCAGAGGCCAAAGCCCGCCGGATCCTGGCCGGTCTGGGCTTTGACCCTGAGATGCAGAATCGACCCACACAGAAGTTCTCGGGGGGCTGGCGCATGCGCGTCTCCCTGGCCAGGTGGGCCCCCCCTCACCACCCTCCCTTCCAGCCTCCGTCCACCAGGGCTCTTTCCCTTCTTCCCGTTCTTCCAAGGCCGTCTTCTCCCTCCCTTACTGTCTGCCTTGTCAGACTCGGGGTCTTTTCTCCCTACCTGGGGGTGTATTCTATCTGTCTCCTGCCTGGGAACTGTCTAAGGAGAGGTTGGGAAGGAGTGTTCATGGTCTCAGGCTCCACTTACCAGAGGCTTCTCTGGGTTCTCTGAGCAAGGGTCTTCTTCCCCCTGACTCTGCATTCTGCTGCCCTGCCCTCTAGGGCGCTATTCATGGAGCCCACGCTGCTGATGTTGGATGAGCCCACCAACCACCTGGACCTCAACGCTGTCATCTGGCTCAATAAGTGAGTAGCTCTTTGATTACAGCCTTTGCATCGTTGGTTCGCATTCTGCCCTCGTTTCCTCTAGCTGGTCTCCACTCGGCCCTTGACACCTCTCACTCCAGCCCCCGCTCTTTCACTCCCTGCCCCTACGTTCTGTCTGCTTCCCCTGACTCCACCCTAACCTGGCCATTGTGACATTTCCACTCTCTTCTCTAAAACCCAGCTACCTCCAAGGCTGGCGGAAGACGCTGCTCATCGTCTCCCATGACCAGGGCTTCCTGGATGACGTCTGTACCGATATCATCCATCTTGATGCCCAGCGGCTCCATTACTACAGGGGCAATTACAGTACGGAGGACCGTTTAGGGGCAAGGAAAGGGGTGGTTCCTCGAGAAAGGCCTGGGAGGGAGGGCCTGTAGGGTTGTGATAATTCTGAGTCTTTCAGAATTCTAGACAACGATGCCTGCCCCCATCCTCCCCTGTCGTGCTGGGGAGAGGGACAACCATCGATGCCCATTCCCCTCTCTTGCCCCAGTGACCTTCAAGAAGATGTACCAGCAGAAGCAGAAGGAACTGCTGAAGCAGTATGAGAAGCAGGAGAAAAAGCTGAAGGAGTTAAAGGCGGGCGGCAAGTCCACCAAGCAGGCGGTGAGCACCTGGGTCTTCCTGGGAGGGAGTCTTCTCCGGAGAAGGAGCAGGACTCGGGCCCTGCCTGCCTTTTGAGGCCTTCTGTGAAGGGTACGGATGTCTCCTTTCCCCTTCTTCCCCAGGAAAAGCAAACAAAGGAAGCCCTGACTCGAAAGCAGCAGAAGTGCCGGAGGAAAAACCAGGATGAGGAGTCACAGGAGGCCCCCGAGCTCCTGAAGCGCCCCAGGGAGTACACCGTGCGCTTCACATTCCCTGACCCGCCACCGCTCAGCCCTCCGGTGCTGGGCCTGCATGGTGAGCGGCCGCGGCCGCGCCTTCCCTCCACACCAGGACATTTGGGGCACCCTCTGGGGACTCTGAAGAGAAAATAAAGTGCTTCTTTTCCTGGTCTCTCAGGTGTGACGTTTGGCTATGAGGGGCAGAAACCACTCTTTAAGAATCTGGATTTTGGCATTGACATGGACTCAAGGAGTGAGTTGGCACGGGAGGCTCAGGAGCCCGGGGGAGAGTCTCTGGGGACCTCGCCTCTTTGACCTCTGTCTTCCTTCTGGCAGTCTGCATCGTGGGCCCTAACGGCGTGGGGAAGAGCACCCTGCTGCTGCTGCTGACAGGCAAGCTGACGCCGGTGAGTCCGGGAGCCGGGAAGGGGGGGCGGCGACAAGCGAGCGGAAGCGTGAGCACACGGCTGTTCCCCAGAGGCTGCAGCCGGGGGCCCCTCTGTGCCGTGGAGAGTTAAATACAGAACTTGTCATGGATGGTGCGCTTCCTTGAGAGATGCTGTAGAGGAGGACGGTTTGGATCAGGCGGGGAGAAGAGCCAGGAGAAGTGGGGCCGGGCTAGGGGCACGCCTCCCCCCCACCACCCCGCCATGTGTTTCAGTTATGCAAGAAATACATGCCCATTGTAGAGTGGTTAGAAATTGCACAAGCCAGGGAATTCCCTGGCCGTCCAGTGGTTAGCACTCGGAGCTGTCATTGCCATGGACCCGGGTTCAATCTCTAGTCCGTGAACTAAGATCCCTCAAGCTGCGCGGCGCAGCTGAAAAAAAAAAAGAAAGAAAAAGAAGTTGCGTAAGCCAGAGAAAAATCTAGAGGTAACCTGTATTAATTTTGATGGATTGCTTTCTCCTTTTTTTTTCCTTTACAAGCGTGCATCTAATTTTTTTAACCAAAGTGGCCTATCGTGTGAATTGTTCTGTAGCCAGCTTTTTCCAGATAATGTACATCAAGCGTTTTTCCATGCCAGTAATCCTATGTGTGCATTCATTTCATATGGATCTACCATAGTTTATTTCATGTCAGTCGTTTAGATTATTTCTGATTTTTCACTAAAGGACAAAACTATAGTAAATAGTCTTATTATACCTGTTCATGAATTTAGTTTTTCTTAGGATAAATTCCCTAGAATTGCTTTGGGGACTTTGTGGCGTTATGTAGTGCTTAGGTGGGTTGTAGCCATCTGTCCGCCCTCCAAGAAAGTGTTGAGAGGGCCCATTGCCTCACACCCACAGAGAGTAGTCTTCAGAAAGGTGTTCTAGATCCTCCCACAAACTGTCTCTTAATCCCCATCTGAGGTGGAACCCTGAAAACATCTTGCTGGAAGGCGGGGGTGGGGACGGGGGTCCTTTACTTGTGGTCAGTCTGCTCCTGGTTCTGAATCTCTGCTTTCTGTCTCCCCCTCCTTGATTCTCTTGCTTCTGATTTCCTGGGCCTGCCTTGGTCACGTTCAGGAGACGCCCATGTTCCCTTTCTCACACTGGCTTGTTCCCAGCCCGGTTCTGGTGTTTAGCTCCCCTTGAGAAAAGTTGGGGTGTGGAGCTGCAGCTCCTTTCCCCTTCCCCTTAGCTCCCCCCTTGCTTTTTCCTTGCAGACTCGTGGGGAAATGAGGAAGAACCACCGGCTGGTAAGTGGCTTTGGGAATCGGGAGTAAGAGGCCGACAGAGGAAGTATGATTTTGACTGACCACCTCCCTCTCCTCTCGGGCAGAAAATTGGCTTCTTCAACCAGCAGTACGCAGAGCAGCTGCGCATGGAGGAGACGCCCACCGAGTACTTGCAGCGGGGCTTCAACCTGCCCTACCAGGATGCCCGCAAATGCCTGGGCCGCTTTGGCCTGGAGAGTCACGCCCACACCATCCAGATCTGCAAACTCTCTGGTACCAGGGGCCAGGGCAGGTGTCCCCGTCCTTAGCCTTCATACCTGCAGACTGTCCCTAGGGGCAGGAGGAAAGAGGAACCGGGACTTGGGGGACCTCACCGCGTGCGCGCGCGCACACACACATTCAGGGTTTACCTGCAGAAATGTCATGTGGTGAAAGGTGCAGTGGATCTCCTTTCCCTTTGCTACAGGTGGGCAGAAAGCCCGAGTTGTGTTTGCAGAGCTGGCCTGTCGGGAGCCCGATGTCCTCATCTTGGTGAGTGAGCTGGACTGCAGGGCTGGGGTAAGGGTGACAGAAAGGAAAGGTAGGAGTCGTAACTCTCAGTCACGGGATGCCTCCTCCCCCATAGGACGAGCCCACCAATAACCTGGACATAGAGTCTATCGACGCTCTTGGGGAGGCCATCAACGAATACAAGGGTGGTGAGTCAGCTCAGGGCGCGCCCTCCTCCTCCCGCCTTGGGGACCGGGCTGTGGTGTCTTTCGGCTGGGCGCCCTCCTCTCAGGTTCTGATTCCCCTCTTCCTCCTTCCTCCCTGCCCTCCATTCTCGCCATCTTTCTTCAAAGCTGTGATCGTCGTCAGCCATGATGCCCGACTTATCACAGAAACCAACTGCCAGCTGTGGGTGGTGGAGGAGCAGAGTGTTAGCCAGATCGACGGTGACTTTGAAGACTACAAGCGAGAGGTGTTGGAGGCCCTGGGTGAAGTCATGGTCCACCGGCCCCGAGAGTGAGCTTTCCTTCCTGGACATCCCCTCGTCTCCTCTCCACTCGGAAGTCTGCTCTGGTCTGCAGCTGGCGCAGTAGCTACTCGGGTACATGAAGGCGGAGCGTGGTCTTGATGTGACCAGGATACCTTCCTCTTCTCTGAAAGACTTGTCTGATTGCTCTCTTCAGATAACTGAGCTGGCCTTGTCCTTGAAATCCCTCTGTACAAGCAGAGGTGACCTTTGTTACGGGGTTCCATCCAGCCAAGCTCATGTGGCCAGTTGTCTGAGACTCTGTCCTCACTCAGAAGCCTGCGTCTGGCCCGCCTCAAAGCTTCAGGCCCAGCTGCTGCCCTGTTCTGTGAGTGGTGCTGCTTTTTTCTGGTGGATTTAATGCTGACCTAACTGATACCAACAGCTGGTGCAGCTCAGAGCTGGAGGAGAGTTCTGAGGCCTGTGCTCTCACCCAGGATTTGGGGCCTGCAGTCTCTAGTCTGGCTGGGGACTTGGGGCCAGGAAAGGAATGCTGCTGAACTCGAATCGCCCTTTACAAGGGGAAGAAATAAAGGAAAGGAGTTGCGCCGCCCTGTCACTGTTTGGAGATTTCATGGGAGCTGGAACTGTTCTTACTCTTGATTTGCTTTGTTCAGTTTACTAGCAGCGGTTAGTATCCTCTCTTCCCCACCAGTACAGGTGGGTCTAACTTGCAGTCTTACTGCACTTTAGATGGTGCTCACTGTTTAGGAGCCTCCCTCCCTTCCCACAGCCCTTCCGACAAGGACAAGGGAAAGTGAGTCATCCCTTCCAACTAGGACGCTCGGGTTTCTCACTATCCAAGCTCCGCCCTGGTATCAGGGACCAGAGAGCTGATCCTCCCAAAAGTTACTAAATCAGCCAACATGTACAGCACCGTGCGGTACGCAAGAAGGGAAGAGCCAAGGTCTGTCTTCATGAATAGTCTAGATAGAGAAGACTTAGGAAGTAAGACATGAGTGTATAGCGTGTTACAATTAATTGCCAAATGTGTGGTGCTCTAGATTCTAAGTTGCCTTGAGCTCATAGAAGAGAAAGATTATCCAGAACTTGGGTATTTGGCGGGATCACTTGAGGGTGGACCGTGAAAAACAGTAAGGATTTTTTTTTTAATTTATTTCTTTATTGCTGGCTGCGTTGGGTCTTTGTTGCTGCGCGCAGGCTTTCACTAGTTGCAGCGAGTGGGGGCTACTCTTCGTTGTGGTGCGCGGGCTTCTCATTGCAGTGGCTTCTCGTTGTGGAGCACGGGCTCTAGTGCGCGGGCTTCAGTAGTTGCGGCACGTGGGCTCAGTATTTGTGGCTCGTGGGCTCTAGAGCGCAGGCTCAGTAGTTGTAGCACACGGGCTTAGGTGCTCTGCAGCATGTGGGATCTTCCCGGACCAGGGCTTGAACCGGCATCCCCTGCATTGGCAGGTAGATTCTTAACAACTGCACCACTAGGGAAGTCCCAGGATTTTAGCAATGAGGAACAGGGAGCCATTTTTGGAATGTAGGAAAAGAGCAGGTCTAAGGCAGATCTAAAGAAGAAAGAACTATTTGAGAGTTAATGAGAGAACATGGCTGGTGTGGCCACTTTTCTTATTAGAGTTAGATTGGAGAGACGGGTTTGGAAAGTAAAACCCAAGTGGCAAGTGGTTGGTTGGTGGTAATTTCAGGTAGTGATGGGTGAGGTGGACTTTAGTGACTTAGGGACGGGCCCCAGAACTTTCGCTGTGGGGATGAGGTAATTCTGAATTCGGATATGAGAGAGAGGTATAGAAGGCAAGGACAGATGGAAAGAGCCAGGTGTGGGAGTTGGAGAGAGGATGGTCAGATGTGTGCAGTTCTGGGGGAAATATGAAGAACCATTTAAGATTTACTAAGTTGGGATGTCTAATTTGGGGAAGTTATTTTCTGGCCAAATAATACTGGACCTCAATTATGAGTTTTACGCTAAAAGTGAAGGTTTGGTGTGAAGATGATTGAAGAGGTGCCATTGGGTACATCTCCAAGTTAGATATAAAGGAACATCCCTCATGGAATTTGAGGGAAAAGCATCAGGGTCTTGTGCCAAGTAAAATGTTACATGTGAAAGTATTCTCCAGAATTCCACGAAGTAGGTCTGCCATAGAATAGTGGGAGCAGGCTTCAAGTCCACTACTAACGGGGTGACCTTGGACTTAGCCTCTTGGTACCTGTTTCCTCATTTGTAACATGAAGGTGATAAAAAGCACCTACCTCACAAGGTTATTAAGGGATTAAGTAATTATTTGTGAAGTGCTTTAATTTTTTTTTAACTTTTGTTACACGTATTTCATGTACACTCTATACTTTGCACTTAAATTTTTCAGTTCAGTAGTCTAGATGAGATGTTATACAAAATAGCTGGGAATGTTGTTTATAAAATGAACACCAACATTTTGCATTTTAAGTGTTTGATCGCTGATTTCACTACAAATACTTCAGATGCTCCAAAATAGCTTCCATCCATGGGCACAAGTTTTATTTCTTTCCTCAATATATATACTATAATAATGCACTTTAAATATGGGCAAAAGAATGCCACTTTTTCAAAAAGAGCAGCATAGAAATGGAACTCGAAAGGAAAAAAATTACACATTTACACAGTAGTACAGTATGTGGGTAACCCAAAGCCTGAAAAATGGAATTTAGTTAACAATTAAATATTTTTATTCATGACAGTCTTTATCACGTACAAATCATGCACTAATGTGGTTCATAATGAGCACCGTAGAAGTGTTTTAAAGATTACTTACTCTTCTCCACACCTTCCTAATGAGGAAGCAGACTCAGAGACGCTGACGTGCCCATGGTCACCCAGCCTGGAAAGGAGAGTTTCCTGGGATGGGGGCCCTAGTTTTCTGATGCCAGTGCCCTGGGCGTCCTCCCTCATCTGTAGAATATGGACAGGATGACAAAAGGATGAGTCCTTGAGGGGCACGAGAGCCAAGGCAGGACTGTGTTTTAGGAACATGTGAGACGTTTTAGGGAAGACTGTCAGCACTACAGCGGGAAAGATGAAAGTCAGGAAGGAGCCCTGTGGCCGTACACAACTCAGAGGAGGCCTGGGGATGTGAGAAGTTGCCCTTGTGCTGCCGGTGCTGGTGCAGCAGCTGAGACGCTTGAACTGGTGGCTGTTCTAGGGCAGTGGTTCTCAGAGTGTCCTAGACCAGTGGCAGCGGCATCACCTGGAGTTTGTTAGAAGTGCAAAGGTAGGAGCTCAGTGGTGCCTTTGGAGTATGTCACAGGAAACATGGTGTTAGGAGAGAAAGGGTAGGGATCACCTTTAGCTTGAGTGATTAGGGAAGACTTCTCAGAGGAAGTGACATTAATTAAAACCAAGGCCTGTAGGTGGAGAAGGAACCAACTAGATGGGTGAGAAAGAGCCTTCAGGAAGGCACCAGAATGTGCAGAGGCTCAGAAGCTGGAAAGAGCTTGACTTGGTCAGGAACATGGCTTGAGCTTAGAGCTTGAGCAGTGGCCAGGACACATGGGGTCTTATTAACGTTGATAGGGAGTTGGGATATGGTTCTAGGAGTAATAGAAGGCAGTGTGTACGCAGGAGTGTGAATTGACCTGGTTTTCATTTTCACAAAATTGCTCTGGCTGCTAGGTGAAGAGTGGTGGGTGGGAGGGAGACAGGGAGAGGAGATGCCAGGAGAGGCGAGCAGGAGGAGATATCCTCCTTCCTCTAAGAAAGGAAAGGAGATAATGTAGACTCATATTTTCAGGTGAAGAGAAGGGGAAATGGTGCTCACATAGGATGGGGCTCACTTTCTCAGGAGATTTGGTGCCAGAGAAGGGAGAGGAGTTAGGACTTGCCAGGCAGCAGTGAATGTTGAGTCAGTGCTAGTAATTTGTACTGGGCCAAGATGGTAGGATTTCATGGTTTTTCAACGTTATGTTTACTGCCTGGGAGCAGGAATGGGAGAAATAGAATAATGGTGATTCAGAATTGGAGATTGCACTGGTGTGCTTGGGGAAGAGTTGGCAGAGAAGTCAAAAGTTAATAGGTTATTTAGGGGTGGGGGTGGAAATGGAATAAGGAAGAAGAGACCAACAGAAGCGGTCGGGAGAGGTGTGCTTGCAAGGCTTGGTGAAGAAACAGAAATGGGTCAGTGGGTACAGTGAAATGGATGAGATGCTCAAATTGTCTCCCTGCCTAAAAAAAAAATTAAAAAAAGGAAAATCGTTGTAACAGGTAATTTGGATTTTCATGGAGAATTTGAAAGAAAATGACTGAACTCATTTTTAAATTAAAATAGAAAAAATTAAGCTCTCTGTAAAGGTTCTTGTGGCCTGTTGCAGGAGGTGGAGGGAAGAAGGTGAGAAGCAGGCAGTAGATGGAACCAGAAAGAAAGAAACACAAGAATTTTTTAAAAAATTATTTTTGGCTGCGTTGCGTCCTCATTGCTGCGCACAGGCTTTCTCTAGTTGTGGCGAGCGGGGGCTACTCTTCATTGCAGTGCGCAGGCTTCTCATCGTGGTGGCTTGTCATTGCAGAGCCTGGGCTCTAAGCGCACAGGCTCAGTAGTTGTGGCTCGCGGGCTCTAGAGCACAGGCTCCATAGTTGTGGTGCATGGGCTTAGTTGCTCCGCGGCATGTGGGATCTTCCCAGACCAGGGCTTGAACCTGTGTCCCCTAGCATTGGCAGGTGGATTCTTAACCACTGCGCCACCAGGGAAGCCCAAGTTAAAGAATTTTTAACTTTTTTTCACTTGAGTTGTGGACTTCGTTGGTATTTCACCTCTTAGCTTGGCCCTTAGATTACATCTTTTCAGGACCTCTCCGAGTGAAGAACAACAGTAGGCTGACTGAACACCCTCTTTCCAGAGAAGGGGCAAAAGGGAAGATAAAATTAGCACCACTGACCTAAGTGTAGGTGGGGCCTGTGAGGTTTAGGAAGTTGCTCCCCTCTTGTGGCCAATCCTGGAAACAACAGCCAAGAAACGTGTTTTAGGGCCCTGTCTTTTCAGTGTTTTCCAGATCAGCAGTCAGCAACACCTGGGAACTTGTTAGATATGCAAAATCTCGGAATTCATCCCAGACCTGCTGAATCAGAAAATTTGCTGAACCCCACCCCCAATCTCTTTTAAAGGCCCTTCAGATGATTCTGATGAACGCTGCAAGTTTGGAAACCACCATTCTCAACCTATACCCCAATATCCCTACCCTCCCTTTCCCTCTCCCAAAATGTAATCTCCTAATTTCTGATTACGAGAATAGCATAGCTTCCTATTTAAAGTTAATCCTTCTCCCTCCATGTTCTGGACTCCAAAACCTCCTGTCTCCCCAGGAATCTTTCTTTTTTTTTTTTTTTTTTTTTGGCGGGTACGCGGGCCTCTCACTGTTGTGGCCTCTCCCGTTGCGGAGCACAGTCTCCGGACACACAGCCTCAGCGGCCATGGCTCACAGGCCCAGCCGCTCCGCGGCATGTGGGATCTTCCCAGACTGGGGCACGAACCCGTGTCCCCTGCATCAGCAGGCGGACTCCCAACCACTACGCCACCAGGGAAGCCCTCTTTCTTTTTTTTAAATACACTTTTTTGGCCATGCTGCACAGCTTGCAGGACCTTAGTTCCCCAACTAAGGATCAAACCCAGGCCCCAGCAGTGAAAGTGCTGAGTCCTAACCACTGGATCACCAGGGAATTTCCACCCCTGGGAATCTTGTTCCACCAACTAGGCCCTCAATACCTGTCCTTAAGGTCTAAAAATTATCTTGATCCTGCATCTTCTAGCAGCAAGCCTATTTCTCTCTACCCTGCAGAGCCCCTTTTTGGGGGGACAAGCAGGATCCACCTATTTTTCCTTCCTTCCCCAGAAACTGCTTTTGGATTTTTCCTTTTTCAGCCACTCTTCCCTACTCCTCCCTTCTGCCCACCCTCACGTAAATCCCTTCCCTAAGCTACTCCACAGGGCTGTTAGGATCAGCTAGAATGGATGTGCCTGCACCTTCTGCAGCTCAGGTGATCTGTGAGCTCTGCCTTCCCCAGCTATGGCGTTTTATATTCAAAGTACTCCATTAGTATTTCACTTAACACCAACAAAGGATTGAAAACCACATTCCACAAAGGTTTGTATTAATGAACTTTCAACAGCTGATAATGGCTTTTTTCTTTTTAAACAGTCCAGGCACACCAGGGATTAAATACTTCTCTTTCCACTGTTTATTATTAATGTACAAAATATACAAAACCAAAAGAAAAAAGAAAATACTCATCCTCAAATCCATTGTGGCTCTAACCCAAGACCCTGCACAAAACCCAACCAATCCACTGTTTTCATAGAAAACAACTGATGCTGAGACAGGTGAAGGAGAGGGCTGGGAGAGGGCAGGTCATCTTATCGAATCCACCCAGGAAGGCACCTGGTGGGGACTCAGAGGTGGCTGACAGGACAAGGGAGCTGGAGGCCTCACACCCACAAGGTTCCAGATGGGGGCCAGGAGCACGCTAACTCCCAGAGGCAGTGCATGTAGTGTGACTGGCATGCCCAGCACACCGGGCTTCAGTTGAAAAGCTGGTCTCACTGAAGTGTTTTAATTTCCAGAATGAGCTGCAGGCAAGGGTGGACCACCACCAGTGGCCTCACCTATGCCAGCTAAAACTTTTCACCGGATGCCGATGTGAATTTGCCATCATTGAACCTAGCATACCCATGATGCAAACTTGGGTGTTCACGGAAGATTGCAACGTCTTACTTGAGTAAGGACTCAATGTAAAGCCTGTGTCAGGGGAGGGGTGGGGATGATGTGTTCCAGAACTCAAATCCAGCCTGATTTGAGTCCTCTCAGTGCAGTGGGATACACAATACCCCTTTCACCATCTCCCCACCCCACGAGGAAGCATGAATTTGGCGGGGATGATTTCATAAGTGCAGCTGATCCCGTGTCAGAGTTCTGTGTGCATGTGGAGGACCCACAAGAGGAGAGTAGAGGTGTTCTCCAGGATAACCAGCTTTAGGTTCTCAGGCATAAAGGGTAATACCGGAGAGGCGCTTGGCATAAAGGGCAAATCTCAAAAAGTGAAGCCAACCGGGTCTCCTCTTCAGCAGTCCAGGGTACAGAATGTGTCCAGTCTCTCTCCTCCCCATACTGGAGGAAAATATGTACATCAATGTGCACCAGTGATCAGAAAACCCCCAGGAACCCAGGCAGGTGGGCACTGAGGGGGCCGGCTCCTCATCAGCTGGGGAAAGGGGAAAATGGGCCTCACAGAAGCCATAAAAGGGTGGAAGGAGCAAGGCTGCAGTCCACAGGAGTGTGGGCGGGGCGGGCAGGTGGTCCCTAGGGCAGGGGGGGGCCATTGACACCCGGGTGGTAGAAGGCACAGTTGTTCTCATAGCGGCAGTTACCCTTCATCATGAAATGTCGACAAACAGGGCGATTTGACATGTCTGTGGGAATGATGGTGGAATAGTTAGGAAATGGCCAAGAGGTCAATGCCACCCTCATCCCACCCATCCAAGGCATCCTGAGAACTGTCTTTCAGAGAGACCTAATCTTGGAGACCTGGGGGAAGGGCTAAAGGAAGGAACTGCCATGCATGCTGGGAACTGGGAACGGGGTGACCTCATGTTCTGCCTGGCAGACCCGGGGTAGTGACGTTCCCCAGAAAGTTGTAATGGGACAGCAAGAGCCATATGGGGGACAGGGAGCATCCTCACCTCCTCCATGGCTGTGGCCTCCATCATGCCCTCGGTGGCCCCCTCCGCCATGGCCAGGGCCGTCATGGCCACGGTGCTCGTGAGGGGGTGGCCCTCGATGGTCGTGGCCTCGGTGACCAGGGCCATCATGAGGCCGGTGGCCATGGGGCCCCCCATGTCCAGGGCCTTCGTGGGGCCGATGTCCACCACCAGCACCCATTCCTCCACCAGGGCCTTCATGAGGACGATGGCCACTGCCACCACCCATGCCACCGCCAGGGCCTTCGTGGGGGCGATGCCCACCGCCCATGCCACTGCCAGGGCCTTCATGGGGACGATGTCCGCTGCCACTGCTCATGCCTCCACCAGGGCCTTCATGGGGACGATGCCCACCACCTCCGACCATGCCCCCACCAGGGCCCCCTCGTCCATTTGGAGGTCCTCCTCCAGAGCGACCTCCTCTGGCCCCTCGGAATGGAGGAGGAGGAGGAGGTGGTTCACTCCCGCCTCGGCCACCACGGCCTCTATGGTATGGCCCCGGACCTGGTCCCCCACGCATCGGGCCACCCCGCATGGGGTCACCTGGGCCATCCCAGAAGGGATCACCCCCCCGGGGAGGGGGTGGGGGACCCAGGAGACGTGGACCCACTGGCCCACCAGGGCCCCCAGGGCCCCCATGGGGACCTGTTGGGGGAAAAAAAAGGGAGAGAGACAGTATCAGCTACCTGTTGCACCCAGGGACCGCCATCTCCCAACCCAAACCAACCCCCGGCTTTGGTCAACCCTGTACTGTTACCAGGCCAAAATCAAGCAGACAAGCCCATTCCGACCTCTCATTCACCACCTACCTGGCATAGGTCCGCCAGGCCCAGGGGGGAAGTGCTGCATGCCCTTGGGGCCCCCAGGGCCTCCCGGTGGGAAACCATTGGCTATGGGACCAGGGCCTAAGAGTCCATGAGGCACTGTTAATGAAAAAGGCATGAAGCAGTCAGCAAGATGATTCTAGAAGAGCGGCATGACGTCTTCCTGCTTAGGTGTGCCCAGCTGAGCCCCTCAAACCAACCTGGCAGAGCACTGCTCTCTCTGTCCAGTCTTCCCCACCATGTCTTACCGCCTAGTGGCAATACCCCTGCTCCCCCAATTCCACTGCAGGCCTCCTCGTCCAGGCCCCGGGGCTGGCCCTGAGGATTACCCAGCATCTGCTTGATCTTGTCTGAATAGTCCGGTTGCTTCAGCAGTTCCTCTGAGGGATGACTGTTAGGGCTACCCTGTGAGGCAAGGTCATTAAGGGACAAGGTCAACAGAGAATAAGGGTAACACCCGACAGAGAAGGGAGAGCCCGAGGAGAAAGCAAGCGGGCAGGTGAGCAGAATGGGAGTAAGGAGAAATGGAGCCAGTGGGGAAGAAAAGGGAGGCTCGTACCATGATGGAGGTGAGGATCTCCTGCACATTGATGCCTCCTCCTCCAGGACCCTGGGGGCTCTTCCCGGCACCCATGCTTCCCATAAGATTGGCCAGAACAGGAGGCAACTTGGAACCGCCCGCCCCATCGGGTGAGCCACCGGTTCCCCCAGGCTCCAGGGTCTCAACATACGGGGTCTCATCCATGGAACATTCCTGAACGGACAGAACAGTCAGGACCAACAAAGAATAAAGAAACAGTCTCACATGAAAGACGCATTAATGTCAATCACAACCTCCATCACCACAAAACTCACCTCATCTAGGGGGATGAGTTTTGGGGGGATAGGCTCATAGGGCTCAGGATCAGGCTCGTGAGGACTGTCAGGAATGCAGCAAGCGATAGGAAAAAAAAAAAAAAAGAGTGACAGTCAAAAATTATTTATTCAAGCTCTTGATTTTCTTCTTAACCCCCACCCCCCTTCTAATTACCCCAGGGCACGTTCCCCTCAAGGGCTCAATACCTCAGGAGGTGAACCCCATTCTGCTTACCTTTCCTTGTTCAGGAAGAGCTCCTGAAGGATCCCCTTCTCCCGCTCAGCCTGGATGTACCGCTCCTGGCTGTTGCTTCCAGGGGTGACAAGAGGCGAGGGCAGCACCAGGGGCCGGGGGCACACCCAGGGCACCTTCTCCTCCATGTTGTCGTGGCTCAGACGCCGGGCCGTCTCAAACGCGTGTCGGTCTGACAGTATCTCTCGCTTAGCTGCCTCGCCAAAGTCCTTGATCTTATTCACATTCACTATTGCCAAGGAGAAAAAAAGCAAGAGGGAAAGTAAGCCCAACCAAGTCCTTTTTAAACTCTCTATACCCCACCTACTACAGAGGAAACTGGATCTCTAACCTCGTTCAGTTTCATCCAGTTCAAAATAGAAATACTCTCTCAGTTTGCCCTCCTCAGGCCAGGTCACAGCTTTCCTCTTCCTGCCTTTCCGGGTCAGCTGGCTAGGATCTCCGGGACTCTCCACTGGCTTTGCATCCAGAGCTCCTGGCTCCAAAGAGGCTGTAAACAGAAGTAGTTTCAGAGCAGATCCTTCCTTCCAGAAAACCCTGAAACCTGAACCAGTTTCTAGACTTACCAGTATCCATGAGCTCTGGGACTTCAACAGGGGGAACTGGGGTCCCTGGACGTTCTGTGTCCATAGCCTCAGAAGGAGGTGCTGGCTCTGGGGAAGAAGGTTTGGCTGTGCTCGGTTCTGTGCTCGGTTTCCCTTCAAATGGGCTTGGCTATTGTGAAAGAAAAAGAAGTTAATGAGCTGATAGGAAAGGCAAGGTCAAGGCAAGGCAATTAGTCCAGGGGCCTTAGCAGGATCACCTAACGGTTCCTATAAAGGAAGACTCTGTCTCTAACAGTGCTTTGCCACCAGTCTTCGTCTGAGATACAACTCCTCTTGTCCTCCCCAAGCATCCTGGCTGCCGGGCCCTTCCTTCACCTGTACCTTTTCTACCTGGTCACTGGCGCCCACTGCGCAGCACCCATACCTTGGCAGCTGTGGGTGACAGCACCTTCTTCTTCTTCTTAATTTTGATGCCTGGAACAGGGGCTGAATTGAGCGCATCCAGAAAGCCCAGGCCCTCCATAGCTACAAAAGAAAAGAGCATAAAATGGAATCATCAGACCTCCTTAATAATCCTATTCCTATAGACACAATCTGGGCAGAAAATTGGCCAATAGAGACCCTGCCTCAACTTTGGACACAATAAGCTCAAGGTGACCAGGAAGCATATGTAGGAGGATTTACACAAGAAATTCTTGTCATTATTCTATCTTTCTTTTAAAGGCAGGCAAGCGTGGCTTTGGATAGGAATCAGAGCTCAGGTAATTGACAAAGCCAGCCCCCATGACTGTGACAGCTGGGAGCGCACCCACCAGTCACTGAACAGCACGCCTCCCTACTTCATCTCTAAAATCACTCCTAAGCAATCCTATGAAGGACTCGTATGAAGGGAGTTCCAGGGGTGTAAACATTAAAGGACACCAAGAAACCAGATGAAAATGGAGGAAAACCCTTCATTTCCATGAAAAGAGTTTGCTCTCAATCCAAAGCACATCCCCCCCCTTTAGACTCACGCTGTGGCGGGATGATCTTCACTTTGATCTCTTTGGTGGCATTGGGTGTTGTGTTGAGTGGCTTGTATTTCTTCTCTGCAGGGGGCACAGCATCTCCTGCGGCAGCTATGGAACTGTTAGAAAGGGACTGGTCAACAACACCTGACTCGCCCCCTCTTCTCCCCTCACGTCCACAGACTCAGCCCATTCAAAAACCAAGAAGGTGGTCCATACCTCTGACGCTTGAGGGGGATGGGTTTAAGGTTGTACTTGTCAGAAACCACCACTGCACTGGCATTCTTCTTCACAGGCACCAAAGACGGGGTCTCCAGCTCTAGTCCTGGTGGAGAAGACATGGTGTTGGGGCTGGACTCACTCCACACTCTCCTGACTCTTCCTCCCTTAACCTTCATCAAGCCCTATAAACTCCCACAATGCTCCACCCACTAATCTTCCCTCTCTCCAGATTTACCGTACCATTAAGTCCAACTCTTCCACCATTAAGGCCCGGGCTGTGCACCTACCCACAGACCCTCCAGAGGCCAGACGGCAGCCTTACCAGTAGAGCGGAACTTGGCGTGACTGGGCGCCGTGGTTCGGAGGGACTTGGGCTTCTCCCTCTTCTTCTCCGGGGCCTCCTCGGCCCGAGTCTCAGCCTTCACCTCAGTCAACGGTCGCTCAGGAGGGGTGGTTCGACTCTTTCCCTCTTCTTTCCGTTTCTTCTTATCTTTCTCTGTTGTGGAAAAATAGAGCAGAAAAGGATTTTATTTAGATAAAGAGAAAGACTGTCAGTCAGAGGTAAAAAGCAGGTTAGAGGCACGGAAGGCCATATCCCAGTGGGAAAGAAAGAAATACAGGGATAAAGGGCCAAGGAGCTTACCAGCAGGCTGGGTACTGCTCTGGGAGCGGATCACTGCCATCCAGTCGCTGACAAGGACTGAGGCCAATTTCCGGAGCTCTGCAGGTGAGAGAAAGGGGAAATGCCTAAATAATGTAAGATACACTGAATCATGGAATTTTCCTCTATTCAGATAACTTTCAATCCTGATGCCATTATAACACCAGTGGCGGGGGGGGGGGGGAGCAAAAAGAAGAAACATTTATTAAAGTATGTTGTAAAAACTACACTAGTTGCTTTGCATACATCTCATGTAATTGTTATTACAACCTGAACATTTTTAATCTCCCTTTATAGACACAGAAGCATGGAGATTAAAGTCACAAAACTAGAAGATGGCAGAATGAACCTAGTGCCTATGCTCTTCCCCTAACCACTTATTACAATAAAATAAGGAGAAAGGCAGAGGGGCTCAAGTATCCAAAGGGCTACCAGATTTAAAAAATTTCAAGGAGGCAGATTTAGATCCTCGTAAAAAAAAAAGATTTTCTAGGGAAACTTTCTTTCCTAGAGTGTCACTAGTGATGACAGCCCTTAAAAGAATCAATTAAGTGTTACAAGAGTGAAAAAAGAGCTTAAAAACAAACCGATTTAGGATGAAGGAAGGAGAGTTTATCTAGAGAAAAAAGATGGTCAGAGAATTTAAAGATAAAAAACAGAATTTATTTCTAAATATATGGAAAAATGCATTTGTAGCTCTTTCCTTCTGTACTTGGCAAATAATATCTCCTATCTACGGGACCTCTCTTCTTGCCAACATTTCCACTATGGGCTGATTTAATAATGAAATTGTTGTAGAATATTAAAACTTAACTTTTTAAAACAGTCACACAACTGCCAACTCCTATACCTAATGCAATATGAACCCCAGTGCCCAGTGGGGGAATATCCTGAAACCTCTTTGAAGCAATCGATACTATGGTCCAGTAACACTTAACTACAGTCAATAAGGAATGTACAAATTTCAGTATCTAAAGGAAGCACAGAATAATAATTAAACCTATACTCAAAGACGGCAACACAATTAAGCCAGATGGAACAAGGACCAATATACCTCAGTGAAGAAACAAAAGATAGGCAATGATTTAATGGGATCTTCTGTGTTAGTTTATCCTACAAAGCTACTCTGAGATGTCAGAAAAACAGTGAAGTGCTCATTATATAAAAGGACCTAAAAACAGAATACATACAACTAAAATAACGGAAAGCTAGGGAATGTTTTTCACTTAAACAATACTGTGAGTTAAAACAAAATCGTGATCCTTTATCCTGGAAAATGTTCCCAGTGTTTTCTCCTCTAGCTAAACTTTCCAAAGGGACCTAGCATACCATTCCCCATAGACAAAGAGCGGGGATCAGCTCTGCTACAATGCTGCTCACTTGCGGGAAACCAGTGTCTTGTGCTCACTGGTTTATGCCTTGGGTGTAAAACTTTTGGGTTAACTCTTGGATATAAACCCTTTTCTCCTCTAAAGAAAAGCCTGTGACTTTCTGGCGCCAGGCTCTGTCTTCAAGCCAGAGCTGTATGGCCCTCGCCAGGAGCTGCAAAACCCTTTGTCTTAGCAAAGGAAAGAATCTGTTGCTGTCAAAGCTCTGATATACTCCAGCAGTCAGGATTCTGCCCATGCCCCACAGCAGGGTGTTTATTGGTAGAATGAGCATACCTGTTGTTAGGAAAATAGACATTGAGGGTCCCAGAATATGCTCTATTTAGTGATATTTAGAGAAACACAAGTAAACGATGACGAGACATTCTAGGATGACACTATTTCCCCCAAAGAATTTTAAGTGTATGGCTTTTACACCAAGAGATCTTAAGAAATGAAGGTAACTGAGTGGAAGTAACGGAAGAAGGCCCAGCACACAGAGGAAAGGACTGGCCCCTACCTTCATCCTCACTTGACTTGCTCAGCTGCTTCACCAGTTTGGCTGTGTTGTTCTACGAAAGGAAAGGAGCAGCAGGATGGTAAGTGCCAGAAGGAAAAGCAGCCCATTCAGAGCTAACCACTCCCACAAACGCACAATCTCTTAACAGCCACTAACACTGAGATAGACCTTCTCTCTTACACAGCCCTTGGAGACGTATTCTTACTCCTTAAAACAACCCAGTTAGGTAGGTTCAACCATTTCCATTTTACAAATGAAAAAACTGAGGCTCAGATATATAGAGTGCCCCATGTCACACACCTATTAAAGGACATAAATTTGAACCAAATCTTGATTCCAAACTCCTATTTTTTTCTACCATTCTACCTCACAGGCCCAAGACTGTAGCCACATCAGAGTTGATATGAGTTTTTCATCTGTTAGCCTAAACCAAAAAGGAAGAACCAGGATTGTAAAGACTGAAGGTACCTGCTTGAGATGGTCAACAGTGAGTGGTAGGTGCTGCAGGGTCAGGAGAATTTGCTGCAAGAGGGGAATGTTGTTGGTTGTCTTTGAATATGTCAGCCAATTGTTAAGAAGCTTGTAACCACCAACATCAATAAACCTGCAGGCAGGGAGGAGGCTCTGTGATGCCCTTCCTGGGTCTTGGGAGTATACCCCACCCTCCTAGTCCCCCATCAATAACCCAGGAACCCCGTGCCTCACCTCCCCCCGCCTTCTAAGTACCCAGCCACCCAGGTCCCCACTTACTTGACCAATATTTCTGGTGAACGGGTCTGCAGGAGAATGTTCAAGTAAGTGCATCGACTCACCATCTTTCGTGCTTCCTTCATCAGACTGTAAGAGATAAGTCAAGGTTAGAAATGAAGCAGCCTGAAAGCACCTCTTCTTTGAGCAGAAGCCTCTAATCTGGAGTACCTCGAGATGCCTGATGACTTGGGACTTCGCTACAGGATGGGGGGATCACACAGGCCCCTAGGAGGATGAGGTGGATCAGGATTGATGTGGAAACACCCAGAGGGATGGAACACACGGAGGAGATGCACTGAAGTCTCCAACCTGAGGAGGTAAGTGTCACTGCTTCTCTAACCCACAGGACACATTTGATTCTGCTTCCAGGTGAAGAGCCCTAGCCTTCAACTACCATCTCTTCCGACTGGCTTAGTCACTCTCTTTCTCCTGGAAAACTTGAGGATCCCTGAAGGAAAATGACATTTGGAGCATGCAGAATGCAACCCGAAACAGAACTAAGAATCCTGTCACCTGACTCCCCTGCTTGCTTCCTTCCTTCCCTTGGGACTGTGGATCTCCAAATATCCAGATGCCATAATGACCGGGGACCAAGGGGTCATCTTTTCCTATCACTAGTTCTAACATAATTGGATTTGAATCCTATTCCACTGACTCCCATTCCTCTTAGGGAACACTTTCTGCTATCTACCTTAATTATAGTCGTATTACAACACAAAATATTCTCTACTCACAACGAATTCAAAGGGTACAGACTTACCTGAAGATCTTCGAAATCCCATCCACACTCTTGACTTCCCCATCTCGGTTAAGGAAGCTATCCAGGCCCTTGAGAAGCTCTTTGGGGTCTATGGGACCCGAACCCATGATCGAGGTTTTCTAAGATAAGAGGATAAAACCCACAGAATAAATGGGTGGCAAGGACAGCCCCAGTTGCCCTCTAATAAATTCCATCTCTGTGTTTGACAAATTATTAGTGATTATTTAATCTACATTCAACTGCACTCACCATTACCTAGATAAGAAAAACCAACAGACCATTGTCCCTACTGAGAAAACAGCCCTGGCAAGTGAAGCACTGTGTTAATACATGACTGAAGGGGACGACAATCGGACCGGAGGACTGGGGCAGCATCTCTCCTCTCGCTCCCAGTTACATCCTTCCTCGGACAGCTGAACTTCACCAGATTGTATCAGAGCTAAGATTCACATTCCCAAAACAAACACTCAACTCTCCAAGTCATTTTTGCTTATTAGGTCCCGTTTCCCCTTAGTTGCTAATGAATCTAGCTTAAAAAAAAAAACACCAAACCTATAGCTTGATAAGAACTGGGCCAATCATGGATGTTGGGCTGTCTTCCAAGAGTCAACTCCTTTCTATCTTAGCCCATGAAGAGTCAACCGCTTGGGAGATTGGGATTGACATATATACACCAATATGTATAAAATGGATAACTAATAAGAACCTGCTTATAAAAAAAAAAAAAAGGTCAACCGCCACAGGTAGCAGGATATGTTCTGCTTGCACCAGGAGACAATCGTCTAAAGTTGTAGGTGAAAAGAGAAGGAAACAAAACTTGAAAACAGAACCTCTCCCCTATGGGAGTTAGGGGTGGCTCCCAGAAATAGAGACAAATGAGCAAAGAAAATCAAGCAGGTCCTCCTAAGCCTTGAAAAAATCTCACTCATTAACCAAACACTGCACGAGTTTTTATTGTTTCAAAGTTAAGGGCAAGATTGGTTTGTGGTTTCAAAAGCAAAGATGCAAATCTGACTCCTACTCCCCACCTAAATCATAATACCACCCAAGATCCCCAAGGAGGGCCTGAAATTAGAAACCATGGAGCCAAAAAGAATGGAACAAATAAAACTAGAAGCTGGCAAAATGCCATTAAATTTTAAGTAGCTGCTTTAGACTAGGTTAGAAAAGGAGTTAATTAAAAGCTGAACACAGCTGTTACGGGACAGAGACATGTGAAACAATTTCTAGGCCAGAACCAAAGTTTGAGAGAGTTAATTTAGAATCAATATGGTTCTGATTAGGATTTTTATCCACAATGCCTCTAAACATTGGCTTCTGAGAAGCAGAAAAGAAAGCCACCTTAGTAATATCGACATTTGGGAAATAAGACGAACACTGGGTAGGAAGGAGGCAAGAAGAAAGCCTCCTGAATCCCGCATCTAGTAGAGATGAAACACATGAGCCAGGCAGAAGGGTGGGAAAAATCAGTGTTTTACAAAGATGATTATATTTTCTGCAGAAAACAGGTTCCTTATAAAATCATGTTAATTAGTTCTATTTGTTCTATTTGTTCTCAAGCCAAAAGAGAAAAACAAGCATAATACTTTCAACCTTTTAATTCTCACAATAAAAAAGTCAATAAATCTCTACATTTACAGGTTCTAACAACCTAGGCCAAGAAGAGGCAGAGGCATGGGGGGAACTTGGTTCCTGAGATCAGAACCTGTGGGCTGAATACAGGGAGAGGAGGTGAGGTAAGAGATACTGAGAGGTGAGCAAGTCTGGGTTAACTGTGCTTTGCTGCTGCCCTGGAATCTCCACGCGGACAGGTAGAACCTAAGGTCAGAGGAAAAAACATCCAAGTCCAATACCAGATAAATTAGAAGTCCAGAGGCCAAATCCACTTAAGTGTGGTGATTCTTATACACAGACAGACATGGGGATAAAGGAATTTTCCCCATGTAGTAAGACACTATAAAATGAAATATAGACACTATAAGGACAGGAATACAATAAAGGGATACATAAAATAGATTTCCCATTTGCTGGAGACTGGAAAAGCAATGAGCGAATCCAAAGTAATAAAATATATCATCAGTAAAAAAAATATATGCAATTTGACAAAAGCTTTCAATTAAACTAACTTCACTTCCAACCAATGTCCCCTAAATACAGCTGGCCCCTCAGATTCAAACCCAGTTGAATACACAGCACCTTGGAAAAGCCCCTTTTGCACACCCACCCACCAGTTAAGTAAACAGGCCTGCTCCCCCTACTTCCTTCAGAAACAAAAACTGTCACCTGAGCTCAAATGTTCCTTTGTTTAAGAGGGTAGCAGACAAGAGAGAATAACCATCTTTAGAGAGAAAAGAAACCCGTGAGTACACAGCTAAATTCTATCCAGTGCCTTCTGCTGGAATGGGACCCAGGGACAACTTTTTAATTCCCATTCACAACAAGCAAGAATAAAAGACATTAACAGTCAAGGAAAATTAGAAGACAAAGCAGAAGAAATGTTAAATATTCATTTTCCACTGCACTTTTCCTATTATTTACATTCTGGAAACATAATTAACAAAACTATAAATTTTGTCTCATAAGCACCAATCACTTGGTTTTAAAATGTAAGGGGGTTTTCTCAAGACGGCTTCCTCCAGGCAGATTAGTTTTCACTCATTTAAAATTAAGGACCCCAAGTGTTTTACAACCTATTTCCTTATTTTGAAGTCATTACGTTTAGAAAGAAGTTCCAAGGCACTCAAGTGGAAAGGAATGAAGAGCCTAAATTCTCGGCACAGCCCTACAGGAGAAAAGGCAAATGACTTTACCAGGGAAAGAGGGCCAGTGACCAATTGTCATTAATATATCTGGAGCCTGGAACGAAAGCTTAAGCAAGCTTTCTGAAACCAAAAATAATCCAGGGCATGGTATGTTTTAATTTCCTTGAAGGCAGAACATACGGGGTGGCGGTGCGGAAGCAACCCCTGGCATCATCTCCACCTTGTCCTAAAGCTGGGCTCTCCTTATGGAGGATGTTGCCGGCAGACACGTGCAGACTCAAGGCACTGGGGAATTTTCTTACCAGAGATAAAATTAAGTCCAGAAGTGACACCAACTCCTGCCTCCAAAATAAATAAGGTGAAAAATATCTAGCTTGGCTAAAATTATTCCACACCCATCACCAATGAAACGAACTGAATTGGTTCAGGACAAAAATTCTAGGCGAGTTTAAAAACAATCACAACAATCTTCTAACAAAGGAGGAAGGTGTCCAAGCTAACCTTCACTTAGAGGTCTTAGCACTTCTGGAAATGAAGTGCTTTGTAGCTTACATTCCCCCCTTCCTTTCCAAGGTAATTGAGGCATTTCCTAGTCTGACTCCAGAGTGGACTGAATTATGTCTCTCGGGTGATTCACAAGGTCGCACCTCTCTTCAAATAGTAAGCTGCTCCCCCTCAAAATCATTCCAAAACCTGGTAGCACATGCCCTTCCCAAACGCTTATTTGCCTTTCAATAAGGGTGTAAAGTAACCCCCCACCCCTGCCCTCATAGGACAGGATCCCAGGATAGAACTGTGGCCACAAACTATAAGGATCAGGTTCTCCGACGTTCTCTGGATGGATGTGGTTTCCCTAGAAGACCTTTTTTTCCCATCTCCCATGTTAATGCAGATCTTCTTTATTATAATCCCCTGCTCACTAGAGCTCAGGAACCCCAGTGGGTAGAATGTTCAGCTCCCAAGGAAGGTATGCTGCAGAGGCACATGGCAAACTGCTTAAAAGATAAAAAACTTGTGGTCAGTAGGACATGTGGAAGAGGCCCTCCCATCCAATCCAGAAGTAATAGTTTGAGAATCCATACCCAGTAGAAAATTAGCCCTAAAGTCTCACCAAGTCACCACAGAACAGTTGTACAAAATGGCTTTCCAATTCTGCCTAGAACCTTCACACTTCAGGGCAGGACTTTAAAAAATGAAAAGTATATGGAGAGTCTGATAAAGATTTGACTTTGAAAAAGTTGGAAGAAGAAAGGTAAGATAGGGACAGGACACCCTCAGGTAGGGCATGGCTTTCGAACATGCACCAATTGCTACAGCACTGCACAAGTTGGAAAACGAAGAGGACATTATTTCCCCATTGTTTTTAAGGAATTTCTTTCAGAAGGGAAGGAAAAAGAAATTCAAAAAGGGTGGCTCTTTGGAAAAAAGAAATGAAGGTTGTGAAATGTAATACCAGAAAGGTTTTGCTTACCAGAAACCGTGGCTTGAATCCCCCTGCCTTGAGTTTACAACTGCCGCCTCCTTTCCTAAAGATTCACTTCTCATCCTAGTTACCAATGTACAGGAGCTAAGCAACTGGAGAACGTGATACAGCACTGAACACAGAGAGCTCACCCCCAAACCCAGAGGCGGGAATAAGGGCGATTTAGAAGAAAGTCCTAAAGTACCCACTCTCCCCCAGATTCTCATCATACAAAGCGACCAAATGCAAGAGGCCCAAGGACTGATTCCTGAGCAGAAACGGCACATTTCAGTGTCATTAGGCCCCAGCTGTCTATTCCAGTTACTCATTCACAAGCCCTTGTGTCTTCCTCCAGTATCCCCCAACACACAGATAAGACACACACACGCTCACACTCCCCTCAAAAGCTTCCAGTCCTGAAGTATAGCTGTTTGACTGGTTTCCACCCCTGGCAACTGAAGCGGGGAAAAATTCCAAGCAGTAGTGATGAAAGAGGGTGAAAATAAAAGCAACAGACTCGGGATCGTTAAATACAAAAACCAGAGCTGCCCAAGGAGACGGACAGCTTCAAGACCTAATTCCTATAAGCTTTTTTCCTTTTAAGATAATGGCTATAAAAGGTTATAAAGAAAATAAGGAAAATGGCTTTTCCTGTCTAGCAGCAGCATGCACAAGAGTCCAGAAGGCATCTGCGCGGGGTGGAGTTTGAAGAGGGTGGAGAAAGGAAGCAAGCTGATTACATCACCTTTCAATGCTGCTCCTCCCCCTTGACCAAGTTTCTAGGGCGGCCCTAAGCTCTGGATGGCAAAAGGGGGAGAAAAACAACAAAGCAGGGACGCCATCTTGTTACGGAGAAGAGGACTCAAACTTAAAAAGCTTTCCCGGCTCTGCCGGCGGCTTTTTACATTAAAAAATCTTGTAGTAAAAAAACCCCAAAACCCCCAAAAAGCAGCCCCGATCCTGAATAATCTTTGACCTACTTTGAATAAGAGCAGTGTGAAAATAAAAGCAATTAAAAATATTAAAAAGAACAATTTTCTGCGGGGAAGAACTGAATTTGCAATTGAGGTTCAACCTGCTACTGTCGAACACCCCCCATCCTCCCTATAAAGGGAAAGGGGGGAGGACTTGGACCCCTCTCAACAAATAGGGTTGAGGTGGGAGGACAGGAGAAAAATGGGTCAAGACACAACCTGCAACGCCGCTTGGAAGACAAAAGGACAAAGAAAGTCGCCATATTGAAGCAGGGAAGAAAAAAAATTCCTTTTAACGACACAAATCTTTTAGAAAGCTAGCATTCAATTGCACTAAATGGCTTTTAAAATTATACTCCTGAATTCCACATTTCCCCAACCTTTCCACCCTCTACTTAACTGTATTCCCCCCACCAAAAATCAAATTAAAATGTTACTTTTTGCTTTTAAATAACCTACGCAATCTGCAACAATTACAAGACATTCTTTACCTCCCCAACTATTATCTTGTTATGTATTGGCACTAAGATTATATTTTGCCCTGAACTAAGTGTCTTGCAATCTTTATTCCTAGATTGCCACCTATATTAACCACACAAATATACCCCAAACAAATTACATTAAAATTGAGTTAACAATCATTTAAAAAGTCATAGCCACCTATTTCTCTCTGCCCATCTCCTTACCCTGCAATCTTTATGTACAGATTGCTTATTAATCTGGCAAATTGAAAGGCGCCCTGCTTGTCTCACACACAAAGAAGTGGGACTTCTGGGCCACAAAATCCACCATCTTTTGTATGTGAGCTCATTAACCCTTTTGAAGACTGCTGCTAACGAGAGGAAGGTAACCATACCTCCTTATAAAAAGCAAACACTTATGGCTTTGGCAGTCTGGAAACTGGCTGGATTACCAAGGGTTAACCATCAAAATCTTAACTTGCGGGCCCTCCCTCCACCCTCTCCTAGCCTGCAGCAGAGCAGGGAAGAGGCAGGTGGTAGGGGAGAGAGAACACTGTTTAGACCCAAAGGCCCTTTTTAATGGAGATTAAGTGACCGCATCGGTCCTTCTCCAGTTCTCTATTTTGTTCTACGGTCTCATTTCTTCCTCTCATTATTTTTGGTTTCACAAAGGGAAACGTTGATTTCTTGTTGCAAGGCTGGTTTTTGAAAATTCGACACTTACTATCCAATTTTTTTGCGACGTCAGCACCTCGGGCTCAGGGGGGGAGGGGGTTAAAATTTTGGAGAAAAAAAATAAAACAACCAACCAGGACCCAAAACTCAATTATTTGGGGGGCCTCATTGGATCAAAAAGTCTCCTTAAAAAAAATAAAGGCCAACTCAGTATTCATTTCCCCCCCCACCCAACTCCATGTAGGGAGGGGGGTCTTAGAAAAAAAGTTCTGAGTGGATTAAAAAAAGTAAACGCTGGATGAGTGAATTTGGGTGGGTTTGGGAAGGGAGGGTGGTTGATTATTTTTGAAGTTATGTGGTGACGGTCCTTCGGCCACAGATTTCAAGTCCCAGGCAGCGTGGGCTGGTGGGGTGGGCAAGATAGGTGGGAAGGGGCAGAAGACACAAGTGGTTGGGCTGGTGGCTGCTGTTTTCCCTTTCCCCCCTCTCTCAGGATCCTTTCAAGGGCTTAGATGTTGCTGCGGCTTGTTTCTTTTCTCCTCGTGGCCGGCCCGTCTTTCTCCGAGAAAATTCAAACCTGGGATAAAAGGAACACAAGGGAGAAAGATATAATCAGTATGGGTTGCTCTTAAACACCCAAAAGTACAATCTTTGTTGTCCCCAAACACCTCCATGTCCCATCCCGAACACAGCCGCTTAAAAAGAGTCACGGCTCTCAACCGAGCCCTCGCCTAACCCATTTCCTAGGCCAACTGTCCCAGCAAAATTTTACCCTCCAACCGACAAAATGCCGAGACTTACCTCTAAACGAACCCCAGAATGGCGGCTGCCCGTTCGGGCTGAGTCTTTTATATCCGGACACCGCCCAACGCGCCCAAACGTGCTAGTGAAACGCCCTTGCGGCGAGAGACTGTGAGCGGGGCGTGAATTCATTGGGCAATCAATAAGACAACTCACCAGCTGATTGGCTATCCTGCCTTATCCTTCGCTCAGTCTCTTCCCCCGGGCACCCTCTTCCGCCTCCTTCCTGGCCTCCGAACGCGTGCGCTTGACCTAGCGGCCTAGCACCTCCCTTTCCTCTGCTTCCACCACTTCCGCCGTCGAGATCATTTCTCACCAAGGGTTGGTAGAATCGGACCAGCGCATGCGCAGTGAGAGGATCGCGGTCAAAATCGACTTCAAAATTGCTTAAAGTACAAACTGTAAGAGTGGGATCTAAGAGTCGTAGTGGCTGGTTCAGCAAAAACGCAATTGTGTGGCCGAATTCGGTTGTGACGCAGTTGAAATTGGCCCCTCCCTACGGCTCCCCTTTCACGCTTCCGTCCTGACGCAGATGCGCTGCCGCCTTCCGCACTGCGGGGTCGTCCTTGGCCCTACCCGCACCTATTTCCTGGAGCATGCGCAGTCGCTTTTCCTGCTTTATGCGTATGTCAAGATGGCTGCCTCCATATTGAACGTGTTGCTGAGGCGGCTTCCTAGCATTTCGCCCTACAGAGGTGCCTACGGAGTTCAGGTAACTCCTTGGGGCACATTTTGTACAACCCCAAATTTGGTTGTACCTTTTCGAGGTCGTCGCTCCACTTCTGGGAATCCAGGAGCGGAGGCCTTCCCGAGTGCTTCTACCTTGGCTGTCAAGGCAACGCTTTGCTTCCACCACCTTCCTCCTTCCCTTCTCATTCCTCAATACAGCGCACGTTTTCTAATCTCGAGTCGAGGGTAAAGAGCAAGGGTTGGATGTCCTCCTCTTCCCAAGTTTCCATGTCGGCTGAATAATTAGGCGGTGGAATGGATCTCTTGGCCATACACAAACCAACTCTTAACTGTACAGGTGGTGTCTAAATCTTCGATGCCAGGGAGTGTTCTTGGGTTGAGGGACACTAACTTCTACCAGCCCTACTATCTTCCAATAAAGCCAGGATACATTCTCATGACCTGGGACCAGTTACTCGGCTCTTTATCTCACTAAATCAGTTTCTTCTCAAAGCATACATGAGAACTTAACTTTGGATTGAGTTTTCCCTCCAGCCTCACGGACTCACCACCCTGGAGGTTATGGGCAGGGCAAATTCTGGGTGGGGCAGGGTGAGATGGGAAGGCTTGCCCAACTGCCACTCCCTAAAGTGGGACTGAAAAGTGGTGACAGGGGTCACCACAGAGTTAACTACAGGCCTGGTAGCTTTAGAGGTGGTAGCGTTAGGACTCAAGTTTGTTCTGCCATATGGAATGTTGACCTTCAACTTCTTAGAAGGCTGGGCAACTGAGTGATTGGATTGGATGGAGTTGGAGACTCGCATGTCCTTTGCATCCCCTTCCAGCCACACATCTTAATTCCAAGAAGATGGACATTCTCCCTTTTCCTCCAGTAGACATCCCAGAGTTTCCTCCAGAGTTCATCCCAGAAAGCATGAATACCTTATACGTGCCAGGTTTTTGAGGTGTCTTTTCAAATAAATTTGCTTCCCAGTCACCTGTGCTAGTTTATCTTCTAATGTTACCTTTTCTTTCAAGATCCAGTTGGAGGTAGGGATAGTCGTTGTTGATGTAAACAATCTCTCACAAAATGCTACCTCCCATATACAGCATATTCCTGCTGTATTTCATTTACACAGTGGGCGTGCCTTCCCCTTTCTCCCTGAAGCGTGGGCAGCAAACCAATCAGGTTTTGTCCTTGAGCTCATTGTCTCATTTCGCCTCTGCCCCTCCTTTTATAGGTTCCCCTCCAGACTCTTTGCACCAAAGCCCCCCTTGAGGAAGATTCTTTGCCTCCACTTCCTGTTTCCCCTTATAAGGATGAACCCTGGAAATATCTGGACTCAGAAGGTACTAAATGGGGAAGGGGAGGGTCAAGTGAGGTCTGAAATAACTGGACAGAGACCCGCCCATCACCACCACCCAGGAATAACTTGTATGGTCTTTCATTTCAGAATACCAGAACCGCTATGGTTCTCGCCCTGTCTGGGCTGACTACCGTCGCAACCACAAAGGGGGAATACCCCCACAGCGGACTCGAAAGACATGTATTGTGAGTTTCTGAGTGTGGCACGTGGATGTGGAATGGGGCTGGAGGCCATAGTGACAGCGGCAGCAGCACTTTTTTTTTTTAATTTATTATTTATTTATTTTTATTTTTGGCTGCGTTGGGTCTTCGTTGCTGCATGTGGGCTTTCCCTAGTTGCAGGGAGCAGGGGCTACTCTTTGTTGCAGTGCATGGACTTCTCATTGCAGTGGCTTCTCTTGTTGTGGAGCACGGGCTCTAGAGCGCAGGCTTAGTAGTTGTGGTGCACGAGCTTAGTTCCTCGGCATCATGTGGGACCTTCCCAGACCAGGGCTCGAACCCGTGTACCCCTGCATTGGCAGGCGGATTCTTAACCACTGCGCCACCAGGGAAGTCCCCAGCAGCAATCTTTCTGACAGGGCTTTGAACAGCTTCACCTGCCAGTTTCTTCTCTCTACAGCGTGGAAATAAAATTGCTGGGAATCCCTGCCCCATCTGCCGGGATCAGAAGTTGCACGTTGACTTTAGGGTAAGGAGAATCTTTTCTCCAGGATAAAGACTTGGAGCCTTTTTTGCAATGCTAAAGAGATTACCTTAGGTGCCCCGCTCTTCATATCCTGGTGCCCCTAAAGTCCATTTTGTATTGACTTTCTGGTAATATAAAAACATTCCTCCTTCCAGCCTTTTGCGCTCTACTATGGGTTTTACTAAAAAGTTTCATCCCTTATCTATGAAATTTACAGTCTAAATTGGCAAGAGAAATGCTTGTTTCTAATGTGAGGGCAATGCCCAAAGGTTTATTTATATCAATCACAGTTGTTAGCAAGTAGATTGGACTAGTTTTTTCCTGAGATTTTCTTTATTTCTTTGTCATGTTGATGTGTGGTGGCATGCTGAGACTTGGGGCTGGAGGGCAGATACATGAAGCAAGGTATAATATAGTTATTTTTTCAAAAAACCTTCATTGTGAGAAGGACAGAACTTGTTCCTTAAAGGATTCAAAAACCTTATTAAGAGGATAATGGAAAAGTGCCCTTCCGAGCTTGCAGTATTACGAGGTATTAGGGCAGAAGCTGAGTGGCTGGTCATCAGGGAAGTCAGAGGGCATTCAAGTGTCAGTCAGTCAGCAGATGGGGGTGTCTGACTGCTCTCAGGCTCCTTCTGATAGAGGTTGTAGAGGAGTCCAGAAGATACTTCTCAATTTCAGCTGTGTATAATTGGTTACCAAAAAAAGGCTATAATCATTTGTATACAGTTTATAACAAATTGCATGACTAAGGGAGAGAGAAAGATTACAGATTGAAGATTGCAGATGATTCTGCCTGCCATTCCACTCCACAGATATACCTGCTTTTTCTTCGGGAGTCTCACCACTTGTGATTAATTACTGGCTGGGAGTCATTCTAATAATTAAATCTCTAAAATTGATTTTAGTAAACATATACATTACATATACCATGCTTTTATATAAGTTAATAATTTGTAAATGTACATTATAACACGTACTACATTTTCTGGGTGATATCAGGGATTTTCCAACAGACTGTCCCTAATTTGTTGCATGAAGGGCTGACTTTAGAACCTAACCTCTGCAGAAGAGAATTCTATGTGAGTCTCAGTGACAAAACGTAGGATGTGTATGTGAAATGGTTGGAAGGCCAGGAAAGGGAAAAAGTTTGCAAGAATGTGTTCAGTAAAGGGATGGGGCTAAAACCAGGACCTGAAGGGAAGTAGCACCTGGAGAGATGTAGAAGGGTCAAGATCATTTGTGTGAGTATGCAGGGATTGTGCACTTTTAGTCTCTAATCGTCTTGCTACCTTCCCTTCCCTCTCTCTTGTTTCTCCACCACTTTTTCCTACAGAATGTGAAGCTCTTGGAACAGTTTGTCTGCTCCCACACGGGTATCATCTTCCATGCTCCATATACAGGTCAGCCCATCATCCCTGTCACCACCAGAATAGCTTTTCCTTACAGCACTTCTTATATTTATTAAGACAGACAACAGGTATTTATTTGGTGGTTCCTACATTTTTTAATGGCCTAAAAAATGTGATGGAACCTTTTGGAAATCTTGGCCTGATGGGGATACTCACATGCTAAAACAGTTATATGTGGAAAAAAGATACCGGCGAGTACCAGTATAAGCAAACTATCTAAATGGAACTATTAAAAGGTAAATGGTGCTGATTGTTTCCTTTCTATAGGGTCTCTTCACTTTTACGGAAGGCTTTCTCATAAATTGACCTTACTTTTATTCCATTGACAATTCAGTTAGATTTCCCAAATTTGGTGTAAGCTCACCAATTCAAGATTACATCTATTCCCTAACTACAGTCACAGGCCAAATTGGCTCACTGTCATGTTCATTTATTTTCATATTGTCTACAACTCCTTCCAGGCTACAGTGGCAGAGTTGAGGAGCTGAGACAGACTATAATATATGCCTAAAACATATGCCACCTTGCCTCCAGTATATGGCCCTGTACAGAGAACATTTTGCCAACACCTGCTCCAAAGCAAGATAAATTTGCAAAGAATAATCGGAATCCACCCTTTTGTGGCGTGGTAGCATGAACCGTGGAGTTTGGTTTGTCAAGGAGTTTGTTTTTGTTTTGGCTTAGTTTGTTTTTTTGTGGGGTTTTTTGGCCACACCGCACGCCTTGTGGGATTTTAGTTTCCCAACCAGGGATTGAACCTGGGCTTGCGGCAGTGAGAGCACAGAGCCCCTAACCACTGGACCACCAGGGAATTCCCAAGGAGTTTTAAGAAGAGTTCTATAGTCAGGCTGTAAAAGGCTGAAGGGACTATTTTGCTACTTTCTCAGATCGTTTTGCCCAGATCTGAAATCCATTCTTCCTTTATTGAATCTTTCTCTGTGGATTGTCCAACTCAGCCCTTTAACTAACCACACTTGCCCTTTGAATTGTGTTCTGCTCCCTGTCTTGAAACCTTTACTGTTAAGTGGCTTCTCTATAGTGGCTAGACCCTCCTAAGTCTTCATCCTGGTTCTCAGAGAGAAAGGGAAGGTTCTTCCCACTGGGCAGAAGGGGAAACAGAGCCTTGCCGAGGGGTCAGGGGAATGGGGTCATTAGGTAGAGCTAGGTCTTCCAAATCTAAGCCTCTATCACCATGTAGAAGCAGTTGTGTTCTTTATTTACTGTGACTTATAAAATGATCTCTTAGTTACCTTTTTTCACAGGGGTCTGTATGAAGCAACACAAGAAGTTGACCCAGGCCATCCAGAAAGCTAGGGATCATGGTAAGCATGAGAAGGGGCACAGCACAGTTTTGTTAGGCAGAAGGAAGGTGACTTAGGGCTGGAGGGTGGACATAAATGCTCCCACCTATCTGAGAAGGTAGCACCCATGTTCTTCCAAAGAATCTCTTCTTTCATCACTTCACTGTCCCTTGTTTCCTCTCCTGAGTCTCTTATCTTGTCATTGCCCTGTCCCCTTTTTCTTCCTCTTTCTCTGCCTTCTTATTTTATAAATGTTGCCCTAATGCCATGTCTAAATCATAGGAGGAGCTTTGTATAAATTTCTGACCCTGGGCTCCATGACACTTTTGCACAAATTAGGAAAAGGTACCCCTCTGTTAGGGCAGATGCAGCTTCATAGCCCTGGCACAGGCCTGCACAGCTTGTCAGGCAAGAGCCTGGGCAGCATGTCAGCCCACACTTGCCCCCTTGGCCAGTTGCTTCTGTGCAGCATACCACATGCATAAATGTACCCAGTGGCTCTGACTGGTCCCTCCCTCCCTTTATAGGTCATTTTTCTTATTATTTGTCTTAATCTGAAGTACCTGTCCTCCCTTCCCTGGCATTCTCTTTTTTTTAATCCCCCAGGTCTCCTCAGTTACCACATTCCCCAGGTTGAACCCCGGGACCCTGACTTCAGTACCTCTCATGGAGCTGTGAGTGCCACTCCGCCAGCCCCCACTCTGGTTTCAGGTGACCCCTGGTACCCATGGTACAGCTGGAAACAGCCACCAGAGAGAGAGCTGTCCCGCCTTCGTCGGCTGTACCAGGGCCACCTCCGAGAAGAAAGTGGCCCGCCGCCTGAGTCAATGCCCAAGGTTCCCCTCACAGCCCCAGTTGAAGCCTCCTCCACTGAGCAGGCGGGCCCCCAGACTGCTCTGTAGGAGCTGTAGACTAGGAAGGGAGCCGGAGGGTCCCTTACACAGTATTTCACCTTCAAGAGCTGTCTACATTGTGGCCAGTGGCAGGCCCAGGGCCAGAGAAAGGAAATGATTGTTGGTGAAAGGGATAAATACATCTGAGGCTGAGGGAGAGCAGTACAGACATGTATCCGAAGCCCCAGCCCCTATATGTTGTCAATAGATGGGGCTATACATTCTGCTACTGTTTCAGACCTGTGCCAACTGGGTTTTTCCACAATAAAGCTGTATCCTGTCTCTGAGCTGCATTTCTTTTTTTTTGCGGTACGCGGGCCTCTCACCGCTGTGGCCTCTCCCGTTGCGGAGCACAGGCTCCGGACGCGCAGGCTCAGCGGCCATGGCTCACGGGCCCAGCCGCTCCGCGGCATGTGGGATCTTCCCGGACCGGGGCACGAACCTGTATCCCCTGAATCGGCAGGCGGACTCCCAACCACCGCGCCACCAGGGAAGCCCCTGGGCTGCATTTCAGATGATTGCTATGGAGGACTGGGGGGCAGTGGGTGCTGCTGTGGGCAGAGGAGTGGTCAGGCTTGAGCCAGTCCGATCAGTGCACTCTTGGGACCAGAAGCCACCTGGGATGAGCAGTTGTGCTATTATGTGATGATCACTTGTGCCCCCGTTCCCATCGCACAGTGTTCCCACCATACCCAGCTGTTCACTTGAGGGGCTAAAGGGTTGGAAAATGGGACACTAGGCCTAAGAAAAATGCGTTGCTACGGCACCCACTGCCATGCGAGGCGCGGATGAAATGAGTGGCGTTGCTAAGTGACAGCTGGTCTGGCAAAAAGAACGGGGTCTCTGGGCCGGGTGCCGGGATGCTGGCAGGTGGTGGGTGGGGGGCGGTGGTGGTGGAGGGCGGTGGTGGGGGGGGGCGACCCCCTAGGGACCCGGGGGCGCGGCAGGGGAAGTAACGATTGCGGTGGGCGGGGCGGTGGCGGAGGGGCGGAAGTGACGTCGCGTGGGGCGGGTCCGGTCGCGCACAATGGGCCATGGAGTTCCCGTTCGATGTGGACGCGCTGCTCCCGGAGCGGATCACGGTGCTAGACCAGCACCTACGGCCACCGGCCCGCCGACCCGGAACCACAACGCCGGCCCGGTGACATCTCAAACCTGCCCCACGGCCCTTCTCTCCCGGTTCCTCTCGAAACCTGGTCCAGGCACCACGCCCCCTTCTCACTGACTAATGTCTGCTCCTTTTGATGTCCTGGCTCGGCTTTTTGGTGACCTTTGATCCTAGAACTAGTGGGGTTGATTGGGGCTTGAATCTGTCACCTTTCATTCCTTGGCCCTATGGTGGTCCCAACCAAAGGATGTGGTTGACCTGCCCTTCCTGCTTCCCCACAATAACTTAAAGGGAGGAGGGAGTGTACCACACTGAAAGGAGGTGTGGTAAAAGTTTGGGTTCCAGAAGAGTGGGGTGGGAAATCAGGTTGGAAGATTCCAAGGTAAAGGCAGAGGGCCTGAAGTACTGAACTGGGGTTGCTGTTATCGCCCAGATTCCCAGGGAGTGAGTGCCCAGGACCCTCTAATTCAGTGAGTATCTGACTCTTGATCTCCTCTCTTTCTGTAGTGTTGATCTGCAGCAGCAAATTATGACCATTGTAGATGAACTGGGCAAGGCTTCTGCTAAGGTAATGGGGAGTCTACATGGAGTAAAGGGAGGCCTCTCTGGGGACAGTTGGTAAGGGAGGCCTGGGTCCTGTGGAAGGGACTTGTAGAAAGTCTGTCTTCAAATTCCTGGCAGGCCCAGCATCTTCCTGCTCCCATCACCAGTGCATCAAGGATGCAGAGTAACCGCCACGTTATGTATATACTCAAAGATACTTCAGCTCGACTGTGAGTGCCAAATACCGTTCTACCCTATACTTCATTCCTCCCTCTCCCTGTTTTGACTCTACCTCTTCCAGATAGCTGCTCATTATTGTTATTTTCCCCAACCTACAGGGCTGGGAAAGGAGCCATTGTTGGCTTCCTTAAAGTTGGATATAAGAAACTCTTTGTACTGGTGAGTGTCATTGGAAACTGAAAGTTCATATGCCTTGGCTCCTGAGAACAGAAGTGCTGGAGATTGGAAGGTGGCCATGATGTCTGGGTCCTAGACGATCTTTCTTGTTCTTTTACCTCTTAGGATGACCGTGAGGCTCACAATGAGGTAGAACCACTTTGCATCTTGGACTTTTACATCCATGAGTCACTTCAACGCCATGGCCATGGACGAGAACTCTTCCAGTGTATGTTGCAGGTATTACTTATCTCTTCACGAGTTCATCCAAAATGGAGATCAAAGGCCCCTTGTCCTGAGTCCTTCCAGAGGCCCTGCTTCCCACCCTCCCACCCCCCATGTTCCCATATCCTTCCCAGGTGACTGGGTTCCTGTTGGCCTGCTTTCCTCATGCCTGCTCCTACCCTGAGTCTCCTGTTCCCTGCAGAAGGAGCGAGTTGAACCACACCAACTGGCTATTGACCGACCCTCACAGAAGCTGCTGAAGTTCCTGAATAAACACTACAACCTGGAGACCACAGTCCCACAGGTTAGAGGTTTCAGAGAGTAGACCCCACTGAGCATTCCCACTGAATTTATTATTTTTTTATGGGCAAACAAGTGGCACCTTCCAAGCACTCCTTATTCCCCATTATATAGGACTTATTTTATACAGCTAAGTTCTGGGGGGGCAGGGTACGATCTCTCATCCTGCAGCTATTTCACTCTCATCTATTTTTTTTTAAATTATTTATTTATTTTTGGGTGTGTTGAGTCTTTGTTGCTGCGCGTGGGCTTTCTCTAGTTGCAGTGAGTGGGGGCTTCTGTTCATTGTGGTGCTCGGGCTTCTCATTGCGGTGGCTTCTCTTGTTTCAGAGCATGGGCTCTAGGTACCAGGGCTTCATGAATTGTGGCTCACAGGCTCTGGAGTGCAGGCTCAGTAGTTGTGGTGCACGGGCTTAGTTGCTCTGTGGCATGTAGGATCTTACTGGGCTCGAACCCGTGTCCCCTGCATTGGCAGGCGGATTCTTAACCACTGCACCACCAGGGAAGCCCTCTCATCTATTTTTTTTTATTCTTCATCATGGGCTGTTGTGTACACCCAAAAATCTGTTTATGCCCCAAACATAGTCAGCTCATTTTCATCTCCTTGTTTTCACATAGACCATTACCCAGTCTATCAAGGTTTAGTAAGTGCTCAGAATAATATACATTCCCTGTCCTCAGGGAGATTTGGTCTATTTTGAGGAAGGTGGTTTGTTTATAAGTAGATGCAATATAATGGTGCTAATGCTGTCCATTCATTCAACATATATTTATTAGAGTACCTGGCCCTGTTCTGGGCTCTAGAAACACTTTATTCAATGAAACAGATAAAAGTCTCTGTTGTCACGGAGCTTATATTCTACTTGGGGAGACAGACAAACATAAACAAGTATATACTATGATTGATGATAAATGCTCTAGGAAAATGAGAGCAAGTAAGAAGGCTTGGGAGTGCCATGTGAGGATGGGAGTGTGTGGGACTGCAGGTTTAAATGGGATACGCAGGAAAGGCCTCACTGAGAAAGTGTCACTTGAGCAGTAACTTAAAGAAGTGAGACTATGAGCTAAGTAATATCTGGAGGGGGAGCATCCCAGGCAAAGGGAATGGCTAGTGCAAAGGCCATGAGGTGGGAGTGCGCCTGGAAAATTGGCTGGTGTGCCTAGAGCAGCATGAGTGAGGGGGGAGTGTGGTAGATGAGATCAGATCAGAGCAGTAATGGGGGAGGAAAGACATTTAGGACTCTATAGGCTATTGCAAAGACTTTGGCCTTTAAGTGAGAAAAGGAGAGCCATCAAAGGGGTTTGAGCAGAGGGAGAATATGATGTGACTTACTTTAAACCAGAGCACTTTGCCTATTAAGCATAGGTAGTAGAGGGGTGAGGGTACAAGCAAGTTAGGAAGCAACAATCCTGCTGGAAAATGGTGGTGGCTCAGTCTAAAATGGTAGCAGTAGAGATGGTAAGGAGTGGTCAGATTTTAGGTATTTTGAAGTTAAAGCAAATAATTTTTCTTGATAGATTGTTTGTGAAGAAAAAAGAGGGAGTTAAGGGTGATCCCCAAGTTGTTGGCCTGAGCACTTGGAAGGATGGCATTGCATTAACTGATGGAAGGTGGAGCAGCTTTGAGGGAAAATAGTAGGAGTCCATCTTGAATATGTTAATTGGAGATGTCCGTGATGAGTCCAGGTTGGTTACTTCCCTGGAGTTCAGAGAAGAGGTTCGGGGTGGAGAGTTTTCACCACACGTAGGGTACTGAAAGCAGTGAGACAGGATGAAACCGCCATGGAGTGAGTATCTGTAAAGAAGTGGTCCAAGGACTTGAGCCCTTGGGCACTCTTGGAAAGTCAGGAAGGAGAAGAAGCAGCAAATGCAGCTGAGGAGTGACTAGTGAAGTAGATGCAAACTTAGAAGTAAAGTGACCTGCAAGGCCAGTGAAGAAAGTGTTTGCAAAAGGAAGGAATGGCTTATTGAGTCAAATGCTACTGATCAGTAAGGTAAGAAGAGGTCTGAGAAGTGACCATTGGATTTAGCTGCCTGAAGCCACTGGTGTTCCTGACAAGCGGTTTCAGCACACTGGTGGGTGGAAGCCTGGATGGAGTGGCTTTAGGAGATTGAGAAGCTCAGAACTGGAGGCAGCAAGAATAGGCTACTCTTTTTTTTTTTTTTTTTTTTTTTTGCGGTACGCGGGCCTCTCACTGTTGTGGCCTCTCCCGTTGCGGAGCACAGGCTCCGGACGTGCAGGCTCAGCGGCCATGGCTCACGGGCCCAGCCGCTCCGCGGCATGTGGGATCCTCCCGGACCGGGGCACGAACGCATGTCCCCTGCATCGGCAGGCAGACTCTCAACCACCGCGCCACCAGGGAAGCCCTAGGCCACTCTTTTAAATGCTGCTTTAATGTGAACAGAAATAGAGCAAGAGCTAGAGGGGGATATGGATCAAGAGAGGGTTGATTCTTTTCAGTTGCATAAAAATGAACAGCATAAGAATGACTCAGTAGAGAGAAAATCTGATGATGTCAGAGTAAGTGGGAAGAATTGCTGAAGCAGTGTTGTTGAGTGGGCTTGGGATTGGGTTGACAAGCGAGCCTTGGGTAGGAGCACGGATAGTTAGTCCCTTGTAACATGATTAATTGGTGTGCTTACAGAGGGGGCATAAAGTGAGTTAGGCTTGACTTAATCTTGAAAGGTGTTCATCAGGTGGACAGAAGTGGGCAGGCTAAGGTGCTTTTCATGTAGGAACCAGCACGAGCAGAGTCAGAGAGAGATTAATCTACCTCTCAGGGCACTGCAAGCAGTTTTGTTTGGCTGGAGTGCTGGGCATGTGCTTGTTGGGGGAGGATGAGGGTGGGTGGGCTGGTAGATATTACAGCAGGGTGAAGGCAGGAGATAGACAGGGTCTCCTTAGAATGTGCTCCCAGAGTAGGACATCATTTTTCCATTAAGAGGCAGCAGAGAGCAATGGAAGAAACACAGTATCCAGCATCAAATGCATTACCCAGGTAACATGTAAGAGCAGGGCAGTAAAGAGTGTAAATAATATTGGGTTGGCCAAAGAGTTCATTCCAGTTTTTCTGTAACATCCGTCTGGAAAACCCAAACGAACTTTTTGGCCAACCCAATAACAACTGATGTTTCATGAGTTCTATGTGGTATCTACATGCATTATCTCTGTTGATCCTTGCACATTTCTTTGAGGTAGTTGCCATTATTGACCCCATTTTGGGTTTATACAGATTAGTGACTTGACCAAGTTTGCACAGCTACTAAATGGTAGAGCTTGAATTTGAACCCATAGCCCCCTCTAATGACTACACTGTATTCCTGGCTGAAATGTCTCAACTAGAATCAGGAGTCTGGGATTTGAGACCCAGTTCTGCCACTTGTAGCTACTAGACTTTGGGCAAGCCATGTCTCCAAGCACATATATTTCCAGTTTTCCTGGGTATATACCTAAGAGTAGAATTGCTGGGTCATATGGTAATCCTGTGTTTAACTCTTTGAGGAACTGAGAAACGGTTTTTCCACAGTGACTGCAACATTTTGCATCTCCATCAGCAGTGTGTGGTAGCTCTGGTATCTTGACATCCTCACCAAAATTTCTTTTTCTTTTTTCTTTTTATAATAGCCATAATGATGGTTGTGAAGTTGTATCTCTTTGTGTTTTGATTTGCATTTCCCTAATGACTAATGATGTTGAGCATCTTTTCAAGTGCTTATTGGCCATTTGTATATCTTCTTTGGAGAAATGTTTACTCAAGTCTGTGCCCTTTTTTTAAAATTAATTATTTTATTTTTGGTTGCACTAGGTCTTTGGTTGCTGCATGCGGCTTTCTCTAGTTGCAGTGAGCGGGGACTACTCTTCGTTGCGGTGCATAGGCTTCTCATTGTGGTGGCTTCTCTTGTTGTGGAGCATGGGCTCTAGGCACACGAGCTTCAGTAGTTGTGGCACACGGGCTCAGTAGTTGTGGCTTGTGGGCTCTAGAGCGCAGGCCCCGTAGTTGTGGCGCATGGGCTTAGTTGCTCCGTGGCATGTGGGATCTTCCTGGACCAGGACTCAAACCCACGTCTGCTGCATTGGCAGGTGGATTCTTAACCACTGTGCCACCAGGGAAGCCCTATGCCCATTTTTTAAATTATGTTTTTTGTCTGTTTGTTCTGGAAGAGTTCTTTATGTTCTGGATACAGTACCCTTATTAGATATATGATTTGCAAATATTTCCTCCTATTCTGTGGGTTTTCTTTTCTTTTTTTTTTTTTGCGGTACACGGGCCTCTCACTGTTGTGGCCTCTCCTATTGCGGAGCACAGTCTCCAGACGCGCAGGCTCAGCGGCCACGGCTCACGGGCCCAGCCGCTCCGCGGCATGTGGGATCCTCCCAGACCAGGGCACGAACCCCTGTCCCCTGCATCTGCAGGCAGACTCTCAACCACTGCACCACCAGGGAAGCCCCGCTTTTCATTTTCTTGATAGTGTCTTTTGACACACAGAAGTTTTTACTTTTGATGAAGTGTAATTTATTTTTTCCTTTTGTTGCTTATGCTTTTGGTGTCATATTTAAGAAACCATGTCCAAAGTCATAAAGATTTTCCTCAATGTTTCCTTCTAAGAGTTTCATAGTGTTAGCTCTTACATTTAGCTGTTTGATCCATTTTTAGCTATTTTTTGGTCCAAATTAATTATCTTGCATGTAGATACTCAGTTATCCAAACACCAGTTGTTGAAGAAGTTATACTTTCCCTATTGAATGGTCTTGGCACCTTTATTGAAAATCAATTGACCATAGACACATGGGTTTATTTCTGAACTCTATTCATTCCATTGGTCTGTATGTTTATCCTGTGCCTCTACCACACTATTTTGATTACTGTAGCTTTGTAGTAAGGTTTGAAATCAGGAAGTGTGAATCCTCCCCAAATTTGTTATTCCTTTGTTAATCTTGAAGATTATTTTGGCTATTCGAGGTCCTCTGCAACTCAACTTTAGGATCAGCTTGTCAGGGTCTGAGATTTTGACTGAGTCTGTCAACAAGGACAGGAAGGCTGGCTTTCGTTCCTCTCACTGTGGTTTTTCTAGCACAGGGTTCTATACGCAAGTATGTGCTGAGTGGCTGAATGGACAAATATATTTTGCTTGTTTCATCTTACAGGTGAACAACTTCGTGATCTTTGAAGGATTCTTTGCCCATCAACATCGTAAGTTTTCTCACCTTGTGTGTGTTGGTCAAGCAGTTGGGGTGAGGGGAAGGAAGGAGGTGGATTCTTGGTCCCACCGGACCCCTCACTGAGGGGCACCACCGCTTCCTTCCTCACAGGGCCCCCTGCTACCTCTCTGAGGGCAACTCGACACTCTTGTGCTGCTGCGGTCGATCCTATGCCCGCTGGTAAAGCTGCATTGAATGGGTGGATCTGTAGTGCTGTGATGGCTAGTCACTCTGGAGGCCACTGGGAGCTCAGGGCAATCTGTGGGCAGTTTGGGAGAATTCTAAAGCAACCCAAGTCCCCAGCAGACATTACCCGTATCCTCTGCTCTCATGGGAGCTCAGTGTATTTATACTTGGCAAGACTTTCAACTAAGCAAGCTCATTAGGAGCCTGTTTGACAGTTGACATTGATGGAGCCTCTTGCTGCTTCAGGCCCATCAAAATAGGCCAGAGTCATGTTCCTTCATAAACTCCTCAGGCTTCTGTCAGCCAGTGAGGGACAGGCAAGTGCAGTCAGCCCTTCCATTTCCAGTCATAGAATAGTGACATGAATGGTCCAAAGCTTAAATACTAGTTTTAGAAGATGACACTCAGAATTTATAACATTTCCAACCAAATAATGAAATTGATCTGGAGAAACCATACCTAGGAGGTACTGAAATGCTGCCCAGGTTCCGCATTCCATCCTCATCCACACACATGCTCCCTGCCGGGCTGAGCCCCACCCCTTCCTCCTTCTCAAGGCTGAGGGGCACAGCCTTCTGCTGGCCGTGCTGTGCGCACTTGCACAGAAGGGCCCTTTCCTGAAGGAGCTGGCTCTGTGGCTAGCTCTCTCACCTCCTCCGTGGCCAGGAAACAGAGTGACCACCACCCAGACAGCAATCTGTCACCAGTGATTAGCATCTACCAATGTCAGGCACGGAGAGGCAGTTCATATCCGTGACCGGCTCTGCTTTCCAAGGCTTCCACCATCTAGCTCCTGCTGACCAAAGCTGTGAGAGGGAGAGAGAGCCAACAGGGACGGTGAGGACCAGGTCCACACGGGAGGGACCCTAAAGTTTAAGTGGATCCGCTGGGCAGTCTCATTTGCCACGCATGATGGAGAAAGAAGCTCTTGAGAGGGAAAAGGAGGGGCAAGTGGAGAAGTGAGGAGGCTGGAGGCAGGGCTGGGACAGTCCGTTAGCCTCCCATTTACTCTGTCTGGTAACTCCTTTCCAGGTGTCTGTGTTTTTACCTCATCCTTTTTTTCACCTTATAAAACGTAAATCTCTTTCTATCTTTGCTCTGGAAGGGGAGGTTCTGCCCCACCCCAGCCTCCCCTGACCTCTCCAAAGCAATTCCTGATTAACCAAGGGCTTTGTCCATCTCGTCTAGAGGGACCTGGGGTCCTCGGTGGCCCAGCTGGGACCATTCCACTGCCCCAGAATCCCAGGGGGGCCTGACAGCGCCCACTGACAGTAAGAGCTTGCCTCCCTTGGCTGCCCTTGTGTCTCCCAGGCCCCACAGTCTCCCCAGATCTTTCCCCCCAACTCTGCATTCAGCCTACTCCTTCTGGCTCTCCTCAAAATGCTCCAGCCTTCCCCCCGAATTCCCTTTTGGTGTGATGGCAGTGCCACAGAGCTGCTTCTGCGGTGGAGCTGAAGTCTCCTTTCCCTGGAGAAACTGTGGTGTCAGGGATCAGAGGTTTGGGGTCGTGGGGGTAGTGAAGGGGTGCACAGTATGCCTCCTAATGCTTACCTTGCCTGTGTCCTCTCCACTGCCAGCTCCAGCAAGGAAGCTGCCACCCAAGAGAGCAGAGGGAGACATAAAGCCATACTCCTCTAGTGACCGAGAATGTAAGACTGGGGTAGGGGGTCGGGGTCTGGGCCTGGGGGGGGGCCTTAACCCAGGGGAAAGATTTGTTCTCTCTAAAGGCTCTGATTTCTTTTTTCTACTCTAATCTTTGCTGTCGTGACTCTCTTCCCTTTCCTTTTTCTTCTCTGTCTTGTTCTTTTTTCTCCCTCTCCCCAGTTCTGAAGGTAGCCGTGGAGCCTCCCTGGCCCTTGAACAGGGCCCCTCGCCGTGCTACAGCTCCAGCCCACCCACCCCCACGCTCCAGCAGCCTGGGAAACTCGCCAGAACGGGGTCCCCTCCGCCCCTTCGTGCCAGAGCAGGAGCTGCTGCGTTCCCTGCGCCTCTGCCCCCCGCACCCCACCGCCCGCCTTCTGCTTGCTACTGACCCAGGCGGCAGCCCAGCCCAGCGTCGCCGCACCAGGTAATAGGAGCTGGAGGGTTAGGGAATGTCACAACTGTCAGACAGGGTGTTAGAAATGGCAGAGGGCAGTGCAAATCCATCAGAGACATGAAGCAATAGGACAGGAAGACTGGAGCGTCCTGAAACCTTTCGAGAAGAATATATTGGAAAATATTTATGGGAGTGGTCTGGAAATAAATTACAGTGAAGGAGCAGAATAGGACTTTATGTAGAGTCTAGGGACTCTAGTTTAAGTGAGAGCTGGGAGGAAGCGCAGGAAGAACACAGATCCGTTGGGTGGGTGACTGAGCCTCTAAGATTGGGGAAATCATGGTTTAACATTTCCTGGGAAGGGGCAGGATCTCTGACACAGTTTGGGGAGCCACCAGCCCTGGGTCAGTGCCTTGTGTGGCAAGAGCCCATCCCGGCAGGCAGAGGGTGGGCCTCTCCTTTTTTTCTCTCCCCAGCTTTCTCTTCAACTCTGACTTCTCTTTCTGTTTTTCTCTCCCCCCCTCCCCGCTTCCCCTCTCCCCTCCTCCTGTCCATAACATCCTTCCACAGCTCCCTTCCCCGCTCTGATGAGAGTCGATACTGACAGACAGCTAAGCCCCTCCCCTCCCTGGGAGACCTGGCAAGGGCAGAGACCCCCTCCCTGAGAACCCCAGACCGGATCTTCCATTGTAGCCCCCAGCATCCAGGGGAACCTGACAGAGCCCAGAGGATTTCCTCTTCCCCTTTCTCGGACAACTGGGTTGTCAGGGTCCCAGATGGCCTAATGCTTTGTAGCTTTTCTTACCATAGAAAGCACCCCCTCTCTCCTAACTCGGGCTCTGAACACTCTCCCACAGACAGCCTATTTGCTGCCAGACTTCTTGGTTGGGCGGCTCCTACTAATTATCCAGAGAAGCATAGTCTTGCTTGCAGTCAGATTCTAGAACACCATGGAAGGTCCAAGGGCCTCCTCTACCAGGGAAACCTTTTGAAGAGTCTTGTCCATGGAATGAATCCTATAGTCCCACTACACTGTCTCCTGGTAGCTCTAATACTGCTTCGTGCTACCGACCACAGCTACCCTATCAGCCTGCTGACGCCAGCCAGTGATGAGCTCTGCTTCAGAGCAGTCCAGTCAGGTAGGACAGGGACTTACCAGCTCCCCAAGGGATCCACTCAACATTGCCAAACTCTTAATTTCCACATGTTGTGTGTATGTGTATCTGTCAGGGGACCCCCGAGCTGATGTCTGCTTTGAGGCTCTAGACTCACCACACTTCTACAGACACCACCACTTCCCCTGGGTCCAGGTTCTGTGAGGGAGTTTGTTTCTTGGCAGTAGATCCCAGCAAGCACCCTAGGATCACTCTTAGCCAAGTTTCAGAAGCTAATCCTGAGTCTCAAGGCTCTATTAGCTCCTGGAATACTCTCTCACAGCCATCGCTGCTCGGTCGCTAGATGCTGATAGATTCCTGTCTTGTGAGATTGTCTTGAGATGATGGGGGAACTCCTCCTCTGGCCTTCCTTTCTTCTTTCCTCCATAGCAAGAACCTTCTTCCCTGCTCCATACCCAGGGTATAGAACATCCTTCCCCCTCCCTACCCTCTGGATGTGTGCTAGTTCAGATACCCCTACTGTATTCCCCGAAATCCTTGGGAGCAGGATCTCCCTCTCTTCTGACTCATTCCTTTTTCTTCTCCCTCTCAGTGTTGTCTGAATAAAGTGTGAATTCTTTTGTGTTTTTTAAATGGACATTTTCAATGATAAAAACTACAAAAGAAAAAAAAAAAAAACACCAAACAAACCTTAAGGTCTCAGCCTCGTTTGTGCGTCACCCCTTATTTTCCTGGGATCTCAGCACCTCTGTCCCTCTCTCTCCCTCACCTCTGAGATCTGCAGATCTTCCAGCAAGGAGTCTTAGAGCTCCTCTTGCAGGATCTGGTGTCTGCCTGCCCCCATCTTCATTGTGGGATCTTCTGCGGATTGTCTCCTCTCATGTAGTCGCTGGATCCCTCTGTGTAGCCTTCTATATCTACTCCTCCATTCTCTCCAGAAACCTCTAGCTCTCCCTAGTCACTTCTACCCTTTACCCAGGCCAGCCCTTGCTGAGATGTTAAGATTTACTAACATCTCTGGGATCCACTAATTGCCTCCTGATAACAGTCCCCTAATTGTTTCCTGAATTCGTCTTCCCGCTGATTTCCTGGCCTCTCCCTCACTAAACCCTTGGATCTCTTTCTCAAGACAGTCCTTTTCCTAAATTCAGCCTTACCACTCCCTATTTCCCTCTGGCTGAGGTATCCTAAAATTAAGGTAATCATGTTTTCCAAACCAAACATCAGGGCACCTGGTCCAACAAAAAAATATTTTTTTGCATATATGTGAATCTGGTTATGTGTGTGTGTGTTTGTTTTTGGCCGAACCACGCGGCTTGTGGGATCTTAGTTCCCCGACCAGGCCCCAACCAGAGATTGAACCTGTGCCCCCTGCAGTGGAAGCATGGAGTCCTAACCACTGGACCGCCAAGGAATTCCCCTGAATTTGTTTTTATGACATGATTTGGAGCACATTTGGCCTTACTTTTAACACATTACCTCAACTAGGCATAATAAAGCAGCAAGTCAGGACTGCTTCAGAAAATCTTGGGGTATAAAATGAGCTCCCTTCCCTTTTCTGGGGCACAACTTAGATTAAAATCCCATAGGAATGATAATTACCCCTCTCTCTGTTCCTGTGCTGTTCCTTTTATTATTCTCCTCTGATTCCTCCATACCCACTCATCTTTCATCCTGTAGCCTTTTCCCCATCATCTCACATTTCTTCTACAGCAGGACTCCCCCAGGGCTGGTAGCCCAAAGCTGCAGCTATAGCCGCCATGGGCGGTTGAATTCCTCATCCCCCAATACAGGTAAGTTATTCATCTCCTTATCCTCAAATCAAGTAGGCCATGTTCACTACCTACTCCAGCCTTCCCACGCACATGCCTGGTATTTCCACAGGCAACCAAGAACTGAAGCAGGGGGAGCAGGAAACAGAGAATAGGTGAGGTCTGACCCCTCCCCTACCAGCCTCGCACCACCTCTGACTCCTTTCCTAGCATCACTCTCAGCTACTTCCTCCTCCTAAATCTCACTCTCTGAACTGGACACCAGCTCCTCCCACAAAGCCTTCCACCTAACACCCTACAAGCCTCTTTCCCCATAGGTTCGACTCGAGTGCTTCCCTTTGGCAGTCTCTGAGGGGTTTCAGGTTTGGACATAGCACTAATGGTTCCAACCTCATACCCCATCATACGTCCTCTACACAAGAGCCAGTCAGCCCTTTAAGAAGCTGTGATTTTAATTCTCCCTTTAGTACCCCTGTAACCCACTCTCCATCTCCCACCTACTAGGTCTGCCAGTGAGGAGCAGGTCTTGTCACAGCATGGGTCTGGGGAGGAACCCATGCACACAGTTCCTCCACAGGCCCAGGCTCCACCAGCCCAGTCCTGGACAATGGGTGGGGATATGTTCAACACCAGGTTCATTCGAAACTTGCAGGAACGTCGCAGCACCAGGCCTTGGTGACCACAGCCCCCTCTCACACCTTCAAAGCCAGTATTATTTCTCTCTCACACAGGACCTAGCCAAAGCCCGCCCTCACAATGGATGTATTCATTCATTCATTCATTCGACAGGCTTTCTTATCAGTGCCAAGTCATTTGTATCTTATTTTTAACCACAGCAATAAAGTATTTATTTTTATCACAAGAGTAACTGAAAACCGCGACTGTCATTATTTCAATCCCACCCGTCACTCTTCGCGCGCCCCGTTCAGCCCCATCCTCGCCCACTTTTGCGCAAGCGCCACAGGTGAGAGCAGTACTCGAGGCCGCTAATTTACTGCGCAAGCGCTCTAAGGCAGCCTCTGATCCGGCGAGCGCAGGCGCACTTACTGCAGACCCAGCGCCTCACCGCCTCCCTGGAACCCGCCGCAGTGCGCAAGCGCGCAACATCTCCGTTTCCCTCCCCTCAGCCCTTCACCCCCCCCTCTTTTCCCCTTCAAGAAGCCGGCTCCGGGGCACGCTCACCCCTGTGAGGAGGCCGGACACGGGAGGTGCTCTCTCCATTCCCGGAAGATCATGTACCAGCCCAGCCGGGGGGCGGCCCGGCGCCTCGGCCCCTGCCTCCGTGCCTACCAAGCTCGTCCCCAGGTGAGAGCAGAGGGGAAGCGGGAGGGGAGGAGAGGGGGCGGGGAGAGACCCTCCCCAGAGTCGGCGTGTGGGGCGGAGCGCGCGCCCCGTTTCGCGCAGGCGCAGTGACGTCCCACCGCTCCTTCCCACCTGTGCGGGGCGGCGCGTTTACGGGTTAGGGGTCGTGGGGATCCGAGGGCGGCGCCGCCAGCCCTGTAGAGCACGGGACGTCGGTCTCCCGGGCCTGCGGGGGCAGGCGGGCTGGAAGCGGGGGCGGTGGGGCGCGTCCGCATTTCGCCCGCGTTTCCGCGGTTACCTGTGCCTGGAGGTGATTTGAAGGGCAGGGGGCGGAGAAGTTCGCGGCGCCTCCCGGGAGCCGACCAGACAGACCTGCGGGCCGCGCTCTGCAGCCCGCGCATCTTGCACCCGGATAGCGGTCCCGGCGGGAAGGCCGGCCCGGGTGGACCCTGTTCGGGCCCCTGTGCCCGGGCGGGCAAGATGGCCACGCCCCCGGCGGAGACGGCGCCTCCGGGACACCGTCGGGGACAGAGGTACCCGCGCGGTCCGCCCGCTCTCCCGATAATGAGACCCCTCGGGGGGGTTCGTTGGAAACTCAGGGACTCGGGTCAGGCCTGGCTTTGGGTGACCTCTCCCTCATCGCAGTTTCGACATCAGTAAACCAGGGGCACGAGGTCCAGCCTTTAACAGTCTCCCGGGCCTTTTCGTGTCATTAGAGGAGCCCGAGTGATGAGCTTACTGCTTAACAGGTCGCAAAGTTTTATTTACAGTTATTATCTCATATAGTCCTCATAGTAACTCAGTGTGGTTTCATCGTCCTCGTTTATAGGAGGACATTCCCTCAGGCTGAAGGAATGAGATAGTGCCTAAGGTTACATGATAGAATTGGAACTCAAAAGTCTCCTAGTTCCAGTTGGATGTTCTTTTCTCTATATAACCTCTGCTTCACACACTCGTGGAATTGTGTTAGAGGCCACAGTACAAGAAGACCTGTAACTTATTCATTCATTTGTTCATTCTTCAAATATGCACTCTTATGATTCTTGCTGTGAGAGAGGCAGACCTGCCCGCAAACGGGTTTGGAATCTTAAACAAACCTAAAAGTATTTGCTAATGTTTGGGGGAGGTATTTGTACTTTTGTCACAGGAAAGTGTTTCCTCGTGTTTTAAGTAGAGATGGAGATGAATTTTCCCTCTAGTAGTTCCATCTCTCCTGTCAGAAGGAGCAGGTGGGACTGGATGCGTGTTAATGGGCAGTTTGGATGGCAGGGCATTAGGCAGCTGGATTCTTATCTTTTTCCCTTTTGTTCTTCCTCCTTAGGACCAGCTTTCTCCACGGGCCCTACCATTCCCACCTCTTTGGCCTCACTCCATGACAACCACTTCTCCATCTCTGCCTCTTTTCTGGTCTCCCCCACCCCCAAGCCCTCCCACCCGGCTGCTTCCCCGAGCTCCCCCACTACCTCTCCCTCAGGTCCAAGCCCTCACCTCACCATGGGTGGTTCTCCCCCCAGGAAAGGGGGAGGAGGGACCAGGACCCGAGTTACACAGCGGCTGCCTGGATGGGCTTAGGAGCCTATTTGAGGGACCTCCCTGCCCCTGTCCTGGGGCTTTGATACCTTTCCAAGCCTCTGGGACTGCCCACTCTTCCCCGGCCACTCCATCAGGAGATCCGAGTATGGAGGAGCACCTGGCTGTCATGTATGAGAGACTGAGACAAGAGGTAAGTCAGTTCAGAAGTGGCCTTTGTCCGAAATGGGAAGGGATGTAGGTGATTCTTAAAAATAGGGAGTCAGTCAACTGGATTATTTCTGGGAACCATGAGACGGGCATAGAAATATAAACATTTCCCAAGGAAAAGATGCTTCTCAGTTTGGATTAGGGAAGTTAAACATGGGATGAGATGACCTTTCACTCATGAATAAGGAGACACTAAATATAGGAAACTGAGAAATAGGATCATTTTTTCTTTCCTCCTGGTCTGATGCCTTCTTCCACCTAGCTTCCCAGTCTCTTCCTTCACTCCCACGACTACACTCTCTACTCATCGGATGTGGAATTCATCAATGAGATCCTGAACATGCGTACCAAGTGAGAATCCACGAATGGGTAGGGCCTTGGGGAGGAAAAGGACCCAATGCTGTTTTCACACATTAGAGAATGTCCCAGGCTGCTTCTCACTGCTGCTCCCCATCCCACTGTCAGATACCAGTTTGGTTTTCTGATTCTGCCGTCATGAGATTTCTTTCCCATTCCTTCCTCCCAGAGGCCGGACATGGTACATCCTGTCACTGACCCTCTGCCGCTTCCTGGCCTGGAACTATTTTGCACAGCTTCGGCTGGAGGTTCTGCAGCTGACCCGCCACCCTGAGAATTGGACCCTGCAAGCCCGCTGGCGGCTTGTGGGGCTGCCCATCCACCTACTCTTTCTGCGTTTCTATAAGCGTGACAAGGAAGAGCTTTACCGGTAAGAGAAGCGAGAAAAGAAACACACTACAAGTTCCTAATCTTACCCTTTTGGGAATCTATGGTCTAGGCTTCTAGACAATCCTGGATCTACCCTGACTTGACTGCAGGCTCCTTGAGGGCAGGATCTTGTTTTTGTCTACTTTAATCTAACAAAAAATAGGGACTCTGAATATATTAGGAAGCTTCTGAACTCCTGAACTCAGTTTCTTCATGTACATTACCTGGCACATAGTAGGTAGTCAAATACTTATTGAACAGATGAAAATTCCCGTCTCGTAAGTGGTGCCTCACAACCTTAGGTAAAGTACCTGGTAAATTTCTGGCACAGAGTAGAATCCCAAGAAATTCTTAGGCTCAGCCCAAACCAGTGGTTCCCAAACTTTGTTGCACAGTGGAGTCATCCAGGAATCTTTTAAAAATATGGGTGCCAGACATTCTGATTTAATTGGGCCAGGGAACAACCTCAGGATTTTTAAAAGATCCCCAGGTGATATAATATGTAGTAAAGTTTGGGAACTACTAGTTTAAACAAATGCTTGAATTAAACTTTGGGACCAGTCCCCTTCTCCCTCAGTGAGCCTTTCTCCCTTCACCAGGACCTATGATGCCTATTCCACCTTCTACCTGAATTCCAACGGCCTCATTTGTCGCCATCGCCTAGACAAAGTGAGTCCTAGGGCTGGGTAGGGGTGGGGTGACGGGGTAGAACATCCCACCAGCTGGCATTAACCTTTCTCCCTGCAGCTGATGCCTTCACACTCACCCCCAACGCCCGTGAAGAAGCTGCTAGTGGGAGCCCTGGTGGCTCTGGGGCTGTCGGAGCCAGAACCCAACTTACACCTGTGTTCCAAGGGCTGATCAGGAACTGGGGCAGAGGCAGCACGGAAGACTTGCTACGCACAAGAGGAGGAGGTGGAGGTGGCCAAAGACCTCAGGAGCCAGCTTCCTCCCCTCTTCTCTCTCCTCCTTTACTTTCCATCTCATGCTGTGTAAAGCTGCTGTGTAATTTAACTTGTAAATAATAAAATCTAAGTGAATATATGAGATCGAATTTCCATGTCACTTTCTCTGAATCTCTAAGGTTCCCCATAGCTTTACTCTAAAAATATTTTTATTAATAGATATTAAATAATGTACAGAAGGAAAAGGAGCTGGTGTTAACGTTCTGTTAGTTCTGTTATGTTCTCTGCTCTTTACCCTAGCTCTTCTCGTGTCTTGCCTACTTTTCTGGGCATTTTCTTAGCATGGGGATCTTCTAGCTCCTTGGCCTTGTAATAGTGGGGCGCCACCTCCAGAAGCCAGCTGCTCTCAATCTCCAATACCTGGAAGGGAAGAGAAAAAAATAAGCAGGGTTCCCTTCTGTCCAACCTAGTTTCTGATGTGTGTGTGTGATTTAAAAGAAGGTTCTCTTCTTTCCCCTTTGACTGCAGGGCTAGGGGAAAGGGTACCTGGCTCTAATGCTCTGGATCCCAGGGGCAGACGTACATCTCTACATGCTATTCAAGAGCACAAGTAAGCTAACCCTAAACAAAAGCCTGAACGTAAAGACTGAAATACACTCAGGATGGAGCTCATATCTGCTTTGTTCATTATCACCCCGGCACCTGAAACACTGAGACAATGGGCATTCAAATACTTAATGAGTGAATAAAGAGTTCTCAGATCTTAGTAGATGCTGAGACAGCTGTTAGAAAGGATGCATTTCTACCTTATCCTACCTTAAACCAAGGTGCTTTCCTGTTTCTCTGCCAGTCCCAGCAACTTGAACCTGGGTTTTTACCTTGCCAGGATACCATCTCCCACACAATCCACCTGCCTGGGCAGCAGGCACCTCCCCTCACCTGTCTCATGAACTCTTTGGTGGTCAAGACAAGTTCGTGGTAGAGCAACCAGCGTGGCTGTTCCTCAAAGAGGGAAGAGTTGGGATGAATGAACACTGTCTGCTGCTGTTTCACTGTGCGGTAGCCGCTGCGAGTCAACCGTGCTGTGTGGTAAAAGTAACCAGCAGTGATGGCCTATGGAGCAGGCGGGAAAGGAAGTCAGTGGGAAAGGCAGGCATCCAGGGACCCTCAGCACTCACTGCCTTTTTAGTTCAGGCTTTGGGAGAACTAGAAAGGTAAGGGCCTTTCAGTGTGGTCCGGGAAGAAAGCCCAGGGAGAGCACACCTTGCACAGGGGAAGGGGCACGTTCTCAGGCCACTGGCCCCAGAGGAGAAGCTTGCTCCTCAGGAGATATTGGGTGGACAGCAGAAGACTAAAGAAACATTGACCTTTCGGACACGGATATAGTCCCCCTGGCAGGAACTGAGACCGACTTCCACGCGTTCCAGGAGCCCCTCCAGCTGTTCCCGCACATCCCGGGCTCGGCGCATCGATCTGAACTGTACAAAGTTCTCGTAGCACCACTGGGAAGAGTAACCACTCTCAGCCCACTGTGAAAAGGGTTGAAAAAGGGTGGCGGGGGGAAGAGGGGGTGTTAAGTATACAGCAGGACCAGAGTCCCCCACGTCCCCCTCACTCCCACTCACCCAAGCCCAGTGACCTGTGTATAAACGTTCAGCAGAACCAGGTGGTCCCCACCAGGGAGGAAGAAGTTGACACGAGCATTGTCGGCATGGACGACCTTGTCCTTGGGTCGGTAGAAGATGGAGTTGTTGACAGAGAGCATGGCAGCCACTGTCAGGATCTCCTCCGAACAGCTGTACCTGGGGCAGGAAGGGAAAGGCACGGGAGTTCAAAGCGAGACACAGCAACAGGAACAGGCGCAGTGAGGAGGAAAGTGACCGCTGTGTGGTGGATGTCCTCACGTGGGGACAGCAAGTTGGGCTAACGGCTACAAATCAGAGAGTAGATTGATTCTGGTGGCAGGGGCAGCGGTATGGGGGTCAAGGAGGTGAGGGTCAGGTTATAGATAAAACGGTAACAGGAGAGAGATCCAGGGAGGCAGGGGCAGGAAGGCACCGAGCCCCTCTGAGGGTTCTGCAGTAAGAAGGTGCACATTATACCAATCCCTTTAAGTCCATGTAATGACCTTTAACCTCAACCATAGCAGAGGAATGGCATTTGAAGGTGGTCCCTCCACAGCTGTTTCTAAATGCTCTAGTCTGAAACCTTGGGAATGAGTAAGTCCCCAAACCAGCCCTCACTCAGCACTCCTCACGACGGAAAATCTTCCACTTTCATTCATGCCCCCAAATTTTCTACACGCTTGTTAATCTCACCCATCCGATAATCATAACCAAAGACAGGACAGCGTCTTACTGATCCCTGTGGGCCTCAAAAGGGGCAATAAAAGTTATCTAATAACTTGTTATTTGTTAAAGAATAATGTGGTGGAGAGAACAAGCAAGGTCACGAAGATGGCCCCAGAGACGGAAAGAGCCAGGGCCAGTGTGTGTGCTGGGGGCCCGGCCGAGTCGGGGGCTTACTTCTCAGAGGCCAGGATCATCTTCGACAGCATGGGGTCCACCGGCAGCTCTGCCATCTTTCGACCAGACTAAGGAGAGGAAAGAGAGAGTTGAGGCCACTCCTCCCTCAGGTGTCCCTCCAACTCTCGAGGGGTCACCCCAGCCTTCCTCCTGCCCCAGCCTGCCGCCCTCCCACCTCACCGTGGTGAGCTCCCCAAGGTGGTTGAGGGCCCCCAGCGCGTACAGCTGCTCCAAAGCCAGCAGCAGGGTCTCATATGGCGGAGGGTCCAGGAAATCAAAGTGCATTAGGTCGTGGATCCCTGGAGAAAGATGTGAGGGGGTAGAACAGAGTCCCTTCACAAGGACCAGCTAGCCCCACCCCTTCTGTCTCAGGAGGACTGGGGGACCCCAGGCACCTAAACTCTTGAGCAGCAACACGACATTGCCCAGGCTGGTCCTCTGAATCTCGGGCACTGTGGTTTCTTCCAGCTCGTGCTGATAGGCCCAGGCGGTATACAGGCGGAAGCACTTCCCTGCAGCCACCCGACCCGCCCGACCAGCTCGCTGACTGGCTGAGGCCTGGAAAGAAAGACAATTTGTCAGGCCCACGGACAATCTGGTGATGGAAAAGAGAAAGGGCAGTATTTCTGCAAGAAATCTGGGAGGGTGTGGACCGCTAATGCCCCTTGCTCTAAGCAGCCTGCACCGCTTCTGAGCTGGCCTGTTCTCCCCTTCGCCCCGTGGAAACCCTGCTCAAGCCCAGGCCAACCTTGCTGCAGGGTGTGACGGTGAGCGATTCCATGCCCGTGCGCGGGTTGTAGCTCTTCTGCTTACAGAACCCCGGGTCCAGCACGTAAATGATGCCCTCGATGGTGAGCGAGGTCTCGGCGATGTTCGTTGCCACAACTACCTGAATGAGAGGATGTGGGATCGCCGGTAAATCCCACCCACCTAGTTACCCAGAGGAAGTAATTCTGGAAGACGTGGAGTAGACAAACAGGTGCAAAGGAGCAGGAGCTGAGGGGATTTGCGGCCAAGGCCGGGAGAGGGGGACAGGCCAGTAGAAGCGGGGAGAGATGTGGGGATTAGCAGGGCATAAGGCGGAAAGGACAGGAAAGGATATGAAGGGGGTTCAGGGGTTTTTTCAGAGGCGGGAGCTGGGGGTGTCAGGTTCCGGCCCCATCTTCCCCACTGTCACTTTTTTTTTTTTTTTTTAATTTGTTTTTTAGTTTTTGGCCGCGCCGCACAGCATGTGGGATCTTAGTTCCCCCAACCAGGGATCAAACCCGCGCCCCCTGCAGTGGAAGCGTGGAGTCCTAACCACTGGACCTCGAGGGAAGCCCCACCGTCACTTTCATGTTCACCTGTACACGTTACTCCCTAAAGTAGCCCCCGGTGAGTCTCCCTGCTCTACCCCTAGCCCTGGTTACATGGCATCCAGAATGGTCCTTTTAGAGTGTAAGCCCGTCACCTCACCCCCCGCCATCCATCAGCGGCCTCCCACCCTACCTGAGAATCACATCCAAGCCCCTTCAGGCCCCGAGTCCTCCAGGCCCGGGCTACTTTCCTGATCTCATCTCCTAGCGCCAGCGCTCCTCGCTCCACCGCTGCCCACTGCTGGGCACGCCTCACGCCCATCCTCACGCCCGCCCTCCGTGTGCGCTATTCCCTCGACTTGGCGCGCTCTTCTCCCAAACGTCAGCCTGGCTCCTTCCCTCACCTGACTGAGGCCCCAGCTTCACTCTCACCTTATCAGAGAGGGAGAGGCCTTCCCTACACCGTAAGGAAAATCCCTTCCTGACAGTCCTCTCCTGACACCCCCGGAGTCAGCCTCCGTCTTCGCATGCCACGCTGTACCTCTTCAGAGCATTTGCCACAAATTGATATTAGGTATTTATGTGTTCATTGTCTCCTAACTTACATTAGACTAAACTCCATGAGGCTAGGGACTTGTTTGTTTTGTTCATTGCTGTATCCTCATCCCCTAGAACAGTACCTGGAACGTGGGAGGAACTCTTTAAATATTTGCTGAATGAAAAGTTACATCTTTGCTCAAAATCCTTTGATGGCCACTCACTGGTCTAAAGTCCACACTCTTCCACCTGCCATCAAAGGCCCTCTCTAATCTCCATTCAAAGTTGTTTTTAGCCTGTCTCCCACTACTTCACCATGTGAGCCTTCCCCTAAGCCTGCTGGAGTACTCTGACCTCAGACACCCCTTAAGCCTTCCTCTGATATTCCCCCATCATCCTCCCTAAAGGTCCTCCAGACCAAATCCCACCTCCTGGCACACCAAGGGCCTCCCTTCTCCTCTGCACCTCTACCATGCTCACTTTCTGGATCACGCATTTGGCTATCTCGCCATTCCCGCTGTCATCACCCTCTCTCTCCAGCTCCAGAGGTGAGGGATTGCCACCCAGCCTCGCAGCTGCAGCAGTGCCAAGGACACACCTTGCACAGGGCAGGCACACACTTTCCTTTTCACTACTAGTTGCGTGAACCACAGGGGTGAAGAATGTGGGTTTCTCCAACTGACCTTCCGTGCCCCAGGGGGCGTGGGCTGGAAGATCCGCGCCTGCATATCGGAAGGCAGGTTGGCATAAATGGGCAGCACCAGGAGCTCCCGGATTTTGGAGCCCAGGCGGCGGCAGCGATCCTGGAGCATCTCACAGGCAGCCTCAATCTCCTCCTGGATTTGGGTGGGGAGAGCTGCGTGGGACCCAGAGTCACGAGAGGCTGACCTGCCAGCCCTGTCTTCCCCTGGGATACACACATCACACCCCCTCCCCCACGCCACACACCTGTCCTGTCAGGAACACCAGGATATCCCCAGGGGGCTGGGTCACATGAATCTGCAGCACAGACACCACACAGGCCTCCAGGTAGTCCGCCTCTGGAGCCTGCGGGGGGAGGAGGCAGGGTCACAGGAAGGTCACCTGCTCAGGCAAATCTCTTCCTCTCCTCCCAGCTCGACATACACTTTATCCCTTTGGACTCTCCATCCCGTCCTCCCCTCCTTGGGACAATCTCCTTCAAAGGCTCCACTGCCTTTACACTTAAGCCCATCCTCCCTGAGGGGGCACCTTGGTATAGAAGATGTCAACTGGAAACCTGCGTCCAGGGATCCGGAAGACGGGGGCGTCATCAAAGAAGGTGGAAAACCGGGCAGTGTCCAGTGTGGCTGAAGCCACCAGGACCTTGAGCTCAGGTCGGAATCGAGCAACATCCTTGATCAACCCAAAGAGAATGTCTGTGTGCAGGGTCCGTTCGTGGGCCTCATCCACCATCACCACGCTGAGGAAGGAACGGGGGCACCAGTGAGCGAGGGGAGGTGGGTAATGCAGGAGGGGACACTGGGGTTGCCGGATGAGAGGACAGGCCCCCAGCCTGGCTAGGAAGGAACAGACAGACCTGAAGCACCATGACGTGAACAGCCCCGAAGCTCCCGGGGTCCTCTGGGGCAGCTGCCGTGCATCCCTGATTGACCCTGATGCCTCTTTCTGGAGAGAGGGGCCGGGTGAGCCCTCCCACCCCAACCTGAGAGGACTCTGCAGGCTTCCTGGTTTCCTTGTAACTTAGCTATATGTGTGTCACCTTCTTTCTCCTTGCTCTAGTCTTTGGATTTCCTGCCAAGCCCGCAGGAGCTCATCGCCCACTTCAACCCTTTGTAGCTAACTGTGACCATGATGGTGAAGTCCTCAGCCATTTCACAAAGCAGGCTGGCGTGATGGGAAAACCCCACACCCTGAGCACTCTCGCATTAGCTGGCCTTCCATGGGTTCTCAGAGGTTTTTCCAAGGGATGTGAAGGACCAAATCATATCTGTCCCATTGCTCCACTGTAACCTTCTAGGACCGGAAATCCAGTCTCCTAAGAGCTGAAAAGGCAAGTACTGCTCAGCTGGCCTGGCTCCACCCTCATCCCATCCATGAATCACTTCTCCCCCACAAGACATGCTCATCCAACCCCTGCTTGGCCAATGCCGGCACTGAGAACTCATTATTCACAGATCAAGCCACTCCAAGACGTGGGCCAGAGGCTTAAGAGTCAGGGCACAAGCACTCTGACAGCCCCTGCAATCTCTGCCACTCTATGGCTTGTCGGTATTGATCTGAAATCCGCCTCCCTGTAACCTCCCCCATGGCTCCTAGCTGTGTTCTCTGGGGTCACATAAAACAAGCCTGGTCCCTTTCTCATGTAATAATAGCCCTTCACATATTTAGAGGGAACCAGGATGTCTGAGTTTTCCCCTCTAAGCTGAACATTCTAAGTTTTTGCATTCTAAGTTTTGGTCTTCAAGTGTCTTCTCAAGTCCCCACAGCACCATTCTACCATCCTGGTTGTTTTCTGAACTCTGGGAACAACTGGGGAGACACAGAAAGGTTTTCTCTGTAGCCTCTTCTACCCTCCGGGCCCATCTCATTTCTAAGACTGTTCGAACCATAAAGATTCAAAAACTGGTGGACAGGACTTCCCTGGTAGCGCAGTGGTTAAGAATCCGCCTGCCAAGGCAGGCAGGGGACACAGGTTCAGGCCCTGGTCCAGGGAGATCTCACATGCCGCGGAGCAACTAAGCCCATGCGCCACAACTACTGAGCCTGCGCTCTATAGAGTGCAGGAGCCACAACTACTGAGCCCACGTGCTACAACTACTGAAGCCCGTGCACCTAGAGCCCGTGCTCCACAACTAGAGAAGCCACCGCAATGAGAAGCCCGCGCACCGCAACCAAGAGTAGCCCCCACTCGCCACAGCTAGAGAAAGCCTGCGCGCAGCAACGAAGACCCAACGCAGCCAAAAATAGATAAATAAATAATTTAAGAAAAAAGAACTGGTGGATAAATCAGAAGAGAAGACAATGGCCAAACTGGCCAGGTGGGAAGATAGGAGGGAAAAGCCAGAGATTAAAGGAGATGAAGGAAGGTACTGAAGAACAGGAGGGCAGCAGACCGGAGGGAGGCGAAGGTGGGCAGCGCCCCCTCTCGTGGGAGCTGGGGGGCCTGTGCATACCTGTAACTCGCAAGGTCAGGCTCAGAGAGGAACTCTCGGAGAAGCATCCCGTCCGTCATGTAGCGCAGGACAGTTCGCTCTGATGTGCAGTCCTCAAAGCGGATGCTGTAGCCGACCTGTCATGTGGGCCATTAGTGATCGACAGTTGGGCTGGTGCCCCCAGAAGGGAGGGCAAAGGGACAAGGGTGAGCACCTGGACCGGTGGGGGTTGAGGGGACCTGCAGGCAGCGGAGGCTGAGTCCCAGACCCTAGGGGCTCCCCTCGTCCCTCAGTCCTCACAGATCTCACCTCATTCCCAAGCTTCACACCCATCTCCCGGGCCACTCGGGCAGCCACACTCATGGCTGCCACTCTCCGGGGCTGGGTGCAGGCAATCTTCACACCTTTCTTTGTGTAACCCTGAATGACAAGAAGAAAGAGGAGGTTTCCCCTTTGATAAATTTGCAGCTGGGGCCCAGCAATTCAGAGAAGTTGGAAATGCAGGGAAGGGGGGACAGAGAAACAGACAAAGCAGAAAACCAGACAAGAAGGGCAAACGGATAGGACGGCAGACCCAGGGCCCACAAAGGGTCCTCACCCAGCCCTAGGCAGTCCCAGCCCTCTGGGTCATCAAGTTCGGGGCTCTGCGAGATTCAAGCTGGAAAAGGACTGACCAGCTGGGCAGACCCAAAAGCAAGGGGGACAAGGGAAGGTATAAAAGCAGGAAAAGTCTTTTCACTCCTCATTCCTTGGCCCTGCAGAGGAGCAGAGGCCAGGCTGGTGGACTGCGGTCCATGTTCACACCCACACGCCACCACCTAACCGTCTATACCTCCTTCCAACGCTAGCCTACGGAACACCTATCAGGCATGGACACCGTGGCAGGAAGTGAGAACAGAAGCATGAAAAGGGCGTGGTCCTTATTCTCGAGAACCTCACCACTTAACAGAAAAGACTAAAGGACTGAAATGGAGAAGGAAAGTGACTACTCAAAATCCCACGTAAAGGAGCCGACAGGACTGTGCTGGTCAGTGCCAGCTGAGGCTGAGGCTGCCATACCTCCTCAAAGAGGTACTGTGGGATTTGGGTGGTCTTGCCCGAGCCTGTCTCGCCTTCGATAATGAGGACCTGATGACTAGCAATGGCGGCCAGGAGCTCCTCGCGGAACGGGAACACCGGGAGGCTGCGGCGGACGACCTGGATGGACTCCTTCTGCTGGGCCTGGGTTGGAGCGGGTGGGGCTGACGGCTCCTGAGAGGGAGGAGAAGGGCAGTGAGCTTCAGGGCCGGCTCCCACGCTCCTCGGGACATCCCAGCGCCCCCCCCTCACCTCGTCACCCTGGAGCTGAGTGGCCCGGACGAACTCGATGGTCTCCTCTTCCTCCAGCACCAGCTGATACTTGGGCTCCTGGGAGGCAGCATCTCGGGCCCCAAACTTCAGGGATGCCGCCCCGAGCCGGGCCTCCTCCCAGCGCCGCTGCTCCGCCCCAGGGGCACCGGACTCCTCCTCCACTAGATCCACCGCTCGTGCCGGCTAAAGAGAGAGGGGCACGTGGAGACAGAGCTGCCCTCTCTGCCCAGCACCCCCTCCCCAGCCGCTACCCCCACCCCCGGAGAAAGGCAAGACAAGGACGGGGCCAGCCAAGCCACCGCCCAAGCCCCGGAAGCCTTCCCTCCCCTCTGCTTGGGGACCGGGGCTGAAGCGGTGACCCCCTCGCCTCACCTGTCCTCGCGTCTCCTCGGGCATGTGGTAGCGATTGGTGGCCTCCAGCTTCTCCTGCTCCCCAGCCGCCCGGTACTCCCGGGCCAGATCCCGCACTCGCCGCTTGTACCTGAGCTCACGCCGCTCGTGTTGGCTCAGCTCCACATCCCCAAAGAGGAACTCCTCGTCCACCAGCTCGGCCTCCAGGTCCTCAAGCTTCTCGCGCTCCCGCTTGGCCAGGTATTCTCGGCGGGATTTCTTCCGCAGCTCAGGGACCTGGGTCAGCCCAGGGCAGTCAGAACCTCTTCTCGCTGGAAGAGTGACCCTTTTCCTCACCTACCCCTGAGGGTGACAACCTCCGACAGGCCGGCAAGAGAACCTAAAGATGTGTCCTCTACCTTCCTTCCCTCTGCGATGGACAACGCGACTGACGACATGCCCAACGCTGGGCCCACACGCTGCCTTCCAGCAGGAGGACCCAGCTGGATGTCCTTCCAGGCAGCCTGACCATCTTCGCCAATATAAATTCACTAGGGCGAAGGTGATTATGTGCATATTTTATATTGTACTCTTGCTATTTTATTCGACTTAGTGGAAAGGGGAAAAACATAACAGCTTATACCAGCATTTGGAAGCACAGGTCTCACACTGAAAACAACTGAGACAGTTGGAAACCACTGGGTGAGCCAAAAATAGGTATTCTTCCTCCCCAGTGATATGCTCCCCGGTCTTGAACCAAATGACTGCAGTTTGAGGAAAAGGGAAAAATAAATTACACGCAAAAAGGTTGGAAGCATCAGAGAGTGGTTCTGTGAGGCAAAATGTAATGAGGGATGTTTAGCTCGGGGACTAACTTCTCCCCCTCACACAATGGGTCATTTGGCTTCTACGTGTTTCCTTTCAATACAGGCTTTTCAGGACACATTGTGGATGACAGAAGACTGGCCACATGCTGAAGGCCTTTCTGGACCCTAACCCTAAGCCCTCCCACTGTGGCAACACAATCTTCCCTGTGTTCACAACAAGCTCCTCTAGTGCAGTGACAAAACCCCACTGCTGCCCTCCCCTTGGGGGCCCTGATTTGATTTAATTGCTTGGTTTTTCTTGTTTGTCCTGTCACGTCTTAAAATGGAGTTTATGCTCATGACCTGATCTGAGTACCACAATCAAATACTCCTTCGGCCTGATGGGTGAGGCAGATGGATGTCTTTTTAAAATATGGGCAAGAAATCAGGGCAATTTGAGCATCGAAAAGAATAATGATATGCAATTATAAAACACTGAGAAATAAAAATTCACGAGTCCAACATGACACACGTACAAACAACGGGAAAAAAACTTCTGTCACCGGTGAGGTGACTATTACAGCAGACTCTTTACTCGGAAACTTAGTAATTAAAAGGAAACAATTAAGCATTTGCCCTCACTTTGAGGAAGGCACTGTAGCCCATTCCTTGTTGTTGAGGAAAAGTTCTTCTTTATATAAAAAGGCTAGCCGATAAATGTAGAAGGAATGTCAGAATCCAAAAATCACCACTTTGCAATCCCCCATGACATAAGTGATTCAGAAAAGGATTAGCAGTGGTTGCTAAACCACTGGCTGAGAGGCTGTTGGTAGGAAGGATACCAGCACTAACATGCACACAGCTGTACAGTGTGTCCCCCTGATATGACGTGCACATGACCACCCAAGAGGTGTTGCTGCCACAGCTGTTTAATCTGAGTCTAAGCAAGCTGTGGACCCAATTTCCACTTTAAAGAAAGCACTGGGACAGAACTTAATACCACAAGATAAGGATCAGATAAATCCAGAATGTAGGACATGGTACAAGATGAGACAGAAAGAAAGAGAGAGAAGGGGGAAATGAAACAAACTGAAGAAACATAACAACCAAATGCAATGCGTGAACCCTGACTGGATTCCAGTTTGCAAAAAGCAGTTATTAAAGACATTTTGGGGTAACTGGGGAAATCTTACTGTAGGCAGGTTCTTAGTTGATATATGAGAAACATCAGCCTGGGTGTGACGATGGCACTGTGGTTTTACAGAAATATCTTACCCGGTACATGCTGATGGGACAAAATGCCATGATGTCTAAAACTTTTAAATGGTTCAAAAAGAGAGGAAAAGAAAAAAGCCGCCATTTACATAGGCATTGCAGGGACTTCCCTGGTGGTGCAAGGGTAAGAATCCGCCTGCCAATGCAGGGAACACAGGTTCGAGCCCTGGTCTGGGAAGATCCCACATACCACGGAGCAACTAAGCCCGTGCGCCACAACTACTGAGCCTGCGCTCTAGAGCCCACGAGCCACAACTACTGAAGCCCGTGTGCCTACAGCCCATGATCCGCAACAAGAGAAGCCATCGCAATGAGAAGGCCGCGCACCACAACGAAGAATAGCCCCCCCATTGCTGCAACTAGAGAAAGCCCACGCGTAGCAACAAAGACCCAACTCAGCCAAAACATAAATAAATAAATAAATAAATAAATTTTTAAAAAATTGCCTTATACTATTCTTTCAATTTTCCTATTTGTTTGAAAATTTTCATAATTGAAAAAGAAAAGAAAAATTCAGGAAAGTAAAAACACTACACCAGCATCGAGAGATGTCTCAGAAGTCTGGCCACAGTCACTTTGTGGGGTGTGAGCTGAGATGGATATGTCAGGAGAGACCTGTTGGCCACTAGGCCGTTTTCAGGACACCAAGAGTCTCAAAATTCTTTGGGGAAATCTAAGTGTGACTTAATGGGAAGACCAGGCCTTTGGAAAACTGCAACCCTACCTAGGCTAACCCCGTAACAAGTCCAGTTCATGAATTACAAGGGCTCTGTCCCTGTGCAGTGAGAAGACCAAATCAGGAAACCAGTGGGAGATCACAAGGCCCCGTGGGGCACGGAGGGATCAGGTGGTAAGAAGGTATGTGGAGATGCTGTACCCAAGCTCAGGGGTCAGCACGTCCGTGGGCAGCAGGACTCTGCTCTGCCCCTGTCCTCCAGCCGCCCCTTGACCACCCAGCTGCCTTTGGAATACATCTCTTTAAGTCTCAGGAACAGGGAAAGCTCACACTCCCCTCACTAACACACAGTGTGATCTGATCCTAGGATTCAAAGAGGGTTTCTGGGCCGTTTTCTTCCCTCTACAACTTAAGTCCACCCTCAGCAGGCTCCTGTCAACCAAGCCCCCTCCTCCAGAGACCCAACACCCCACCAGCAGCCCCACTGCGCTTCCTGTGCATCCTTTCTCCCTATCGTTAACCACACTCCTTCAGTAAGTCTTTCCTTTTGTCTTCCTGGGCACTGGGACTCACCATGGCTTTCCGGTCTTCCTCAGCCATCTTGAGGCGCTTCTGAGCCTCTTCATAAGCCTAGGAGAAGAAGGCAAGAGTGGCCCAAAGTCCCCACACCCACAGCCATTGTCCTTCTAGAATCACAGGTATCATTCTGATGTTCCCTAGCAAAAAAATGTTCCCCAGCACAAAGAAGTGTTCCCCCTTCACTGAGGAATCTCTGGGGCTGCAGGTTCAGCAAAGAGCCACCTCAGCCCGAAGACCCAAAGACATTACCAGATCACTGGAGGCAGCCCCCTGTCTTCCCAGAGATCACTATCTGCAATCACACCCCACCTCACACTGGACCCAGGGATCTTCTGGGCACTGACGGAACGTGCTGCCCCTACGCACCTTCTTATCTGACCGCTCCAGGACGTTGCGAGTCCGGTCCTTGTCCCGCTGCCGAACCCGCTCGGCGAACGCATCGCGCTCCTCCAGGTCCTGAAGGCGCTCTCGCTCTGTCCGCTCCCACTCATCCTCTGACTCTGACTTCTCCGTCTGCTGTTTACTGCCCCTGCAGCCCAGCCCGGAGCATTAACTAAGGGCATCCAGAGGCTGACTGTCCCATCATCCACCTGCCCCATCCTCTCTCACCCTACTTCTGACTTACTGTGTCTTCCTCTTTCCTGTCTCCGAAAACTCTTCCTCCTCTTCTTCTTCCTCTTCCTCCTGACGTTTCTTCCTGAGGTGTTTCCGTTTTTTCCGCTTCTTCCGGAGACTGCTCCCGGCCCTGCCTACAGTCTCCTCGCTGCTCTCCTCACTGTCCTCCAGCAACCTGTAGGATCGGTTCTTTTCCAGCAGGGCTCTGGCCTCTCGCTCAGCTGCCCGAGCTGGCTTTTCCTCCACAGCCTTCCGTGGGACCTGTCAGAAGAGGAGAGGATAAGGGGGTGTGAGCAACTCCTGATCCCTGCCCACCTACTCTGCCCTGCTCCTAATTTAAGAAGTAACTTGACCTTAAACCGGCCTTCATTCTCTCTCTTCCCCAAGGCTTCACACCACGTCCATCAGCCTGAATGGGGCCTCTCAGCTTCCAAACTTCTTTTCAGTCGTTCATTTAACAAACATTTATCGAAGCCTGTCCCATGCTCCCACTGCTAGGTACCAGGGATACAGGGATAAATAAAGAGACAAAAACTCCTGCCCTCACGGAGTTTACATTCTCATATCCAATTCTCAACTGCTCAGCCTCTGTTCTTCCCAATGACTAAGTCATTCCTACCCAAGGACTGGCCAGGATTGTTGTGCAGAGGCCAGACTCCAGGGGTACACTGGTGAACAGATTAACATAAAGTTCCTACCCTCCCATCCCTTACGTTCTAACCTCATTTCTCACCAAGCACCTTATGGGATATCCACACCAGGTTATCCACCATTCTCTGAACAAGCTCAACACTTTTAGTATTACTGGATACTTTCTAAGCTCTAATTCTGCAAGGTGCAGTTAGGTGGTAGGAATACAAAGACAAGAAATACAGTCTTGTCGGGCTTCCCTGGTGGTGCAGTGGTTAAGAATCCGCCTGCCAACGTAGGGGACATGGGTTTGAGCCCTGGTCTGGGAAGACCCCACATGCCGCGGAGCAACTAAGCCCCTGCACCACAACTACTGAGCCGGCACTCCAGAGCCCACAAGCCACAACTACTGAAGCCTGCGCACCTAGAGCCCATGCTCTGTAACGAGAAGCCACTGCAATGAGAATCTCGCACACCACAACGCAGAGTAGCCCCTGCTTTCCGCAACTAGAGAAAGCCCACGTGCAGCAACGAAGACCCAACGCAGCCAAAAATAAAATAAATAAATTTATTTTAAAAATTTTTGTTTAAAAAAAGAAATACAGTCTTGTCTTCCAGGAGCGAACCTTTACACCTTTACTCTTCTCCCTTCTCTACCTGACAAATTCCAGGGAATCTTTGGGTCTGCTTTTCCCGATCCCAACTCCCACCCCTTCTGCCCTCCCACAGCAAGGGCCTACACATCCATTCTATAGCCTCGCTATTCAAAGGGTGGTCTGTGGACCACCAGCCATCACCTGTAAACTTGTTAGATTTGTTAGAAATGAAGAAACGAAGAATCCATCCCAGACCTACCGAATCGGAACCCGCATTTTAACAAAAGCCCTGGATGAATCCTGTACCTGTTAAAGTTTGAGAAACACTGCTCTACAGCGCTTAATCCAACACACTTAAACCATCCTCAATCTTCTCCACGGAAGTAGACGTCCAACCCGTAGGCGATAACGGACAAAGAATAAATGCTGGTGAACTGAGCTTACTTAATTCTCGGTTGGACAGTTAGCCCGACCTCACCAGGACAAATAACCTGGGGGCGCCGCCCCCGCTCCACCCCCTCTCCTGCCGCTCCCATGCCCGCCCCCCCCCCCCACCAACCCCGCACCTTGTTCCAGAGTCTCAAGGCGAAGTCCCGGGCCGGCCCACTGAGGTCCAGGGTATCGGTGTCTCGCAAGCGCTGCACGAACTCCTCTGCCGAGGCGCAGCGCTGCGCGGTACCGATGAGGAACTGGGCCACATGCCGCTCGCTCAGTCCCAGCACCGAGTGCAGCTCGTCTTGCACCCAGCGCTCCAGCCCCGCCGTCGTCGCCATGGCGACTCACGCTCCCTATTCCCGGCCCTGAAAGTGTCTCGAGCAGCCCCGCTGGCGGCCGGGAGGGTCACCCGGAGGCCTGAAGCCCCGGGCCGGAACCTCTGTTCCACAAAAAAGCTGCCTTAGAACCTGGGGGTTCGGTTTCCGACAGCCCAAAGCAATCTTCCCGGACCTCAGAGGCCGGAAGTCGCTGCACTTTTCCGGCCTAAGCACTACGGTGGCCGAGAGAAGTCAAATCTTGCGGAATTGTACTCGAAGCTTGGGATAAAACATTTTCATTTCCTCCCCCACCGAATCTCTCTTTCGCCCTCTGTTGGTCATTCCTGGGTGTTACACTCACTCATTTCATTCCACAAATGCTGAGCCTAATGTGTGCTAGGCAGTTTTAGTTCCCGGGGGTACACCAAAGAACAAATCAGAAACAAATCCCTCACAGAATTTACAGTGGCTTGAGGGGGGCGGAGACAAGATACATAAAAAATAAAACATGTGGGCTTCCCTGGTGGCGCAGTGGTTGAGAGTCCGCCTGCCGATGCAGGGGACACGGGTTCGTGCCCGGTCCGGGAGGATCCCACATGCCGCGGAGCGGCTGGGCCCGTGGGCCATGGCGGCTGAGCCTGCGCGTCCGGAGCCTGTGCTCCGCAACGGGAGAAGCCACAACAGTGAGAGGCCCGCGTACCGCAAAAATAAATAAACAAACGAATGAATGAATGAATGAATGAATAAATAAATAAATAATAAATAAAACATGTAAGTTCTATGGAGCCAAAAATAATGCAAGGTGTATGTGTGTGTGCGCGCGCGCGGCTGGTGGGGCAGTCTTTCAAATTAGAGGATCAGGTCCATGCTTATTACAGATTAGGCCGTGCTGATTAGAAGTGATCTTTGCTAGGACTGGTACTTTATGTTTATTTTTGGCTGCGTTGGGTCTTCGTTGCTGCGCGCGGGCTTACTGTGGTTGCGGCGAGCGGCGGCGCGGGCTTGTCATTGCAGTGGCTTCTCTTATTGCGGAGCACCGGCTCTAGGCACGTGGGCTCTAGACCGCAGGCTCAGTAGTGTGGTTCATGCCCTTAGTTGCTCGACAGCATGTGGGATCTTCCTGGGCCAGGCCTCGAACCCGTGTCCCGTGCATTGGCAGGCGAATTCTTAACCACTGCACCACCAGGGAAGCCTTCACTGACTTCTTGAATGCACTGTTTTCTATTTCTGAAATGGACTGTGGACACCCCTGGCACCTCAGAGCCTCTTGCTTCTGCTTTCCTGGGTCACAGCTGATCAGCATCTTTACCTAATTAGCTACTAATGTAAGTATCCTGCTTCCCTCCTACCCACATCCTCTCTGAAGTGGCTCATTCTTTTGACACCTTGCTTGTTCCCTTGCTGGTAAATTAAAGACCTTCGGCGTATGTTTAAGATCAATTTGTCTAATACACTTTGTTTTTAATAAAGGAGGAATCTCCTCTGACTAGTCTGAGAGGAGCATCCTCTAGTGATAGAAGGACTACAACTACTTAACCATGTCTTTATTAGCCTGGAGAACTTAAAAAAAAAAAAAAAAAAGACTGATAAGTAAAATGCAGATATTCTACATTTGTAGAAAATAAAAATTCATTGAAATGGGGAAACCTCCCAATACCAACTACACTTGGGCCACAAAGCCATGAACTATCCCATTGTCTGTAAGAGGAAACCCTTTTGAGGAATCTGCACTTCTGTACATACACTATACTTGCAGCAATTTCAGGAGACATTATTTATGGTCCTGAGTCTTGGAGGAAAATCCCCTGGATTAGCCACTACTAATCACGTACTATCTGGCTGCTTGCATTTCACTAGGCTTCTGAATACCAGAATCCTTCAATTCAGAGTGTCCTTTGCTTCCAAGTTTTTAGCTCTTTTCATCTTTTCATTCATTTGTTCAGTCATTCATTTTAAAAATAAATTTTTGTGTCTACGAGGTGCCAGGCGTGGGGATGCTGCAGTAAACCCAACCAACACAGTTTGTCCTCATGGTACTTCCAGTCTAGTGGAAGCTTCAACTGCCTTTTCTCAAACCAGCCTTAGACTAACAAAAAAAGAGAATTAAAAAAAACCAGGGAGTTCCCTGGTGGTCTAGTGGTTTGGATTTGGCGATTTCACCGTGGAGGCCCAGGTTCAATCCCTGGTTGAGGAACTGAGATGCTGCAAACGGTGAGGCGCAGCCAAAAACAAACAAACAAACAACAACAAAAATCCAGTCCTTCACCTGCTAGTCCTTTGAAAAACCAGTGCCAGGCTCTCCCAGAGCCCTTTCTACAAGTCATTGCTGAGTTCCTGGTTCACCTTCGTCATTTTCCCCTCCCAGAGCCGTGGCTGCTTCCTCTTCACGGCTAAGAAGAAGATGGGAGGGAGAGGCCTGGAATGAGGAGCCCAGAGCCCAACCCACCCCCAACGTGCACTTTTTCTAAAGAAGCAGCAGCAGGAGAGTCGGAGAGAGCTCCACTTTATTATGGAAAGTTAAAAAAAGACAAACAAAACCAAAAAACCAGGCAATTGAGAAGGAAGGAGAATTGGGGGAAGAAAGTTGAGGTGCCTCATTACTCACCCCACACCCTCGCAATTCAGTTCAATTGTGAACCACTAGGAGGAACAGAATTAAATAACTAGAGGGGGATACAGAGTTAAGGTTCCCAGCCTTCCCTCTTGGGGAAAACTGAGACAGTAATACTGAGCAAAGGTGGAGGAAGCCATACCCCCAGGTCACCCCAATGAGGTGACTTCAGGGGACAGGGGAGAGGATTCTATGTGGACACACAAGTAAACGTGGCTTGTCAACCCGGGACTTTGGCAGGTGGGGCTGGGAACTGGGGGGTTTTGTAAACCAGGCTGTGGTCAAGAGAGGAGGCAGGCGCTGTAAACAAAGGGGCAGTGACCTAAGGAACAGGAGGGAGAGGTGCCTGTAAATGCAGTGGGGGCCAGGTCTCCCAGGGACATGGGTACTTAAATCCCGAGAGCCCCAGGGGGTGGTGGGGAGTCAAGGAAGGCTGTGGGGAGAGTTACCCTGCCCATGGAGATGGAGAGGGTGCTCCATCCGTACCCCCCACCGCACCCCGCGAGCTCTGTGCTCCTCCCCAGGACTTGATGGGGATCTTGGGTCACCTAGGATGCACCTGCATGTCTGCTGAGGGTGGAAACTGCGCAGTTGCCTCCGCCCCCAGAAACAGGACGAGGAAAGCAAGTTGGAAGGTATTGGTTGCCCTTCCCTGCCAGGCTCATGTTCAGGGTCTGTCTGCTCTGAACCTTCTGGGCTCCAGGATCTTCAGTTCTGGGAAGGAGGGAGGTATATCCCAGTGTTGGAAGAGGGTCACCTCCGGCAAGACTCATCTGTGGGAGAGGAGGCATTAAGGATAGAGAATGAGTGAGGGTCTCTGCTTCCCGCCTTCCCTACCCACTGCCCACACTGAAGGCCAGTTGGCATGTAGGAAATCTTATAATATCTTCCACATCCTGAGTGCCTGGTACTACTAGTAACAGCAGCCGTCACTCATTTAGCCTGGATTCTGTGCCAGCCATTCTCATAACTCGTTTAATCTCACAATAACCCCAGGAGAGGTTAAGTAATTTGATGTCCAGCCATAGTTCCTAGGTGTTCTACAAAAATTACTTAACCCTCCCAACAATTCCAAGAGGTAGTTATTATTAACCCCATGTCACAATAATAAACTGAGGCCAGAGGTCAGGTGATTTCCCTGAGGTCACACCACAATTAAGAGACAAGATGGAATTCAAACTCAGGCCTGTCTGATCCAAACGCTGTGTTTTTAACCACACTAGAGCGCTCAGAAAGAGGCCTGGTTTTGAAATATGGAGACCTCACGTGCACTTCGCTTCCCAGGACCTCCGTTTTCCCATCTGTTAAAGGAGCAGTTGGGCTAGAGGCCCTGCCAAGACCCCTGCAAGCGCCAACATTAAATCCTCCCCCTCCCTCCTGGACCGCAGTGCCCACTCCGAACACCAGGGGGCGCCGTCGGGCCGGCGGAGCCCGCGCTCACCCACTATCAGGGCTTTGGTGCGCAGCCCGCCCTGGAGCTCCGGCTGCAGCAGTAGCAGTTCCTCCTCATCCTCTTCGTCGTCGGGTTGGGCCACTGGGGGACTGGAGGCACTGGGGGCCTCAGGCTCCGGGCCCAGCTCCTCCAGCACCGAACTCTCGGAGGGGTATTGGTACGTGGTCTCCAGGGCTGTCTCGCTGAAGGAGATCTTGAGCTGAGGGTGGGAGAGAAAGGGGGAGGAGGCGAGGTCAGCAGGGGGAAGACCACAGGGTAACAGGTGCAGGATGGAGAGTGGGGACTGGATTTGGGCACTCGCTGACTTTGTCCTCCCCAGCCACTCTGGAAGCCAGTTTTCCTTTCAGTACTCTCTCTCCAGTCCCAGATTTTCCCTCTTCAATCATATCATTCCAAAAACATTGACTTTGACCTGAGCTTTGGCGGGGGCCCAGGTGGCAGAAGTGAGTAACACAGAACCAAGGTTCTGCTTTTAGAGTGTGGGAGGCAGAAGGGTAAAAACAAATTAAAAACATGGAGATAAGTCCTGTGATCAGAACTGAGTCTTTGGGCACCCTGGGAGCAATCAGGACGGCTACCCAGAGGAGGTGAGATTTGAAAAGAGCTGGAAAGAGCTGGCTGGGAGGGATCCCCGCCAAAAGCAAAGACAGGCACAATGGTTTCCATAGCCTCGGCCCCTTGCTGTTCAGGGGAAACCCAGGACCCTGGTCACCAGCCCCTCTCACCCCCCTCACTCCCCTCCTCCAGCTGGAGTGGACCCACAGGAAAGGGTCTTGGGTCTGAGAGGGTAGCGGAGACCAACAGAAAAGTCCAGAGGAAATGAGACTCTCCCCAAAACACAGGGAGAAGATGAGCCTGAGTGCCTGAAAGGTGCAGCTGGGGGAGGTGACAGGGGCAGAGAGGAAAGTCCGGGCAAACATGGGATGGGGGTGGCGAGTGCACCGGAAGGGACGTGCAGAGACAGAGGCAAATGACCAGAAGGGATCTGGACGGGGCAGAAAATCCTTCCTAAACATACTGTCTCAAGAGCAGGCGAGCCCCAGCTGCTCTCACTACCTTTTTACCCTTCCCCTTTGCCCTCCTAAGAAGCTCAGGGGGAAGGGGCAGGGTGGGATTAACTCGGGGAGCCAAAGCGATTAAGGAGACAAACAGGAGGATTCCATGTGAACTGCTCAGAAAGGTCCAGATGAGCTCCCCAGGCCTCCTCTGGCATCTGTTTGGGAAACTCGGGGCTGGAGCCCTGCACCCCTGAGTCTCTGCAGGGACTGGGGTATGAGGAGAGAAACCAGGACAGTGTCTGGACAGGTGGTTGCTAACACCTGGGTCCCTGGGGGAAGCTAGAACTCAGAGACTGTGTGTGTCACTCCCTGGGTCCAAACCTGGCATTGGCCCCCACCTCACTGGGAGCAAAAGCCAGAGACTGGCCAAGGCCTACAGGGGGCTCCCAGTGTGCCTCTCCCCACTCCTCTCCAGCATCCTCCTCCACTCCAGCCACATTGGCTGTGATTTCCTCCAGCCCCACCGGGGGCACTCTTACCTCAGGGCCTTTGCACTGGCTGTTCCCGCCGCCTGGAACACTCTTCCCCCAAATATCGCCATGGCGCCCTCTCTCTGCATCATGCTCTTATAAAGTTGTCATATTTGCTCCTCCTACCTCCTGGCCCTCTAGGTTCCACTTGTCCCTGTTCTAATGTTTTCCCATAAGCACTTACCACCTTCTAACCTAACCTACCAGAGAAGTTACTTATTTGTTTACTTATTTGTGTCTGCTGTCAATAGAAACGTGGAAGTTGCCACAATGGGTAAGGAAGGCTTCATCCAGACCTCAGATGTGGTCCCAACAGAGGACCAACACTGGGGGAATACTGGGGGCGGGGGCAGTCCAGTCTGTACACAGTCAACCCCCAGTCTGTGTCTGTTGAACAGCTGGCTGGTAGAATCAAGTGACAGGAACCAGACCCCTTATATCCCAGTTTCTCAAAAGGAACTACTTCTATTGCTGACAGATTTACCCAAACTTCTGGGAACCCATTTCAGTTTTCTTTTCATATCACCTTTTGAGATAACAAGCTGCGTAGTTTATTATCTGCTCTGGAAAAGGATCCATTTTATTTGCTCTCCCTCCACGTTTGTCTCTCTCCCCCCACCCTGCTTCCCTCCTCACCACCCGCCCCAGCTTCTGACTGGGCTTCTCAGGAATGCACAGCCTGCATGGGGTGTGTGGGGTGGGGGGTACGGAGGGGGTGACTCACTTCTCTCATCAGCTATATAAGGTCACAAGGGGGCTGGAGAGGGGAGGGGCTGGTCTCCCTGCCAGAGGGGCCTCTGGGGAAGGGCACCAGCCACAGCCCAACCCCTGGGCTCCAGTGGCAGGGCTGGGATTTCTCTCCCAGTGGCAGGGATACATTTGATGGAATTAGCCTGCAAAACAGGAGTTATTTAGGGAAGGGGCGGGGGAGTGTTGGGTGGCAGGGTCCTCATATTCCTGATCTGGCAGCTGGGGACAGGACATGCCTGTCCCTGATGAGCAGGGTGCTGGGCGAGTGGAGAAGTCCTGAGGGAGGGCCGAGGGGAAGGTGTCTGGGCCTAGAGAACTCTGTGCTGCTTCTTCCCCACCCCCACCCGGAGCGGCTGCTTCCTTATTCTCTCACCACATCCTGAGCACAGTTCTGGCAGGCCCATGGCCCTGCATTTGCCACTCAGCCCCACCAGCCTTCCGCCCCCCCACCCCCCCAGGCTTCCTGTTTGGGCGATCTGCTTCCGGCTCCCCTGTTCCCTGACCTAGGAGGTATGGTCACCCTCACAGGTCCTGCCCCGCGCTCAGACAGTCCCTGGGCTTTGGGCCCCCAAATTCATGCCTTCTCCTCTTTGTTCCTCCCCAGAGGCACAAGCCACCCTCTACAGTAGGAAGTGACTTCTCTGAACACCTCGCCCTGGTCGTTCCTCACCGACTTCCTTGCATCTGCCCAGCCTGAAGGGGAAGGGGCTGGTAGCAGTCAGAGACCATGGCTCAGGGATGGGAGCTTAAGGTTCATGTGAAGATGAACTGGGGTCTCAAGTGACCCTAAGCTTTGGTCCCTGTGCTTTCCCACCGATCCTGAGGACACAAAAAACAAGTCTGAGGATGTCACATATGAGATGAGGACTGGAGACTAGGAAGGTCTTCCCAGTCTCTGGAGAGATGTGTTAGATGCAGAGACCTCTCTTTCCTAGAGTTTTTCAAGCTGGAAACTGGTGTATGGGGAAGGACTTGGGCCAGGGCCAGGGCCAGGGGAAGAAGTCAGCTTGGCTGTTCCCAACTTCCCTGCGCTGCCGCCTTCTGCTGGCCTCGGCCCCCACCCTGCCCCCACCCCACCCCGTCCTTAACTCCCATTGTACTCCCTGCTCTCAGCACAGTGCCTCCAAATTCACTTCTCTTTCTTTCTACCCCAAGAGGAGGGAGAGGCCGGGATGGCAGGAAGAGAGGGGAAAACCAACTGCTGAGCCAGTTCTGGGGAGGGAGGGGAAGCCCAGGGAGGAAGGACAGGGAGGGAGTGGTGAAGGGGTATTTTGGAAGAGGAGAAGGCTTTTCTTGTCCCAAGAGAGAAGGGAGTACTGTCTGAAGCAGCGGCCCAGCTGGGGGTGTGCAACCTCGAGGTCACCCACTTCAAATGGCCTCTGTGTGCGTCTCTGCCATGGGGCAGACTCGGGGTTCGAAAGCCTTCTCTGCTCCTCGGCCAGCCCTGTTCCACTCCCCTCCCCCTGCTGTCCTGCGGTGTCCCTCCTCCGCACCCCTCGTCCTCGTCCTCGGGTCTGTGAGACCCTCCTCCGCTCACTTCTCCCTACAAGCCCAAAGCCACCCCTCCACCTCCCCAGGCTTCCCGCCCCGACATCCTCCCCCCCTGGAAGGCTGTAAGTGCTTTTGCCCTGCGGACCCTGCCCTCACAGGCTCCAGGCTGTGGCCTCAGCTCAGGTCTCCCACCAGACGGCCTGGGTTGGGTCACAGACTCAGCAGTGGAAAGAACTGGGGGGCTGGGGGCTCAGAGCCTGAGGGAAAGGAGGGTGAGCAGCCTGGGCACACCCTGAGAGCGACACACCCAGGACAGCGCTTGCTTGCGGGGCAGCCTCCTTGGGCTGGGAAGTGAATGGAAAAGAAGGCCTACGAGAAGGAAGGGTGTGTGAGCAGGGGAGGACGAGCGGCGGCAGGAATCAACAGGAACGCATAGACCAAGACAAGAATACAGGCGTATGAGACAGAGACAGGAGCCCACAGAGAGCTGACAAGTGGGCTTCTAAGGAGTCTGACTTGGCTGCTCCCTACCTGTTTGTGGTGCCTTTCAGGGGACCCCTTGACAAGGCAGCTGCGGCCGAGGCGGAGGTAGCCCCCCAGAACCAAGATCTCCTCGGCAGTTGGGTACCGCTTCTTCCCAGCCCCAGCGACTGCAGCGTCAGCTGTGGCTGGGCTGGCCGGAGTGGCAGGGGCTGCAGGGGGCACGGACCGCCGGGGGTTGACTGTGAAGGTGTGTCCGCTGCGGCGGGGGGCCCCCACCCCTGGCCCTGCCTTCACCCCATAGAACAGCCGGCTCATGAGGGGATCCCCAGGGGACTGGGGGGCAGGTGGGGCTGGGGGTGGGGGAGACAGAGGGGCTGCTGGTGGGGGCCGGAGTTCCCCTGCTTCCTCTTCCTGCTGTCTAGAGCCTCCAGTCCCAGCGTCCTCTGGTGGGAGGGGGGAGGGCACAGAGCAGCGGTTCTGCAGGGCGCTCAGAGGCCTGCCCTGAGCCCCTGCCTCCTCCTTCTCAGCTTCCCCTCCTCCAGCCTCTGCAGCGAGAGGACTCAGGTGCTTCTCGGCCGACTCTGGAGGGTCTGGTTTCTGAGTTTGAGTCTCTGTGTCCCTGGGTGTCCAGTCTCGAACCTTCCCAGAGTTCAGCGTCCATTTCCACCCTTCTGTCAGCCTCAAGCCCCTCTCGCCATCCTCCGCAGGGGTGGGCCTCTGTTCTGCTGCCCCCACTCCTCCAGAACCGCTCTCTGGAGCCTCCCTTGTCAGGGTCTCTGAGGACGCTGTAATCTCTTTTGGGACCATCCTTGGACTTGGCCTGTCTTCTTGTCTCCCACATTCCTCTGAGCAGTCTTTTCTTTCTTCTCCTGAGCTCAGCCTCCACTCTGATGCCTCCGGTTGTACCCAACTCTGCTCCTGAGACTCTCTGGAGTCAGGCCTCCATTTATGGGCCTCTGTCAGGCCCAACTTCTGGTTGTCTGACTCCACTGGGCTCAGTCTATCTTCCACCACCTCTTTTCTCCTGGGGCTTTGTTCTTGAGGCTCTGCCAGTCTCAGACTCCGCTCTGGAGTTTCTCCAGGGCTCAGCCTCCATTTCCTCACCTCTGACAGTCTGGAGCTCCTGTCTCCAGCCTCTCCTGGGCTCTGCCTCCAGTCTCGAGCCTCCAAAGGCCTGGGGCTCGACTCTCGAGCTCCCCCTATCCCCAGCCTCCTCTCTCGGGCTTCCCTGGGACTGAGCCGCTCTTCTCTTGACTCTCTTCCCTTGGGGCTCTGATCCCGCATCTCCCCAGGGCTGGGTCTCCGCTCCCAGGCCTCTAAAGACCCAGGCCGTCTCTCGGCAAGTAGCTCTTCACTCCGCTGCTGTTGCTGCTGCTGGCGCTCTTGCCGAATAAATCGGTTCTGGTGCACTGGCCCAATGGCCTCCAGGAGGACAGCAGACTCGTCTGGGTCTGGAGGTCCAGCCTCCGTAGTCCCAGGCGCAGAGCTAGGCTCCCCGGGAGACAGACCAAGCCTGGCCCGGCGGCGCTCCAGAAGCCCCCGCTTCCAGGCTGGCATCTGGGACAGCCGCTCCTGCTCTGCCTTCTCCCGGCCACGAACGGCTGCCTCCTCCTGCCGGCGCCGGGCTAGCAGCTGTAGCTTCCAGTCCGGGATGGTGGCCATGGTCCCCTTGGGGAGGGTGGGGAACGCTGGGGGCAGAGAACAGGAAGGAGAGGCTCCAGAGAGGCCCAGGGGGTGAGAATGGGGGTGGGAGGGGAGGAAGTGGAGCGGAGAGGTGGGACACAGAGGAGGGCAGAGGAGCTGCGGGTGAGGACAGAGGGAAAGAGGGGGGAGCAGAGAAAGGGGAAAAACTGAGAAAGTGAAGGGGAAACTAAGAGTCAAGTTGATGGCGGTCGGGGGATGGGTTGAGAGGAAGAGTGGAGATTCAGGGCAAAGAGGCAGGAGTCAGATTTGTCAGTACAGGTTATTGGGTATCAGAGACAGTCCCCAGGATGTGAGAAGAGAGAAAAACGAGGGAAGTTGGCGCGAGGGCGAAGAGAGAAAGGAGAGGCTGGGCGAGAGGGGGACAGGGTCCAGGCGAGGTTGCCTCACCGCTACCCCAGGAGCGGTGAGAGTGGGAAGAGAGGTCAGGGAATCCCGCCGGAGAGGGGGCAGTGGGACCTGAGGGGGTGTCGGGGAGGTGGGAGGGCGGAGAGTGGAGAGGTCTAAGGGAGAAGGGGAAGTCAGGGGGCAGAGGGGCGACGGGGTTCCGCGGCTGCAGCCCGGCGCGTCTCAGCGTGGGCCCAGGAGGTCCGGGCTCCCCTTCCAGCTCTGTTCGGGCCACGCCTCTCCGGCCCCCCAGCCCCCACCCCTCCGCCCCGCACTCCGCCCCGAGGCGTGTCAGGGGAAATACCCTCCCCCGGGGACCTTCGGAACCCGGGTGTCGGACCTGCCAGCACGTTCCCAGAACCCTGGCGTCCACCCCCACCCTAACGCGGTCCCGGCACCACCGCCTGTCTCCCCCACCGTCGGTGCCCCGGGACCCAGGCGTGCGGAGCACCGGCACCTCTTTTTTCCGGAGCCTGCCAGTCCCGTGCCCGGGTCTGGGCTCTCACGGAACCCCGACATAGCCGGCCATCCCCACCCGGCTCTGACCGCACAGACAGGCAATCTCGGCACAAAGAACAGACAGCCCAAGGTCCGGGCCGGGGCCGGGAGAGGAGACACCCCCTCCCCAAGGCTGAAGCCCCTCAGTCAACTCACACGCCGCGGGGCTCCCAGGGGAGGGGGAGCGAAGGAGCCTGACGTCCGGAGAGCGGAGGAGAGAGGAAGAGGAGGAGAGAGGGATCGAGGGAGATCCGGAGACAGGAGGGAGGGGAGGAGGGAGGGAGAGGAGGACGCAAAGAGGGAGCCAAGGAGGAGGGACGGAGACAGAGACCAGGGGGCCGGGCGGGGGGAGACGGCCGCTTTGTCTGAGGACAATGGGGAGAGGGAAGGGGGCGAGGGGCGGAGCCGGGCGAGGGGGCGGAGCCTCGCTCCCTCCGACCCCGCGTGGGACTCGGCTCCGGGTCTCCTCTCTTCCCGCCGCCAGCCCTGGCCCTCTGCCGTCTGTCCCCAGGGCCTCTCACCCGGCTCCCGGATAACCCAGGTGTCCAGACCTCCGCCCCCAGCTCGCCAACCCAGGGCGGCGGCCCGTGACTCAGGTCCCTCGAGGGACTTGGGGAGGAAGCAGCAGCTGCTCCGAGCCGGGCCCGCCCTTCCCATCTCCTGCCGCTCCTCCCCACGCGTTTGCCTTCCCGGGCCAGCCTTTGTTACCGTGGGGGCCGGGGCGGCCGCCGGGCTGCGGGGACCCGTAGGGAGGGGGCGGCAGCAGGAGCGGCGCTCGGAAGCCAACGGATTTGGAAGCTAGCTCCCTTACCCGAGCCGCTGCCCCACTCTTCCGCTTCAATCTGTCTGCCGAGGGTCCCCAGGTCTGCAGCGAGGAAATTGGGGGATTTTGAGGAAGGGAGACCGGGTGCTCCGGGAAGGTGCGGGGCGGGGGGGGGGGGGGGTCCGCGGGGAGTGGCCGCCACCCAGCGGTCATCAGAGGGCGCGGCCGATGCCCAGACTCGAGTCTGGCTCGCCTGTCCTTCCCAGAGTCAGCCCTGCAGCTTGAGAGACACTGACAGACTGCATGCCACACGTAGAAAAACCAGGCTGAATTTTATTTTCCTGTAGCGCGAGTTACTCGGGAGAGCAGGGAGCCCTTAGTCACCCGAATTAAGAGCAGGAGAATCCGCTCAACTAGGTTCATGAGTCTGGAGCCCAGGGGGCAGGGCCTAGGGAGCTGGAAAGGCCAGACAGTGGGGCTGGGCTGCAGCTGCAAGGTGTGGAGCCTGATGGGGCAGCCACTATCGTCAAACTTGCAGACCTTGGTCCAGCTCCTAGGAGGGGAGCTAGACATGGAGAAGAGGATCCTTGAGGCGCAGAGGCCAGAAATAGGACCAGGGGAGTGGTCAGGCCAGACCCTTCTTGTGAGGAGGTTGTTAATGGAGGGTCAAGCCCTAAACTCTGAGGAGACAGATAAGTTCCCCACTCCCTCTTCCTGGCTGGTGAGAAGCAGCCCTTGGAGTCCAATGGCTGAAACTCAGAATTTAAGATATGGAGCTGGACCCAAGGAGTGGAGGCTCAAGCAAGGGAAGGGACAGCTCCTTCAGTCCATGGATTTGGGCCTCTGGTCTGAAGCAGCCAAGGCCTGGATGTTAAGGGGATTTGGAATTGGAGGGGGAAAGGAAGTACAGGGCTTGGAACCAGGGTTAGCCCCTCACTCAGCCTCCCCGTCCTGGGGCCGGGAGAGCAGGTGGAGTTTTCTTTGCAGCTGGGCCCGGAGGTAGCGGAGATCTTGCTGGTCAAGTCCGTGAGCCAGGCCCAGGTAGAGGGTAAGGAGGAGAGCAAAGAGGAGGCGGTCAGTGCCCAGGGTGGGCACCACCCATAGCACAGTCAGCAGCTCCACACACACTGGGTGGCGCAGGTGGGAGAAGAGTCTCAGAGCCCGGGGAGACTTCAGGGCCAGAGGCTCACCCAGCCCCAGCACATGGTAGTACACCTAAGAGAGGGAGAATGGCTTAGAAATGGAGTCAAGCCCTTGTCGCAACTTAGCTGCCTCTTTCCTCCCCTTCCAGGCACGCTCCTTCTATAACGCAGGCCCAGGAACCACCCTTCTGAGACGGGGGTCCCTGACCCTCATCTCTGGTCCATGAAACTTCCCCAGGCCCAGGAAGCCCATGGTTTCCAGCCTTTGAGGGAGGACTGAGGGGAGACTATCTTACAAGAAAGGGAGGTGAGGGAGTCAAAAGCAAGAGGCAGGTGGAAGAGTAGGGGAGGAGGAGGGACATCCTTGGAGGGGAAAGAGGTATTCTAGAAAGGATCAGAGGTCTTGGGTAGGGATCTGGGAGCCTCACCTGTTTGAGGCCCATGAGCTCTGCGTAGTCAAAGACGAGAAGGATGCTGAAGATGAGGAGCCAGGAAATGACGTGGAGCACAAAGCAGAGGAGGGGCACCCAAGTGGCCCATGGCTCGGCCCGAGCCTCCCACAACACGGGGCCCCTGGGCACGGGCTCCCAGTACCGCATCACCAGCTGAAGGAGGATGAGGGACTGGGTATCCCAGCAGCCCACCCTTGAAAGACCTAGACCCAGAGGCTGCCCCCATCCCAGGCTGGCCTGCTGCTCTCCCCGCCTCTACCATGAGCATGTTCAACATAGGGAGGGTGCTGGGTGGGGTCCCAAGTATGTAAGAATGACTTGTCTCTACAAGGACTTAAAGTCCTTTAAGTCTCTGAGGACTTAAAGAATGGATGAGAGTCACCAGATAGGTACACAAAGTAGCCTAGGCCAAGCACCCACTGAGAAACAGATGAGTACTGACTGGGAAGCTTTCTCTTGCGACCTAAGGAAGTGATTTGAAGAAAGGATAGGACTGAAGAGGAGTTAACAAGGGAATCTCAAGCAGGACAGCGTGAACAAAGTTGCAACGGTGAGAATGCACATATCATGCTCGGGGAATGACAAGCAGTACAGCATTCTTGAGAAGAAGTAGGATATGTACTGTGGAGGAATGGGAGCTGAGATTACGGTCCTGAACACCCTTAGTTCTCCTCCTAAACCCATGTTTTATCAGAAGCCTAAGGTCCTTGCCTCTCCAGTCGACGGAATCCTTCCCACAGACTGTTTCCCTTGAGGACTCAGCTGCCAGGGCTTCATACCTGCAAGGCCAGGGCAGTGCATGCCACGTACAGTGACCTCTGAAGGACCCCAAAGTACCGGGACATCCATGACTTCACTGTCTCAGTTGCCATGAGGCTGTGCTGCCCCACAAATAGTAGCAGGAGCCCCAGATCCCAAGCCAGGGAGACAAGAATGCTTTGGTCCTGCAGGGCAGCCAGCCATCCCTGGCGGGCATCTAGCGGGAGTTGGAGAAAGGGACAAAAGATCAAGAAGACTGTGGGAAAAACTCCCTACCCTTATCTCCTCTTGGGACCCCAGGCCATGTCCCTTAATGCTTTCAAGAGCCTTAATGCTTCCTCTCTAGGCTTTGCCCACCTCACTTTTCTATTCCCTGTTTCTTCCCTCTTCCCCAGGCCTCCTTCAGAGCTGGGGAAGAGGATTCATGCTGGTCAGTCAGGAAAGGCATGGCTGGAGTGCCCTTCTTGTTTCGGTTCTCCAAATGCTCCCTCTTTATAACACTCTCCATAGTCCTCTTTACGAAGCCTTTCCTTAGAATACTCTGCTCATCGCCCTCTCTCCCCCTCAGTCCTCACTCTCCCGCCTCTCCAAACCGCTAATCCCTGAGTTCCTAATTTAGCCCTCTGGTCTCCCCTGCAGCGTCTCGGCGGCTTTCACGGTTCTAGTTCCCTCTCCTGGACTTCCCCTGTCATTTGTCTCCAAGCCCCGCCCCCGCTCCCTCTGCTCCGGCTCCACCTCCCTACCCCAGAGCTCATCCTCGGTCCCTCCCGCTCACCCGGACCACCAGACTCCGAGATTCCTCCAAGAAGTGGCCGAAGGGAGGTAAAGCGCACGAACTCCACTCCAGTACCAAAGGCCAGGATGAAAGAGGCGAGGGCAGCAGGGACGAGGAGCAGTGCAGGGGCCATGGCGAGAAATGGAGGGGTGGGGAAAGGGGCGGGTTTGGGATTCCCGCGGCCGCAGGCTCCGCCCCGACCCCGCCTCCCGCCTGGGACCCTGCCCAGGAGGGCAGGGCTCCCGCGCGCCGACGCCCAGGCTTCCGGCCGGCGCGCGCGGCTCTCTCACACAGGGCTTCAGGGCCGATCCCTGAGTGCCATTCCCCGGTCTGCGATCTCCGCGTCACAGAAGGGAATGTTAGAATCCCAAGTGAGAGGTGAGAAGGGCAGCGGCTGTTCAGTCAGTCACATGGTTTGAATCGCAGCTGGGCTAGTTTTCGCATCTAAAATGAAGACAGTTCCTCTCTTAAAGGGTTCTTGCAGAAACGGCATTATGATCCCACTTTCCTTTGACAGCTTTGACTAGAAAACAGCCAGAGTCAGAGGTTACAAAGCCTCAGCGAACACTTTAATAATGAACGGTGAGAGGACGGAAGACTGTTGACCCAGGCTGAGAACCCAAAGCTCTGAATCACCCATTACAGCTTGTTAGATGAAAAAGAGTGACTATTTTACCACAAATTAACGCTTAGTCTGTAATTTATTATAAAGTTGAGTTGTTGCCTCTCCACTTGCTAAGGGGAGAGAACTTGTCTGTAACACTGAAAGATTTTGTTCTATTAATGCCAAAGGCTGTTACTTTGTAATCATGAGAGTAACAATATGTTAAAATATTTGTGATAGAAAACTTTATTACAGTTGTAAACTTTGTAGTATGTTAATTTTATCCAAGCCTGTGATAATTAGCTACCTATACAACCTCATTCGTTTGCCTCCACTTACTAGTCAGAAAGCACTAAGATCTTTTGTCCAAAATTTTCCCTACAGACCTGTTTGTAATACCTGCAGACTAACATTCACATCTAAAAATCAAAGTAAAGTAAGGTTTTTCTCCATTAGAGTTAAAGATCATGTAGCTAAGGACCTGGTCACAGTAGCTATGACTATAGTAAGGAACTTAGAGATCATGAAGCTAATTCCCTCAGCTAATAGATAGAAGAAACATAGGCCTAAAGAGATCAAGAAAATTTCCCAAGATAAGAATTAAGGAGCTGCTAGTCCTGTGGGCTCAGGGATGACAAAATTGCCAAACAGCATCCCACAGGCTCTACATTCCTTCTCCCTCCCGGAGGCTTAGTATTCCCATTCTCCTCTGAATCAGTGCTATTTTATACTGTACCAGACATCATTATGTTTTCCCTCCTGATTCACACTCCATCCTGCTTTCTGCCTCAGGAAGTTGTCCTGAATGGACTACATCAAAGAAAATCACAGCATTTGAGGGAAGCCTTTCTATGTAACTGTTCCCTCCTCTCAACCTTTTGGGTTTACAGGTGGCCACAACAGAGCTGTGGGTACTGGCAATATTCTTTGTGATTTCTCTACACTCTGCCTACTTCTAATTTTCACTTCATTAAACTCTCTCCAAATTATCCTAATTTGACTGTGCCATAGTTTCCTCTTAGGATCCTGACTGACATTACACAATGTGCTATGAGCTGTAGGATTCATTGGAAGTGTAAGAAAAGACCTCTCTTCTCTAGAAATTTAAATTGGGGCACTTAAATTGTACCAGTCATGAAGTGGGTGTGCACATGAGTGCTAAGTGGGGCTATAGAGACAGCAGGTGCTGTAAGGAATCCAGTGGACCTCAAGGACACAGGCAGCTTCACACACTACAAGGCTTTGAGCAGTGCAAGGGGACTAATATTTATCTGGGTCCTACTGTGTGCCACACCCACTATGGCTATGCTTAATATATATTGTGAGATTAGATATGTCTAAAAGCCAGCACAGTGTTTGGCAAAGCTCATGCTGTTTCTACTACACCAAAGTTTTCCAAACTTAAGTATAACTTACCTGCAGAAAAGTGCCCAAAACTAATCAGTATTTTTTTAGATTGAAGTGAAATTCACATAACATGAAATTAACCACTTTAGAGAGAACAGTCCAGTGTCATTTAGTACATTCATAATGTGTGCAACCACCACCTCTGTCTAGTTCCAAAGCATTTTCTCTTCACCCCAAAATAAAACCCTGTACCCATTAAGCGGTCATTCCCCATTTTCTCTCCCTGCCAGCCCTGGCAACCACCATCTACTGTCTCTATGGATTTACCTATTCTGCGTATTTCCTACAGGTGGAGTCATACAATGTGACCTTTTGTGTCTGGCTTCTTTTACTTAGCATAATGCTTTTGAGATTCATCCTCAAAACACCGTAGCACAATTAGTACCTCATCCCCTTTTATGGCTGAATAATCTTCCATTGTATGGATATGCCACAACTCGTTTATCCATTCATCTGCTGATGAACATTTGTGGTGTTTTCATCTTTCAGCTCTTGTGAAAGTGTTGATATGAACATTTGTATACAAGTATTTGTTTGAACATCTGTTTTAATTCTTTTGGCTATATACCTCTGAGTAGAATTGCTGCATCATATGGTAATCCTATAATTAACTTTTTGAGAAACTGTCAAACTGCTTATCACAGTGGATGAATCATTTTACATTCCCAGGAGCAATGTAGATGGGTTCCAATTTCTCTACATCCTTGTAATCAACCAACTTCTAAAATTTACAAAATAAAACTGTACTACACCATAAGGTACATAGTGAATATTTATTTATCACAGAGGTTAAGCCTAAGCTAACTTAATAAATACTGGAAAAGCAGACCAGAAAAAAAAAAGGGGGCAGAGATTTGCTCAACGTCAAAGCTAAAGGATGCTTCTAATGAGATGGGGCAAGGAGAGGGGAAAATATTTTAGTAGCATTCCGTAACTCCACCCTCAAATTTACTCACTCCAAGCATTCTTTCAAGTTCTGGACACTAAAATTGTTTCCACTATCTTTTGCAGGATGAGTAAGAATCCCAATAAGAAAAGGAGAAACAAATGGTTTCCAAACAGGAAGCAGGACACTGTGCGTGCCATAGAGCAATAAGCATGTCAGTCCAGCTAAATATGAGCAGCAACTTAAGATATCTGAGCGTGGGATTGGCCAACTTTCAATGGCCATTTAAGAAAACCTGTGGCTCCCAATCTCCCTGTCTTTGTTTACCAACAAGCTTTTCGGCCCCACCCATGTTCCAAGACAAATCAGGTCAGTACACCCCAATCCTTTCTAAAGCCCTAAGTTCTTTCTTCCAAATATTTCTAACACTTTATATATTGGCCTGGGCGGAAAAGCATACTGGGGTGGGGTTTTCAGGTGGATGACATTTCCAAAGTGGAGAGGACAAAGGCCTCTGGCTTGGCTTCCTGCTTTAGTACTCCTGTGAGCAGGAACTCAGGTGAGAGGATGGGCAGCCCAACCCGAAATGGAATGGCACATCGAGAGAAGTCCTGGGAACATGTGATCACAACTCTCTGAGGCTGGAAGAAAGACAGAGAAAACAGAAAGTCAGGGGTGAAAAAGAATCCTAGAAATAGGTTCGGGACCCACTAATCAGTCTTAGCAGCACAAAAACAGTACCTCCTCATGGGAAGCCATATGACACACACTGTCTATGAAGAACTCTTGCCACAAAAGTTGAGCCTGAATTTGTTCAACCTTTTTTTTTTTTTGGTGGGGGGCTATACGCGGGCCTCTCACTGTTGTGGCCTCTCCCGTTGCGGAGCACAGGCTCCGGACGCGCAGGCTCAGTGGCCATGGCTCACGGGGCCCAGCTGCTCCGCAGCATGTGGGATCTTCCCAGACCGGGGCACGAACCCGTGTCCCCTGCATCGGCAGGCGGACTCTCAACCACTGCGCCACCAGGGAAGCCCTGTTCAACCTTTTAAAGTTAACTACGATTTATAGGAAATATAAAAGATAGAAAAACAATATAAATGACACAACAAGGGAGCAAACAGAAAAATCCAGACTGTGGAACATTCTAAAGGACAAGTGACCTAGTTTCTGCAGGAAGTCAATGGCAGGAAAAAGGCTAGGTGGGTTGGGGGGTATGCTCTAGAGTAAAAGAAAATTAAGAGATACAGCGCAATTGTGGGGACACATGGACCTTGTTTTGAGTCCTGATTTGAACTGTAAAAAGACATTTTCAGATGACTCGAGAAATTTGATTAATGGAGTAAGACAAAGTGACCAGGACACAACTGTTAATTTTGTTATTGACCAATAACGGCATGTGATTATGTAAGAAATGTACATATTTCTTAGAGATGTATATTTTAAGTACGTAGGAAAAAATAATGACCTTTGCAGTTTCCCTTAAAAATTTCAGCAAAGAAAATGAAAGAAAAGGAAAAAAAAAAAAGGGATAGAGCAAATGCAGCAAAATCTAAATTAACCTGTTGAATCTGAGTGATTGGTATATGGAGGTTCGCTACATTATTCCCTCTCCCTTTGTGTATATTTCAAAAAAATTGTAAATACAAAAATAAAAATAAGTCCATTTGGTATCAGCAGTCCTCTTCCTTCTCTATCCCTCTCTATACCAGAGGTCTTCCCCCAGCCTCTCACTACTCCGTGTTCCCATCTGTACCTCCATTTCCCCCCTAACCTGTTCCCATTCCAGCCACCTCTCTAACTGCCACCTCACCAGATCCTGAACACACCACCCCTACCTTATAGGACCGGGGCATGCTGGGTAGGACGGTGCCTCCACAGCAGCTGATGATCTCTCCCATCTGAGGTGGTGGTGGCTGGACTCCTGGGGTCACGTGAATCTCATAGCCCTAGGAGGAAGAGAATGGTGGAGACAGTAGGTGATGCACTGAGAGGCCGTGGACCGCTGGGCAACAGCTGAAGTGTGGGGCAGAAGATGGCCTCTCACCTCCAGCAGCCTTCGCTCCTGAGCCCGGCTCAGGGCCTCCCGAAGGCTGAAGCCAAAGTTCTTCTCCTGCTCAGGATCAGTCACCACATATTCAGCAGGGGGCAAGAAGCAACCTGCCTTGCGGGACTAAGGACGGTAACAGTCAGTATCAAAGCTCAGCCCCGCCCTTCACCCAGCTCTTCTGTCTAGTGTTTACAGGGAGCTCACGAAATGTTTTCAGAATTAAGCCTCTGCTTCACTAACCTCGTCTTCCTGTACCCACGTTCCTCCCACCGCTTTCTAGAGCCCCATGTGAGCAACCTTCTCCCGCCACTATCTCTACGGGTCTGTCATCATCTCCTGGCCTCTCACCTGATGCAGCCAGTCCAGGGAGATGATGGGGATGCCCCGCCCCAGGGCACACAGGAACTTGACCGTCCGGCGGATCCGATCCGTCACCAGGTGGGAGGCCTCAGCCACTGAGCTGGCCAGACTGCCCCCCAGGGCCAGCACTGCCCGCTCTCCATAAGCATCCACTACGCCTGTGAAGAGCACCTGTGAAGGGGGTTAGCCTGAGCTGGTTACGGCAACCAGCGCCATCGGCACCCGTCTCCCAAATCCCCTAGGTCTCCTCCCGTCCTACCACATCTCCATCTCCCACAAAGCCCCAGGGCCCTTCTCTCCTACTTTGGGGGCCGTGGACTCTTGGATAGGTTTGGTCCGTCGCAGGCTGCGGCTCGGTATTTCCTGGGGCTCCTCCTCTGTCTGCGTTCTCTTTCTCTTGCCTGGTCCTGGAATCACTACATCCTGGGATTGAGAGAGAACTTGGTGGGAGTTTCCAAGCCCCCAAGCTCTTTCCAAACTAGGTGACTCCAGCCCCCTCCTCACCTCTTCCTTCCTCAGCTTTGCTGCAGGATTTTCTTCTTCCTTAAGGAATGCTGTCTTCTGGGGAACTTCTCTTCGGAGCCGTTTTTGAAGTGGAGGTGAGTCCGCAGTAGCTAAAGGCCTCTTGCGATTTTGAGAGGCCTCAGGCTGGGGCTCTGGGGTGAAGGCAGATCTATCTGCTGCCTCCCCCTTCGGGATCTGGGTAGCACGAGTGGGTGCCTCGGGGAGCTGGGCAAAGGCAGGCTCAGGAATGGTGCTAAGGGACTGGGCTGCTCTCACTGCCCCTCGTCTCTGGTTCCTTGAGGACCAGGAGTTAGGTTCGGAGGGTGCAGAGTAGGGTTCATGAACGTGAGCTGTGAGAGACCCATGTTTCCTAGTGGCCCTTGGCCTCCTGCTGCAATTGGTTTCAGGGATGGGCTCAGGGGGAACAGGCTGTCCTGTGGGGACTGGAGAGTGGGATTCAGGGGTGGTAGGAACTGGCACAGCACTTACTGTAGAAGACCTTAGTGTCCTGCTCTGACCACCCTGAGCTATGACTTTGGGGGTGGCAGGCTGCTCTGTGGGGGATGAAGGTTCAAGGTCAGGAGCTGTGGGTTCAGTTGGCTGGGATGTCTTGACAGAGGATCTACGTGTCCTGCCCCGAGTGGCCTGAGATGTGGGCTCAGGGGTGAGAGATTGGTCTTTAGAGGTGGAAGGCTGGGGCTCAGGAGTTATGGGGACAACTGGTTCAGGGGTCTTAGCAGAAGAACTAAGTGTCCTGCCCTGAGGGGCCCGAGATGTGGGTTTGGGGGTGACAGGCTGGTCTGTGTGGGCAGTGGGGACATTTCGTTCAGGGGTTTTGACAGAGGACCTAAGTGTCCTGCCCCGAGGGGCCCGAGATGTGGGTTTGGGGGTGACAAGCTGGTCTGTGGAAGCCTGGGGCGCAGGGGCTGTGGAGATAACTGGTTCGGGAGTCTTGACAGAAGCCCTCTGTGTCCTGCCCCGAGTAGCCCGAGATGTGGGTTTGGGGGTGACAGGCTGGTCTGTGTGGGCAGAAGCCTGGAGCTCAGGGGCTGTGGAGACATTTTGTTCAGGGGTTTTGACAGAGGACTTAAGTGTCCTGCCCCGAGTGGCCCGAGATGTGGGTTTGGGGGTGACAGGCTGGTCTGTGTGGGCAGAAGCCTGGAGCTCAGGGACTGTGGAGACATTTTGTTCAGGGGTTTTGACAGAGGACTTAAGTGTCCTGCCCCGAGTGGCCCGAGATGTGGGTTTGGGGGTGACAGGCTGGTCTGTGGAAGTGGAAGCCTGGAGCTCAGGGGCTGTGGAGACATTTTGTTCAGGGGTTTTGACAGAGGACTTAAGTGTCCTGCCCCGAGTGGCCAGAGATGTGGGTTTGGGGGTGACAGGCTGGTCCGTGTGGGCAGAAGCCTGGAGCTCAGGGGCTGTGGAGACATTTTGTTCAGGGGTTTTGACAGAGGACTTAAGTGTCCTGCCCCGAGTGGCCAGAGATGTGGGTTTGGGGGTGACAGGCTGGTCCGTGGAAGTGGAAGCCTGGAGCTCAGGGGCTGTGGAGACATTTTGTTCAGGGGTTTTGACAGAGGACTTAAGTGTCCTGCCCCGAGTGGCCAGAGATGTGGGTTTGGGGGTGACAGGCTGGTCTGTGGAAGTGGAAGGCTGGGGCGCAGGGGCTGTGGAGATAACTGGTTCGGGAGTCTTGACAGAAGCCCTCTGTGTCCTGCCCCGAGTGGCCAGAGATGTGGGTTTGGGGGTGACAGGCTGGTCTGTGTGGGCAGAAGGCTGGAGCTCAGGGGCTGTGGAGACATTTTGTTCAGGAGTTTTGACAGAGGACCTAAGTGTCCTGCCCCGAGTGGCCCGAGATGTGGGCTTGGGGGTGACAAGCTGGTCTGTGGAGGTGGTAGGGTGGGGCTCAAGGGGTACAGAAGAAACTGGAGAGGACCCTTGGGGCTTGACTTTGGGTTTTGGGTGGAGAGAATCCAGCTCTGAGGAAAAGGGAGTCTCCAGAGCTTCCTGACTCTCATTTTGTCTGGTCCTGGGAATGGGCGGTTCTAAAGGAGGTGGAGAGGGCGAAAGGAGGGACTGAGGGGCAGGATGTTTTTGGCTCTGAGAGGTGAGGGGGTTTTGGAGAGGCGCTGAAGCCTCCTGCAGTGCAGGAGGCCGACAAGCATCTGGGGATTCCTGATCACCCTGGGGAGAAATGGAAGCCAGTGAGGGAGGAAGAGACAGAGAGAGGAGAGACAGGACTTGGATACTGTTCTTGACCCTTGTTTATAGAGTGTACTCGTGGCATTTCTCTTTCTGTCTGTTCCATTAGACTGGGAATTTCCTCTTTCCCAAAGACCTCTCCCCAAAATGCCAGTATAGTATTCTCCATATATGGATGATGCTAATAAAGAGGACAGTTAGGAGGAAGAGGGAAGGGACTTGAAAAAAGGAGCTTTCTGAGTCAGGGAGGGGGAGACAGAACTTGGGGAACAGCTGTGGAAAACAACAGGTGTCAAGGTAAACGGATAGAAGCCAACTAAGGAGCCAACTAAGGAGCCAACTAAGAAGCCAACTAAGGAGCAGTGAAAATGGAAGAAAAGTTGAACATATGGGGAAAGGAGTAGATGAAAGCAAGGTCAGGGGAAGGGGCAGTGGAGGAGATGCAGAGATGACCTGTGGAGTGGGGAGGTGGGTACAGAAAGCAGCTCTCACCCTGGAAGCCTTCTCAGCAGGTGGCATCTTGCAATTCAAGTAGCCTAGACAGAAGGGAAAGACAAGTAGTTGAGGTCTAAGCAGTCAGTCACTTAGGGGTTGATTATCATGAGGTCTGTGTACCACCTTAGGTTCCCCTCTACCTTCACTTACCTCTCTGCTGCCTCCCGGGGCTCACTGGGGCGCCCCTTCCTCCACCTGACTGGCTTCCAGAAGCTATGGGGTCTGAAGCAAGTCCCTGAAGGTCTCCCGCCCACGCTCCAGGCTCTGGTGTCGAACCTGAGGCCTGGCCTTTCTGGTCCTGGCCCCCCGCCTCTGTCTCCCCTGTCTGTGGGCCTCTGTCCAGCATCACTTTGGGTACCTTCCCTTGTAACCCACCTGCCTCATACTCTCTCTCTGCTACTGGTTTCTCTGCTTCTCTGTCAAATACCTCTCTTGTAAGAGTCTGCTTTTCTCTCTCTTTCTCTTGTATTTCCTTGGCTGTCTCAATTTCTACCTTCAAACTCTCCATATCCCTTTCAGTACTTGCACTTTTTAATTTTTTGTCAGACTCTTGTTTCTGAGTATCTCTAGCTAACACCTGTTTTTGTTCTCTGTCCTGTATCCCCCTGGTTGATTCTTCCTCTCCCATCACATCTTCCCTCTCTCCTTCCAAGGGCAGTTTCTCAGTTTCCTTCTCCAATGGCCCTCTCTCAGGGGTCACCCTCTCTGCTGTTTCTCTTGGTGTACCCATGTCTTCCTCCACAGTCTGTATCCCTCTGCCTTGAATCCCCAGTGGCTCTGCATGAACTGGACACTCTGGATGTTGCTCTTGTGGTGCTGCCATAGGTGGAGAGGGGCAAGATGCATGGGCTTCAATGTGGGTGGCAATGGGCTGGGTCTCAGAAGCTTCAGACTCTCTCGGACAGAATGGCTGTGTAGCCAAGACCTCCCATGGCTCATCCAGGGAACCTGAAAGCAGGGTGAGCAAGAGAGAGAGAGAGAGAGGAATGTAGGTTGAAAAGGTAATAGCTTGAGAAAAGATGAAGACAAATTCATGCATAATAAATTTAAATGGGTTATTAAAGGAAAGCTAGGAGTAAGGAAGATAGTCATAACATTTAACATTTGTCTCAAAAAGTAAGCCCAAACCTTCATATAAAAGCTCTCCCAGTAGCCTCTTAAAAACTTATGCTAGACTAGTTGCTCTATGGGTCTGACTTAACATGGCATTTTTTTCCTGATGAGATGGAGGAACATCAGCAAAATGTCAAGGAATATAAAGGAAACATGTAGGGGGGAAAATAAGGATGCCAAGTTAGGGACACAGAGGAGGGGAGTTTCTTATACCTGTGGCCTGGAAGCTGCAACGGGAAGGGCCAGGCTCTTGGGGCAGAGTAAACAGGAAGGCCTGGGTGGGTTCATCCTCCATGCTGGGGACTGTTGCACAAGAAAGCATGGCCTGAGCACTGCTCCACAGGACTCCAGGGTCCCATTCTTAGTTTCCCACCCTGACCGTCCCAGCTTTCACACACTTCAAGGACTACCAGTCTGATCTCCAAGCTCCTGTTTGTACCAGTATCCACATGACACAGATGTCCTCACCTTCCAGGCTCTGATTCTCTCTCTCCACAAAGCACTGGGTAGCTTGTAGGTCCAGATCTTCAGAATCTGGTGGGGGAGGAATATAGGATAATTAAAAAATCACAGCTGACCCTTAACTCCTTCCTTTTTCTCTACTATTCTCTCCTCAGCCCCAACCCCATGCAATAGACTGAATCTCTGTGTCTCCCCCAAAATTCTTACATTGAAACCTAATTTCCAATGTGAGGGTATTAGGAGGTGGGGCTTCTGGGAGGTGATTAGGTCATGAGGGTGGAGCCCGTGCGAATGGGATCAGTGCCCTCAGAAAAGAGACTCCAGAGAGCTTCCTTGGGCCCTTCTGCCATGTGAGGATATAGTGAGAAGATGGCTGCCTATGAAGAAGGAAGCGGGGCCTCACCAGACACTGACTATCTGCTGGTATCTTGGACTTCCCAGGCTTTAGAACTGTGAAAAATAAACTTCTGTTGTTTATAAGCTACCCAGTCTATGGTATTTTGTTATAGCAGCTCAAATGAACTAAGATACCCTAGAAGCATTCTTTATTGCAGGGGTTAAGGGAGGAAGAAAGGCCAGCACTAACCATCGTGGTTGTCTCCAGAGTCCATGGTCCTATCCACATGTGGTCCTCTCTCCCTTTCTGTGGGCGTCTGGGCCCCCCCACTCTGTGGCTGGGTGGGTTCCCCTGGAGTGCCTATGTCCGCCACCAGATCTGCTATGTTATTCCTTGAGACAGGGAGAAGGTCCTGCTCCACTTGGGCTGCGGGTGACCCACCCTGGGCCCCAGCCATAAAAGCTCTGCCCTGTTCAAGAACGGCTACAGCGCACTCTGTCCCAGTATCTTCTTCTGCCTGAAGCTGGCTCTTTCTTACATCTGCCACTGCTGAAGCTGCTAAGGATGTGTTCTCCTCCGCATTTGGGTCACAGTCCCCAGCTAGAGGAGGCCGGGCTTCTTCTAGATACACCACAGGCAGCTTTGCTGGGCCTCCTTCAGCTTTCACATCTGTCTGATGTGTCCATGCTACAGGTACTCGATGCTTCTCCAGAAGTATAACAGCTGGCCCTGGTGGGACTTCCTCCACCACTTGTGTGTTGACATGCACTGTGGCAGAGGCTTGGCTTCTCTCCAGGTGGAACCCCGGTGAGCTCTTCTCTTCCGTCACCTCTGTATCACTGTCCCTGAGAGGAGGTTGACTCTTTTCTGAATATGCCTTGCCCGTGTGACCCCTGGGAACAGTTCCTGTCTTCTCCACTGGGAGCCCCTTTTTCTTCAGGTCTGTGTCACTGTCTCTCCCAGCAGAGGCTTGGCTTCGCTCCAGAAGGGCCACTGGTTGGGCCCTATCATCTTCTGCATCTGGATCTCTGTTCCACGCAACGGCCCGGCTCTCTCTTAGATGTGCCAGCGTGAGCGCTGCTGAGACTTTTTCCTTGTCATCTGTATTGCTATGGATCACGACGGAGGCTCGGCTTCTGTCCAGAGGGACGGTCAGGGGGGCCTCCCCCTCCTCTATATCTGTATCACTACCAGCCGGGCTCTCCTGCCGATGTGCCATGCCAGGTACCCGAGGACTCTCTGTACCAACTTCATGGAAGATGTGCCTCTTCCTCACAGGAACTACAGCTGGGGTCGCAGGGATCCCCTCTTCTTCCATATCAGTATCACTGTCTATGAAGCCACAAGGCTGGGCCCTTTCCAGATGGACCCAAGTGAGCCTTCTCAGAGGCCCGCTCTCATCATCCACATCTGTGTCACTGTCTTCCCCAGCAGGCTGGCTCCTCTCCAGAATCACTCCAACTGGAACCACCCCACTCCTCGCCTTCCTCTCAACTTTCGTGTCATTGTTCTTCTCCTTCACTGAACACTGATCCTTTTCAAGCTGGATTTCAGTTGTGACAGGTTTAGGCTGTTCTGTCTCTGCAGTGGTGACTCTTCTGGCAGCTGAGGAGCCCTCCCCTGCTCCTGGTTGCTGACTTTCTTCCTCATCTGTGTCACTGTTCAAGTTGAAGGCAAAAGGTGGCCCAGGACCATCCAGGGCAGAGGAAGGTCCCTCTTCATCGCTGTGAAGGGAAGAGAAGAAAAAGTCTATAGAATCTATTTCCCCAGAAGGGATACCCCACTCAACTAGGAGCTCCTTGAGGGCAGACATGAGGTAGTGTTTTCTTTTCTATCTCCAGCAGTTAGTTTTCTACTTGGCACATCAGAGGTGCTCAATAAAAATTCAGTTAATTGAACGAGTATGTGTAGCTCCCCAGCCCAGACTTTCATGGTAATACGTTCTCGTAGAGATGGATCCTCCAGCCCCTGATTCCTCCTCCTTTTGAAGACTCAGGTGTCTGGTCCTTTGGCACTCACCTCTCTGGAACTACTGTTGCCAAAAAGGAGGTCCTTGGTCCTTTCACCACACACTTTTCAGAAAGAGAATCTGTCAGTTGTAGAAAGGAGTAAGTTGACAGTTTTACACTCACAATCCCCATCTCCTCACCCGCCCTCCCAATACACAAACTTACCTACTTCTTCCTCTGAGTCCTCAGCCAACAGAAGCCTGTGGGGTTGAGTTCCTCCCTGTACCCTGGGTGTCTCCTCTACAGTTAGAGGGCCCCAGAAGACAAAGGGCAGGGGGACATCCAAGCGATGGTACTGGCAGGGCAAGTCAGCAAAGAGAATCAACTCCCGGTCCCTCAAACGATGACTCACCCCAGGGCCCAGGACCTTAGGAGGCCTCAGGATTTGAGTACCATTGAGGCTCCCACAATCCCGGAGGACAGGCGCCTTGTCCCAGGCCAAGATTTCAATCACCGCATGTTGTTTGGAGATAGATGAATAGGGCAGGGCCACAGAGCAATCAGGCATTCGGCCTACCACATTCTTCCCGAGGTATAGTGGGAAATCTAAGAATTAGAGAGGCAGATGGGTTCCAAGGCCAGAGTCCTGACCTGCTATTAGGAGAATGTTCCTGTTAAGTACCTCACTACTCACTCAAGGTCCCTCCATGCATTAGAAAAATAAAAGGCCCCAGGATAACTAGCTAATAAAGAATACATGCAATGCATTATTCATAATCAATATCCCATCCATCCACACTGGATTATTTTCTATTGTGGTAAAATATACATAAAATTTACCATTCAGCCAACTTTTCAGTGTACAGTTCAGTGATGTTAAGTACATTCACATTGTTGTGCAAAACATCACCACCACCCATTTCCAGACCTCACTGGATTTTTATCTGAATCCCTTCATCTTCTCCTACCAAAGTAAAATCACCCCCAGTGAGTAAAGGGCACTTGCCTGGAGCAATCAGATCAATCAGCCCCCTCTTCTCCATTCCCAGTAAAACCTTTTTTCAGATCTCCCAGATGCATATCTAAGCTTGCAACCCTCCAATTACCTCCCCACAGAAATAAGAGGCCTATACCAGTACTTCAGCACCCAATAACCCCTGACCTTTTTCTGGTCCATAGGAACTACTGAAGATACGCAGTCGCCCAAGGGGCTCCAAGCTACACCCCAAAGATTCACTGGGTCTCTCTTCAACCTCCTCCTCTTCTTCAACTTCCCAGTTAATAACCTGGGTGTCTTCCATGATCTGAGAAAAAAGCACATTATTATCACCTCTTTCAGTGGGTCACACACACAGCCTCAGAGAGGAGACTGCTAACTGCTGTAAACCTGGATAGCTATGGAGGCTGATGCTTCCCTTTCTGCCAATCATTCTGTTGTTATTCTTCTGAAGCATTTAAGAAATATCTTTGACCATGATACAGAATAAGAAATAAATATTATAGAGTCCCCAGTACAGAAATATATATAAAAACACATGCTTGGAACTTCCCTGGTGGTCCAGTGGTAAAGAATCTGCCTCCCAATGCAGGGGACTCAGGTTCGATCCCTGATCAGGGAACTAAGATCCCACACGTCGCGGGGTAACTACACCCGTGTGCCACAACTACTAAGCTCGGACGCCTCAACTAGAGAGACTGCGTGCCACAAACTACAGAGCCCACGTGCCCTGGAGCCTGCGCGCCACAACTAGAGAAGAGAAAACCCGCACACTACAACTAGAGAGAAGCCCCCACACCGCAATGAAAGATCCCACATGCCTCAACGAAGATCCCGCGTGCTGCAACTAAGACTCGGCACAGCCAAAAATAAATAAATAAATAATAAATAAATAAATCTTAAAAAAACCAAAAAGCAAAAAAACCCCACATGCTTATTTATAGACAAATATTTTGAGAAACAATGTTAAGCCTTTATACAACACACTAATAGTTGTCATTCTGTCTTTTTCTCTTCTCAATTCTTTAAACGCCAATTTGCAATCCATTAAATTGATTTCACTATCCACTATTGGGATAACTTTTGCCAAACATCAACTATGTATCAGGCATACTAGCCATGAGGCAGGCATTTAGGACACTAAGGCTAAAAATATTCAATCAGGATAACATAGCAGGTAAGTGAAAAGGGTAGGAATAAATGTGCTTCTGGCTGCAAAGCCCATGCTTTTTACACTTTATCAGATCATCTCAGTGTGATCAGACTAAACTGCAAAAAATCATAACAGCCAAAAGAGAGGCTTGGTAGGTGTCAAGCACTGCTCTAATTGCTTTATATTCACTGACTTATTTAATTATCACAAGAACCCTGTAAACTATTATTACTTTTTTTTTTTTTGGTTGTTTTCCTTTTGGACACGCAGCATGGCATGTGGGATCTTAGTTCCCCGACCAGGGATCGAACCCCTGGCCCCTGCAGTGGAAGCACGGAGTCCTAACCACTGGACCGCCAGGGAATTCCTTATTATTACTTTCTATTTCTCAGATAAAGAAACTGCAATACAGATGGATTAAGGAATTTGCCTCTCCTCTGCTTAACATTCTTTGATGGATTTCCATGCCCATAGGATAAAATAAAATCTAAACTCCTTAGCAAGACTCTCCACAATCAGAACCTCATATCCTCAAATGTATGTCCCACCCGCACCTCACCCAAGCCTATGATTCAGCCACATGGACCTTCTCCCCAGTCTCTGAACACATTGCTCCCTCTCATCTGCAGGCCTTAGCCAGCTCCTTAGCCCTTTGCTCATAGTTTTCTGGTCCAAATCCTACCCATCCTTTATAATTCAGTTCAAATGTTACTTCCTCAGCAAAGCCTTGCCTGGAGTCTTCTCTGCTTTCTGGTGTTCCCCATGTTCCTAAGTGTTTCACGGTGGTTGGTGGACTTGTACTTATCCTGATAGTTCTCACCATAGTGTAACTATTACATTCCATTTCTGCCTCACACCCCCCGAGAACTGGACCAGGCAGAAGAACTGTATCTTTTCCCCAAGGGTCCATCGTATTCATTCAACAGTTATTGCGCACCTGGTACCGCTGTAAGTATTCGGGATACATTCCTGAACCAAAAGTAAAATTAACTCTGCCCTCCTGATTAAAGAACAAATAAGATGAAAACTCAAAACAGTATGAAAGACGCTACTCTAAACGGAAACTGTTGACAGGTTGGGAAAGTAGGACACCTCCATGGAGATAGTGTTAACTCCGCTCTTATGACTGGCGAACTCAGCTGGTGCCCATGACCCTCGTCTCCAATCCATGGGCCACCACCTTTGATCCCCCTCCATCCCATGGGTTCCCTCCTAGCCCAACGTCTCCCTGTGTCTTCATACCTAAGGTCAGGGAGGGGCGTCAGGTAAGGATGAGTATTATAATCCGAGAAGCAAATTTCCAAGTATCCTCCGCCCAGTCGTACCCAAGGAACGCCCCTCCCGCCCACCGGGGAAAACCAAGATGGCACCCGGGGAGCCGTGGGCGAGGCCCCCCAGAACTCACCTACTTTGAGTCCCCGCGCGCGCCACCAGTAACGGCCGCGACCGGGGTGGCGCGAGTGCCTGAGCGGGGCGGGGGGCGATTCGCTGATTGGCTCCTGCCGCTGTCTTTCACAGCCCGGCTGCACGCCGACAGAGCAAGCCGCCAACTCGGAGGCACAGCCAGAGCCCCGCCCCGTCCCCGCCCTCTTACCCCTCAAAGGGGCGGCTTCTCCAGGGAGGCTGAGATCAGTTGGCTGAGGCTGTAATCAGAGGCCGCCGAAGGCGCACAGAATAGCGCACCTCGATTGGGCAGCTCCAAAGGACAACCCACTGCCGCTTCACCGCACCGCCCACTTCCCGCGCAGATTTCCAAATCGCGACCACAGAGTCTGGCCGCCAGCGACGGATAGAAGGGCTTACCATAGTCGTCGCCCCAAGCATCTAGTGCGGCCAGAGCGTCCTTCCCCGGTCCTCCCAGACATGGTGTCCGCTGACTCATGAGAAATGAAAATGGGTTGCGGGTTGCAGTCGTGGCTGAAGGCTGCAGTTTGGAAAATATCCCGTAGGCGTGGCGCTTGAGGGCTCATTGCAATGGAAGTTCATTTTCTTATGAGTTAGCTCGTCTTGAAGTCATGTCATTTCCTCTCAGAATACATTCCTGATGGACATTTTGAGGTCATTCTCCAAGAGTAAAGATTCCTAGGCAAACAGAACTGTTTCGTTAACCATCTTGAAGGCTGACCGAGGTCTTTGAAGGGTTCAAGGATGATAAATATCATTTATTTCATTAAATGTCATACTAAGACAAGAATAATAATTTGACATGAACAATTTAGGAAGAACTTTTGCATTCTTCTCTCACTTCATTCTGTCTACAATAGGCAGAAATAGGTTTTATAGAAAGAATCGAAGCTCTGCCGATAACTTGCCTACAACTAATGTAAGGTGGAGACAAATTGAAACCAGTTCCCTAATTGTAAATCCTGAACTCTCTTCACTACCACAAAATATGTAATTACTTTCATTGTGATCATGCCCTAAAACATGAACATTCTATTTTAAGTGTAGACGGGTCTTACACAACTTGATGTTCTTTTATTTATAAAACGACTGAGAAGTGTGTGTTGAATCCAATGTGAATTAACAATGATGACCTTGATATAACATGTCCTTTATCACAGTGCTTACCACACTCAATTATTGTTTATACACTTCTCACGAAATTGCAAGATCCTGAAGAACAGTGAGCTACTTCTTAACCATTTTTGTATCCCTAGCTCCTGGTTTGGTGGACACTTAGTATCTCTCAAGTTGAATTAATCCCCGAGATGAAACATGCCACTCAGACTTCAGCTCATCCAGTTTTTTCCCCATCACCTCCCTACGCCTTTTATTTCAATCCTGAGGCTCCTGGAAGGTTGCAATGGTCAGCCACCTAGTCAGTGAAATCAGTGAACTGAAAAAACACTGACTTCATCAGTGTCTAGAGAGGCAGGCTGGAAGACACTGAAATTCTATCAGGTATCTCACCCCATAGTTCTCCGCTGGACAATCGTGTGTTAAACGCTGCCCTAAGGCCCAGACCCTCCACATGGACAGACACTTCTGGCATATCAACTTCTCTAAACCATTCAACTTATTCTTGAACATACCCTTCACACAATTACTTCTCTATCTTGAAAAGCCCTTGCTGCAATTTTGTTTCTAAACGTTATCATTAGAAAACTCCCAAGGAAATAGCAGGAGGGCAATCCCCTCCTTCTTCCTGAGGTATCTGGGGGAGCAGCAGCTTACTGAAGTTCATGCCTTGGGTCACCAAAGGACCAGCTGTTAGATAGCAGATCAGGATGCCGCATTTCTCCCCAGTTTTCGCTGAGCTAAGCAGTCCTGTCTTCCCAAGAGCTGCCGCAGCGGGGAGCTTTCAGGGCGTGCCCCCACTCCACCTTCCAACGCCTGGCACCCCCGGGTTCCCAATTTCTGTATCCGTAAACTACTCTCTTTTTATACCAGAAAAGTCAGGCATAGAGGAAGGAACCCTTGCGCAAGGTCATTTTTCATTAAAAACTCCCAAACCAAACCCCCCATACCCAGTACCCACCCATTTGTTCTTTCATTTTGCAGCGTGGACAACAATAGAGGACTACAACTCCCAGGGAGGACTGCGCTCGTCCTGCCGAGCAGGGACCAATGGACGTCTGATACATGACCAGCACGGACTAATCAGGGCCAGCCTCGATGAGGCTTTGTCTCCCCACCACCTCGCGGGGCGCGTTCTCCCGCCTCCCGGCCCCCGCGCACGCGCGCCCCGCCCTGCCCGCCTTTCCTCCCGTGCCCTCCCCTCTTCTTTCTCCCTCTCAGAACCTTCCTGCCGCCGAGTTCGGACCTCGCTGCTCCAGCCTCCGGGCCCCGTCCCATCCTTCCAGCCTGCGACCAGCAGCAGAGAAAAACTAATTACATATCATTTTCTTGCCCCGTACACACTTGTGAGGCGAGCAAAAAGATTACAATAAATTTTTAAAATGAGGGAAATCGTGCACATCCAGGCCGGTCAGTGTGGCAATCAGATCGGTGCCAAGGTAAGGATTTTTAACCTCTTTTGACTATATTTATTTTTGAGAAGAAAAAAATCCAGGTAAATTATGACTAATGGCTCTGGGACATTCGCATCCTCCATTCTTAGTCAGGCTTTGCCCCTTAAAAGTTGTATGTATATATAATACACGTTTGTATTATGCAAAGCTGGGATTTGCTTTTGAAAAATGGGGTATTTTTCTTGGCAGGCTTATTTTGGGGAAGCTGTTAAAAGCACCCTTCAGGTTTAGGGGGCGGGAAAACCGAGTTTCTGTAAAATTTTACTTAAAAAGGGCATCTGCTAACGGTCCGAGGACCGGGGAGCGAGGGAGATGCGGAAACGGCCCGAGACAAAGCGAGATGAGGTTTTCCCCATGTGCATCCCCTTTGGCGGGGCTTCGGAGGGCTAAGCCGGAGGGGGAAGGGGCGAGGCTGGCGGGCAGCTGCAGAGAGGTCAGATCCAAATGTGGGGGACGCGATGCGCCAGGGTGGGCTGCACTACGCGATATCCTTTACAAAAGGTCAGATGTCCCCGGACACCCGCGGTCCCCAAGGGGCGGTCCCCCAGTTTTTCATGCATGGAAGGCTAATATGTGCTGGACTAATTTCAGTTTCTTTCATTTGCCCTTAACCGAGAGACCCTTTTAGGGCGTGAACAGATATGGAGAAAGAGCGAGGGGAAAGGGGGAGTGCTTTCTTTAAAAGGACTCCTCAGGGCCAAAGCAGGACAAAGGAAGAAAAACCTCATTTAAAGCAAGGGGGTTAAAATTAAAAGCTAGAGAAAAAATGAAATTCCGAGGCCAAGGGGGAGGTTTTTTTTTTCCTTTGCGCGCGGTTACAGTGTAGAGGGGGAGGGGCGGGGAGGAAGCGCGGCTGCTACGTTAGAGCAGAAGGGCGGGACCCGGGCGCCCTGGCGCGCTGGGACAATGCGGCCGGGCCAGCCCGCTGGGGGCGCGCGAGCCCGAGCCAAGTCCCGCCCTTACCGCGCGGAATTCGCGCTTCGGCCCCGCCCACGGGCGGCACCTCCCTTTGTCGGCGGCTCGCACGCGCCTGCGCCGCGGTCACGTGCCGGGCGGGGCGGGCGCCTGCGGCAGTGGCTTCGTTCTCCGGCCCCCAGCTCTTTGTGCCCTGCGAAGGGGGGGCGGGGAGGTGCGCTTCTCCGAGCAAGTCGGCCGCCTCCATCTACCCACCTCGGTGCCTACGATCGCCGGGACCTTCCACAGCATCTCACATCCCAAGCAGTGAAAGCTGCAGTTTTCCCGCGTGTGCAGGTGTTCAGGGGAAGGGTGTGGCAGGCAGAAGGAATGCCAGGCCCTAGGGGAGGGCCCGCCACAGGCGTATCTGGAATTAAAATGGCGGTAGAGGGCGTATAATTGGCTGGAACCTGAGCTGTTGAGTACCCGTTGCTCTCCCCCGCCAGTTCTGGGAGGTGATCAGTGATGAACATGGCATCGACCCCACCGGCACCTATCATGGGGATAGCGACCTGCAGCTGGACCGCATCTCCGTGTACTACAATGAAGCCACAGGTGAGGGCAGGAGGCCGTGAATCACGGGTCCCATCACTCCCACTTCTCGGGTCTCTGCCTCCCTGGGAAACCCTTTATCCCCTTTGAATGTTGAATAAATCCATTCTCTCCGTTTGGAGGCCTTTCTTCATTTCCCCCATAGGGCCTCACAAGTGGCTCTGCTGCCACCTGGTGGCAGTGCCTAGAATCACAAGTTTGGGTCCCCAGCTGCCTCCCAGCCCCAAAATATTTACCTTTACGTCTGTCAGTTTTTACAACGCTACTTTATTCCCTGTAGGTGGCAAATATGTTCCTCGTGCTATCTTGGTGGATCTAGAACCCGGGACCATGGACTCTGTTCGCTCAGGGCCTTTTGGTCAGATCTTCAGACCAGACAACTTTGTTTTTGGTGAGTTACACAGACAATAGTAGATACTTATTCAAGTTATTTGGGGTGCAGCAAGAGAGGAAATGATTGTACTGAAGAACTTACACAGGGCTGTGTTTTGAAATCTAATGGAGGATAGAGGTAGTGACTGCTTTAAATAGTAAATTGTGTGGGGGTGACAGGTGTACCACAGGGTGCGGAGAGAAGATACATCCACTGGCGTTACTGCAGAAGTTGAAAGGTAGAAATGTGGCCATGTATCTTCCACACGTTACTAACCAAGCTTGCCTTCTGACCCCATTGCAGGTCAGTCTGGGGCAGGCAACAACTGGGCCAAGGGCCACTATACAGAGGGGGCCGAGCTGGTCGACTCAGTCCTGGATGTGGTTCGGAAGGAGGCCGAGAGCTGTGACTGCCTGCAGGGCTTCCAGCTGACCCACTCGCTGGGCGGGGGCACAGGCTCTGGAATGGGCACCTTGCTCATCAGCAAGATCCGTGAAGAGTATCCTGACCGCATCATGAACACCTTCAGTGTGGTGCCCTCACCCAAAGTGTCCGACACTGTGGTTGAGCCCTACAATGCCACCCTCTCCGTCCATCAGCTGGTGGAGAACACTGATGAGACCTACTGCATTGACAACGAGGCCCTTTACGACATCTGCTTCCGCACCCTCAAGCTGACCACGCCAACCTACGGGGACCTGAACCACCTCGTCTCGGCCACCATGAGTGGTGTCACCACCTGCCTCCGCTTCCCTGGCCAGCTCAATGCTGACCTCCGCAAGCTGGCGGTTAACATGGTGCCCTTCCCACGTCTCCACTTCTTCATGCCTGGCTTTGCCCCTCTCACCAGCCGTGGAAGCCAGCAGTATCGGGCCCTCACTGTGCCTGAGCTCACCCAGCAGGTCTTCGATGCCAAGAACATGATGGCAGCCTGTGACCCCCGCCATGGCCGGTACCTCACTGTGGCTGCTGTCTTCCGTGGGCGGATGTCCATGAAGGAGGTGGACGAGCAGATGCTCAACGTGCAGAACAAGAACAGCAGCTACTTCGTGGAGTGGATCCCCAACAACGTCAAGACGGCCGTCTGCGACATCCCGCCCCGTGGCCTCAAGATGGCGGTCACCTTCATTGGAAACAGCACAGCCATCCAGGAGCTGTTCAAGCGCATCTCAGAGCAGTTCACTGCCATGTTCCGCCGGAAGGCCTTCCTCCACTGGTACACAGGTGAGGGCATGGACGAGATGGAGTTCACCGAAGCTGAGAGCAACATGAACGACCTCGTCTCCGAGTACCAGCAGTACCAGGATGCCACCGCAGAAGAGGAGGAGGATTTCGGTGAGGAGGCCGAAGAGGAGGCCTAAGGCCGAGTCCCCATCACCTCAGGCTTCTCAGTCCCCTCTGCCTTCTTCCTCAACCGCCCCTTTCCTCTCCCTCAGAATTTGCGTTTTCTGCCTCTTTTTTTTTTCTTTTTTTTTGGGGGGGTTCTAGAACAGTGCCTGGCACATAATAGGCGCTCAATAAATATCTGTTTGTTGAATGTCTCCTCTCTCTTTCCACTCTGGGGAACCTAGATTTCTGCCATTCTGGGTGACCCTGTATTTCCTCTGGTGCCCACTCCTCCCATCTGTCCAGTTAACATTTCCCTCTCTGTTTTCAAGATAAACTCTCAAGAAGCTGGGTCTCATCAAATCCCATTCAGATCCATGTGCTGATAACCCGGATAGATGACCACCATCCTAGGCCCATGTGGTAGCCCAGGGGAAAAGAAACGAAGCAGCAGGTAGAAGTCCCTACTGGGAAGGTAGGGTTTTGGAGAGGGGCATCCAGGCTGTTGAAGTCCTAGTTTCCAGGTATCTCTCTGCTCCTCTCAGCTTCTGGGGAGGTGTTAACAGTATTATCTCCATTTTCAATCTCCCTCCAAGCTCTGACCTGAGCTATTTCCTTTGTAAGGTTCTGGCTACCACCCTGTCAAGGGGGGGATCCTTCCCTCTTCCACTTTACCTCCTTCATAATGTTGGATTCCTTCCTTTCCCCTGGTCAGAAAAGGGGGTCAAGAGGAGCAAGAGAGACTAGTCTCTAAGCCTCCAGAAAGCCCCTCCACAGCCCTGTCTTTTCTTACGGAAAAAAATGACTATCAGCCCTTCTGTACCTATACGGAAAGCTATGTGCTACCACCTAAATGTCATTCCCCAGAGAGGGGACAGGACACCCTCCATCTTTTGGCAACACCTCATCTCTTACTTTTGCTACTGCCTTCCCCCCTACCCTTGGTTTTGTCCTATTCTACACTTCAGATTTCTATTGTGTTGAACTTGCTTTTTTTCATATTGAAAAGATGACATTGCCCCAAGAGCCAAAAATAAACGGGAATTGAAAAAAAAGAGTTGCGAAATGTGTGCTCATTCAGGGAAAGGTTGCTGGTGGAGGCATGGGGCTCAAGTTCAGTTATATAATATATTCTACTTCCCATAAACTAATGAGAAGAATATCCTTACACCTTAATCCCTGGTACCCACCACCTGTACCTGTCTTAGTAACTGGGGTAGGTATAGGCCCAGATGCAGGATCTAGGGACAGAAAAGGGAACTGAGATGAATGTCAAGTGGTTGCAAGATCAGCATCCCCTTGAACAATCCTGCCCAGATGTACTGAACCAGAATGGGTTGGACCCCAGCAGTCTGTTTTTAACAGTGCTCCAGAAGAATCTCGAATGCAGTGTATCCAGGGTTCCTTTCTGTTATGGGTAACGCTGATTCCTGTAATCCTGTGGATTTTCTCAGCCTAAGGCAAAAAATCACTAGTGAGGGGTGTCACACCATGGTCCCATTCTAAACTATGTTCCATCTAATACCTCATGCTTCAAGGAGCACAATGTAATAGTCTCAAAGCTGCCCCGGAAATTGAACAAATGTAACAATTTCCCTTGGCCGTATTTTCAGTAATTCTAGGGACTAATGCGATTATTGATATTGCTTCCACTTCAGCATGCTTTGCTGACTATAACCAACCTCAGGGTTGGGAGGGGGATTAATTCTATAACAACATATACAAGTAACTACTGCCTTTCCCATTGTAAAAAGCCTATTGAATGCAAAGGCGAAAGCTACACTCCAGCATTCATTTTGAATTAGTTCTGCTGTATTAACTTCATAAGTATCAGTACTTATTAATAGCAATTTATTTGACAAAGTTGAGAACCTGCAGACCACCCCTTAAGGCTTGGTCAAGGAAGAATTCTGGACAACAGGCTCAGACAGTAGATTAAGTTAAATAAGTTGGGGGTGGGATCATCAGAAGGCTGGCATGGGACCCCTGCGGGACTGGCGGTCTGCAGTATGGGGCTGGAAAAGGGAGCAACCCTTCCCTTCCAAGGCAAGGGACAGGCTATTTGGCAAGGAGAGACAAGCGGTGGAACTCCGCTGTCAAAGGATGCGCTTGGGGAGCCAGCTGAAGTGCATGCAATATTGGGACTATTCAGGCAACTTGAGTTATCAGGCTGGGCATCGCGAAGGTCGAGGGCTCAGGCTGTTCTCAGAGGCTTGTGGTTCACCTGGCAAAAGACAACAGTGATGACTATGGGAACCAGGTGCCCTGCTCTCCCAGGCTCCCATCTGGATGAACAGGCTGCAGGGAGGATGCAAACTTCCGTGAGTATTCTAGTTTTTTCTGGTACCCTACCTCACCCCCTTTGCCAAGCAGTCATTTGGATTCTTGTATAATAATGAATTACTTAGTGCAAAGGGGTAAAGGGAGCCAGATCCCTGCTTGCACAGGCCCTCCTTAGCTCCCAATTATCCACTGCAGACCTTAAGGAGACTCCAAGGAACCCAGCTCGAAGGTCACTGATTCAGTCTGGTGCTTTTATTTATATATGCATTTTTTATTTAACACACTCTTTGTTTTGTTTTTGTTGTTGTTTTGGCTGTGCAGAATGCGGGATCTTAGTTCCCCGACCAGGGATCGAACCCACACCCCCTGCATTGGGAACGTGGAGTATTAACCACCGGTCTGCCAGGGAAGTCCTTTAACACGCTTATATAGTACTTACTACATGCTAGGCACTGTTCTAAACACTGCAAATATCTACTCATTTAATCCCCTTAACAATTCAACACGGTAGTTACTTTTATTAACCCAGTTTTAAGGTGAAGAAACAGGTGCAGAGAAGATTAGCTTGTCCAAGGTCACAGTTAGCATGCATTGGGGCCACGATTCACACCAAAACAGTCTGGCTCTAGGTCCTACTCTGATCTCTACCATAATCTACAGGTGAATGAACAGGCACCAAGAAATGCAGTGATATGCCTTGGAATTAACTGTCAACAGGCTGCAGCTAGTTCCTTCTACTAGTGGGGTGACCAAGAGCACAGGCTCCAGAGATAGCTGGCCTGGGTTTGAAGCCCAGCTTCACCAGCTGTATGACATGGGCTAAACTGGAAGTTCAGTTTCCTTACTTTGTAAAACTCCACATAACCCAAAGGAAGTTTGATTTAAAAAAATTTTTAAACCATCTGTGTAGAAGCTTAGCACTGTGTCTGGCACACAGAAAGCAATTAAACGGCGGCCCCCAGGCCTCCTGGGTGCTGGCCCCATGCTAGGCCCGCTGCATCACATGCCATAAGAACCTGGCGATTCGGCTCCACAGCCCATGCCCTAGAAACCCTCACCTGGGAGATGCTGACGCCTGTGAGTCTCTCCACGCTCTCCGGCAGGCGGCTCAGGATGTCCAGCACTTCCCCGGTCACTTTGGCCGCCCCCATGGCCCCACTTCCACTGGACACCAGTGTGATCTTATTGGCCGAGGTCAAGGGACCACTGATCTCTTCTGCCACCTGGTAGATAAGATGCCCACTCAGCACTTGCGGTCTGACCACACCCGTCCTAAGACTCCTTACTCTGGGTTTTAAGATCCTTGTCCTTCACTTTTGTGAGGATCACCCTTCCTCACTCTGGTCACTGGCTTGTAATCCTCACCCCGAATTTAAGGCCCCTAGGCTGATTCTCCCCCAGCCCCTCATTTCCCCCACCCCTCATTCCCTCATCCTGTCCCTCCGCTGCTTCTGCCCACACGACCCCCAGACCTGGGGCAGCTTCTCCAGCAGCATGTCCAACTGGGCAGCCTCCTGGTACAGCTGGAACGCCTCTGCCTTCTTGGCCATCTGCTCAGCCTCAGCCCGGGCTCGGGCCCCTATGGCAAAGGCCTCGGCTTCCCCACGCATCTGAGGAGGGTACAGGACGCCTGGGGTACTGATGGCGGGAGTCAAGGACAAGAAATCCCAGCCCAATCCCAGCCCAATCCCACTCCCTCCACAAGCCGGCAAGAGCCGCCTGCTAACTCACCCGCACAGACTCGGCTTCTGCCTCTGCCTGCATGATCAGCTGGGACCTGGGCAGGGAAGGGAGTGGAGGGAGGAGCTGAGGAAGAGCCCTTGCTCTGGGAGAAAGACTCCACAGGAGGAGTACAGGTAAAGAAGGCCTCAGCAATTCGTCTGGGGGCGCCCAGGTGGTGAAGGAGCCGCAGGGGGCCAGGAAGGGGTGTTTACTTCTCTGCCGCTGCTAGGCGCTCCAGCTTGTAGCGCTCGGCTTCCGCCGGCTTCCGCACGCGGGCCTCCAGCTCCTTCTCCCGGCGGGCGATCTCCTGCTCCTGCACTGCCACCTGCTGGGCCCGCTCCACCACCTGCACCTGGACCCGCTGCTCCTCGATCTGCTGCTTCGTCTTGGCCACCTGGGAAGGAGGGATGCTCAGAGTCAGAGCTGAAGAGCAAGCGGCCAGGAAGCAGGCAGGGAAGCTAGGGCCGGGGCTCCCGGGCGGGATGTAAAAATAGAGCAGGAGGACTTCCCTGGTGGCGCAGTGGTTAAGAATCCGCCTGCCAATGCAGGGGACACGGGTTTGAGCCCTGGTCTGGGAAGATCCCACGTGCCTTGGCCACAACTACTGTAGCCCACGCACCTAGAGCCCGTGCTCCGCAACAAGAGAAGCCACCGCAATGAGAAGCCTGCGCAACGCAATGAAGAGTAGCCCCCACTCGCCGCAACTAGAGAAAGCCTGCGAGCAGCAACGAAGACCCAACGCAGCCAAAAATAAATAAATAAATAACTTACAAAGAAAAGATACTGTGTCAATTCAAAAAAATTTTTAAAAAATAGAGCAGGCACATGAAGGTGGTCCCAGTGGGCTCAGCCTGCCCAAGGGACTCCATTTCCCGTACAGATCCAAGGCATGGCCTGAGGAGCGAGCAGGGGGTGGCCTGATCTTCCCTACCAGAGCCAATATCAACGGTTAGGGCTGTTCCCCACATAGTCTCAGCTTCAGGGCTGGATAGGGCTGGAACCCAGCCGCTCTTCTCCCTCAGGCCAGGTGAAGTATCCCTCCACTGAACTCCTATCACCTTGTTTCTCCACCAAGTCTCCCTCTAGAGTATGAATACCTGGTGGGCACTGAGTGCATGGTGGCCATCCTCCACCTCCAGTCACGCTCAAATCCATGTACTTCTCTCCATCTGTGTGGTGGTTACCTTAGTGCAAGCCACTGTCAACTAACTCCTGAAAAGTTTTCTCACCAACTTTCTTTTTTTCTCTCTCTCACCAACTTTCTTTTTGGGGGCTGTGTGTGTGTCATTTTTATCTTTTGTATGTGGTCCAAATTTTAAAAAAAAGTAAACAGTGATAAGCAAGGTTTCCTCCCACCTATTTCTCAAGCCACCTGGTTGGTTCACTTTCCCTGAAACAACCACCGTGACCAGCTTGTCGTGTATCCTTCCCAGGATATTGTAAGCAACTACAAGAACATGTATACATAGACTTCCTCTTACTTAGGCAGATTTCATTTTCTTATCCCTTGCAGAGTAGAGGGATCAGAAGGCTCTTGCCAAGATGTCGGTGAGGAGAGGTTCGGGGGAGGAATACACTTCTTGCCTCATTGCTCTGGCTCAGATGTGCACCATCTTCCCTGTGGGGCTCATCAACATAAGAGATGGTGCCCCTGCCTTTACAGTGAACACCCATCTGTTCACTCCAGAGGAAGGGTGCTTCTGGATGTGGCACCCTGTACTGTCTTTGACCCTAAAAGTTCAAACCTGTTCCAAATTGGACTAGTTGCTCTTGGCCCCCATATGCAGCATCACGGTGTTCCTGTGTTGGAGCCCCTCCTTCTCTCTGTTCTTCAGACTCAACCTCCGGCAGCTCCCTCAGAAAGAGTATGTGGGGGACTTCCCTGGTGGCGCAGTGGTTAAGAATCCGCCTGCCAATGCAGGGGACACGGGTTCGATCCCTGGTCTGGGAAGATCCCACATGCTGCGAAGATCCCACATGCTGCGGAGCACCTAGGCCCGTGCGCCACAACTACTGAGCCTGCGCTCTACAGCCCGCGAGCCACAACTACTGAAGCCCACGCGCCTAGAGCCCGTGCTCCGCAACAAGAGAAGCCACCACAATGAGAAGCCCGTGCACCGCAACGAAGAGTGGTCCCCGCTCACCGCAACTAGAGAAAGCCCACGTGCAGCAACAGAGACCCAATGCAGCCAAAAATTAATTAATTAATTTTTTTTTAAAAGGAAAGAGTATGTGGGCAATAAGTTTTTTCAGATCTTGCTTCTCTGAGATTTTCACTCCACTCTTCTATTTAAATAACGATTAGGTTGAGTACAGGTTACTAGGTTGTTATTAATCTTCCACCAGAATTTTTAAGGCATTGTTCCAGGGTCTTCTAGCTTCTTGAGAAATCTGAAGTCATTCTGATGCCTGACCCTTTGCTTGAGATCTGTTCATTCTCTCTGGAAGCTTTTAGTTCTTTTCTTTATTCTCAGTGTTCTGAAATTTCACAGTGATGTTCTTCAAGGTAGATGTTTTTCATTCACTGTTTTGGGCACTTGGTGGACCATTTCAATCCAGAAAGTCACATAAACATGTTTGAATCTTTTCACTGATGATTTCCCTCTGTTTTCTTTGTTCTGTTGGGTCTCCTGGGCTGGCCTCTAATATTCTTTCCTGATTTTTCCATCTTTCTTGTTCTATTTTCTGGGAAATTTGTTAGAATTTCTCTTCCACTGTGATTTTTTTTTCAGTCCTTCCATTTTATTAATTTCTAAAAGCTCTTTTTTGTTTTCTATGTCCTGATTTCCTAGATGTGAATTACTACTCTCTTATCACTGAGGATATTAATTTTTTTTTAAGCTTTCTTCTCCCTGCATAGTATGTATCCTGCAAATTGCTTTGCTCTGCTTGTGGTTTTGGCCTGTCTTCCATGTTGCAGGACCCCTCATATGTCAGGGATTCCTTGCTTGTCTGCTTACAGGGAGGAAGGTCTGAAACACGGAAGGGAAACTCTGGGTATGTGGGTGAGGCTCGTTGGCTTTGAGCTTCAATCTAGGCTGACCTAGGCAGTTCATCTGCTGAGGAACCTCAGGTTCAGGATCTTCAAGTCTTTCATGTTGGATTGGTCATGTTCCCCGGAGCAGTCTTCTGATCTCTTCTTTGGAAGATGGGGGTTCTGAGAGCCATGTGGGGTGAGTGGTTAGGGGAAGTGGTCAGTATTCAGTATTCAATAGGCAGACAGTCTCTTCAGGCCTGTTACTGGTTAAGTACTTAGGCCCTCACCTGTGTCTGGCTGGCCCCAGGTCATGCCCTCTGGTTTACTCTCATCAGATAATAAACCTCCAGAAGTCTACTGGGGCAGAGAAGGGAGCATTACCCAGAGGCAGGGAGCCAGAGCGCTCTAAGAAGTCACTTTTCACCTGTTTCTCCTTATTTCAACAGTCTTCATCACAGCTCCAGAGGCCCCTGGTGCTGCCAGCTCCTGCGCCTCAGATCATTTCATTGTTTTCTCCCCTGCAGCTTTGGGCTCAGCTGTCTCAGACCTCCTTGGTCAATTACCATGGCTTTCCAGAGTCCAAAATGATGCTATGGTTTCTGTTGCTTCTGTTCCTATTCTCTCCATCTATTTTTTTTTAATCACCTTATGTGGATTTAGTGAGGTTTTAAGAGGGAGTGCAATTAGCTGCATTTATGCAATCCATCATCTTTGAAAAACCTTCTAACTCATCTCCCTGCTTCCTCTTTTTCAAAAAAAATTATTTATTTAATTTATTTATTTTTGGCTGCGTTGGGTCTTCGTTGCTGTTCTAGTTGCAGCGAGCGGGGGCTACTCTTCGTTGCGGTGCGCGGGCTTCTCATTGCGGTGGCTTCTCTTGCTGCGGAGCACGGGCTCTAGGCGCGCGGGCCTTAGTAGTTGTGGTTCGCGGGCTCTAGAGCGCAGGCTCAGTAGTTGTGGCGCACGGGCTTAGCTGCTCCACGACATGTGGGATCTTCCCGGACCAGGGCTCCAACATGTGTGCCCTGTGTTGGCAGGCGGATTCTTAACCACTGCGCCACCAGGGAAGCCCCCTTCTCTTCTCTTCTGACAATCAATTCTTCACATAACAGCTGTACTGATCCTTGTAAAAATGTAAATTAGACCAGAGCACCTCTCTGCTTAAAGTTCTCCAATAGTGGGCTTCCCTGGTGGCGCAGTGGTTGGGAGTCCGCCTGCCGATGCAGGGGACACGGGTTCGTGCCCCGATCCCGGAAGATCCCACATGCCGCGGAGCGGCTGGGCCCGCGAGCCATGGCCGCGGAGCCTGTGTGTCCGGAGCCTGTGCTCCGCAACGGGAGAGGCCACAGCAGTGAGAGGCCCGCGTACAGCAAAAAAAAAAAAAAAAAAAAAAAAAAAGTTCTCCAATAGCTTCCCATTGTGCTTTGAATCTTCTAAGTCTCCATCACGGCCACTCAAACCCTAGGAGACCTGGTCCCGCCTGCCTCTCCCTACTCACAGCACACCAGCCATACTGGATCAGAAACCTCCTTTCTGTTCCTGGGACACGCCGAGCTCTTTGCTACATCAGGGTCTTTGCGTGTGCCAGTCCCCTGCCTAGTCACTTGCCACATATAGCTATTTAAATCAAAATAAAAAATTTAAAAATTCAGTTCCTCAGTCACACGAGCCACATTACAAGTGCTCAACATCACAGCACAGATATAGAGCATTTCCATCATTTCAGAAAGTTCTATTTGAACAGCACTGGACTAGAATGTTCTTGGCCCACAACTCTTTACATCGTTGGCTCTTTCTCATCTTCAGGGTTTATCTCATGTATCACTTCCTCACCGAAGCTTTCTCTGATCACCCCCAACCTGATAGAGTATCCCCCCAGTAAAGTACCACCTATGTATTTCCTTCATAGCACTTCATGTAATTAGAGCCAGTGAAGGTTATTTGCTTATTAGTGGTTTCATGTATTATGATGTAAAGCTCCATGAGGGCAGGAATCTTATTCTGTTTCATTCATACTTATATACTCACCTCCAAAACAATGCCTGGCACATAACAGGCATTTAACAGATACCTGTTGAGTAAATCCTTATTTCCCCAGCACCTAGCACAAAGCCTGGCTGGCACAAAATGAGGAACTAATAAAAGCTGAACAGAACCCAAACCAGCCCAACCCTTTGATGTGCAGACAAGGAGAGCCATGTTGAGAAGAAGATTAAGGACCTTATCCTTGGGTGGGTTAAGTCCCACCCAAGCTGGTGGTTTCCACTATGTTAATGCTTCTCAAACTCCAATGTGTATCAATACATGAATCACCTAGGGATTTTGTTACAATACAGATTCTGACTTGGTCAGTTGGGCTGGCACCTCAGATTTTGTATTTCTAACAAGCTCCTCAGGGATACTGATGTTGCTGGGAGGCAGACCACACTTTGAGTAGCAAAGTACTATGCCACACTCAGGTACCTGTCAAACCATCCAGGGATTTAACATCATAACTAAAGATGTGTTGCATTTCATAATTTCACCCTGTACCAACTCTTGGCAAAAATGAATTTCATAATATTGCTACCCTTTGGGTAAAGGTCTCAGAGTACAGTTGATTCTCGTTATTTATGGTAGTTCTGTTTTATAAAGTAGCCATAAACACTGAATTAACAAAACACATATTTTTTTCCTAAGGGAAATACAGGTTTAGGTTCCTGTGAGCCTCTGGTCATAACAGATAAACAGATCAATATATATCCTTTTTTTTTTTTTTTTGGTCAGGATGTGCAGCATGTGGGATCTCAGTTCCCCGACCAGGGATCGAACCCACACCACCTGCACTGGAAGCATGGAGTCTTAACCACTGGACCGCCAGGGAAGTCCTATATATCCTTGTTTCATGTGTTTCTGCTTAAAGACACCATATGTAACATATCTGTTGATTCACTAACAATGAACTCATGGCCAGCAGCACTGTAACTCGTGCCTAAAAGAAGCTTATCTAACATATCTTCTCCATCAGGCACATCACAGCCTTCTTGCACTTACGAACACGAGACGGCACTTCAGCACTACATTTGGGGACATTTTAAACTGTGAAATCACCAAAAAAAAGCACAAAAGTGCAAAAAATGTGGCAGTGAATATGCTATGAAAATGACACTGTTTACAGTATAAGCCGAAACAAGAAGGCAGAACATCTTCTTGTTCAACCTCAACTGGGAAGCACATATCAGGCAACTCAAATTTTTCTGCACTCTGCGCATGTTTGCAAATGGTCATCAGTACAAAAAATACTGGTTCTGAGGTAACCAATAAATTTTAGTGATGAGGCAAATTCTCAAATATGGGATCCACAAATGAGGAGGATCGACTACACCTCCCTGCATTTTCAAGGGCCCCCATGTCTCATTTTGTGGGATTCAAAGCCCACGTTTTCCTTCCTCACACACTTCTGTGATCACCAGGGCTGCTGTGGGCCCATGGAGTACCCCGGTGCAAATTAGAAAAAGGCACCCCTTCCTCTGGGTGGATGCAGACCCATTCACCCAGGCCCGATGTGGAGCATGGTTGGATCTTAGCTCTGGTTCACCCCCTCATCCAGGTGCCCTGGCACAGGGCACAACCTGCCCCAAGCCCGTGATCAGCCCTATCGAGCGCATCCTTTCTAGGCCTTTTCTTTGCTTTTCAGCTGAAACGTTTAGGTCTTTTAAACCTTCCTCATAAGGAGGAGCTGTGTCCGAAACGGAGGGCCAGAATAAGGGGATCAGAGTTAGAATATGAGAGAGAGTGGTGGCCTGAGAAGAACGGGGAGGGAGTGAAGTCCAGCCTGGCCACCGGGCCAGCATAGGGGCTCTGACCTGAAGCTGATAGGCCAGGTCAGCCTGTGCTCGGCGGGTGTTGACCTCAATGTCATATGCAGCCTTCTTGAGCTCGTAGTCCCTCTGTGCCTTGGCCATCTCGATCTCACTCAGGTACTGAGCAGATACCTTTTCCTGCTTGGCTTTCGCCTCCTGTCCATGCAGAGATCAGGCAGGGAGTCAGAGTAGGGAGAGGAAGGCCCCAGGGAGAGAGCCTGCTCTCCACCAAGCTCCTCTGTCTTCACCCCAGGCCCGGCCTCATTTATATCCTCTGCCAGACCTGCTCCACCAGCCCCCACGCCATCCCCTCTTCCACCAGGTGCACAATAAGCCCATGGTGACCAAGCAACCCCCAGATCTCTCACCCGGATCCCAGCGTCTCTCTTGGCCTCCGCTTCCCCAATCCGAGCATCTTTTTGGACTTGAGCTGTTCGAGCCTTCCCCAAGGAGTGCAAATAGTCCTGTGGGAGAGTTGCAGATATCACAGTCCTCGGGAAGTTTTAACAGATGGGAGCAGGAAAGCGGGGAGAAGCAACTGCCTAGGTTTACCTGATCGTCGTGAATGTCCTTCAGGGTGTAGCTGACCACGCTGATGCCCATGTTGACCAGGTCTGAGGAGGCCACTTTGAAAACTTGCTCTGAGAATTTCTGCCTGTCCTTATAGATTTCCTAGGATAACACGATGGAGGGAAGAAGGAACGTAAGCTCTCAGATCCTCTGACCACTGTCTCCTACAGACTAGCTCGGTCCTTAGGCCCCTCTCACTCTGGCACCCCTTCCAGATCTTTCCCTGCCTTCAGGCTCACCTCCACAGTCATGTGGGCCATGATAGCCCTCTGGTGGCCCTCCAGCGTTTCCAGTGCGATGTGGGCAATCTCAGCCTCTGTCTTACCCAGGAACATCTGGCAGGCAGCTGCCAACATTTCCTTATTCTGGCCCTGAATTTTCACCTGTAGCCAGAATAGGGTTAGGGAGGGTGTGGTGAAGTTCTCATGAAGACAGGGAGGAAGCAGGGAGAGTCAAGTGCCTTGGGGATCCCTGGAGAAGCTGAGACTAGCAGAGAAATTTCTCTATAGGCAGAGGTAGGGAAGGCCATGGTCAGAAGATTCTTAACGTCTGGGGACAGAGAAGGTGATGGGGGAGTGGACTTTGGAGGAAAGGCTCTGAAAGCCTCACCTGGGCAATGCCAGTGACTGAGATGGGGACCCCGTGGCGAGTGTAAACCTTTTCACTCTTGACATTGAGGGTCAGTGTGTTGAGAGAGATCCTAAGGGAAAAAGAAGGGGTGGACAGTGTGAAAAGGAGAAAAGAGAGAAAACGGGGGTTCCCTTTCCCTAGTTCTCTTGTTACCTACCTCTGGATTTGCTGGATGCAGGGCAGGACAAAGACACGTCCTCCAGCCACCATGACTGGGGGGCTCCGGCAGAAACCTGCAAGGTGAGGAGGCAATGAGCTGTGGTGGCCGGTGGCCACGGTGGAGCTGGAATGTGGAAGACAACTGGGGAAGGGAGGGGGGAGCAATCCCCACGAAGAAATCTGGGCGCTGGCAGGAGCGGCGGGCAGTGTAGGCTTTGGAAGGATAGCGGCAGGGAATCACCACAAGTGGGTGGCTTGCAGCCATGGGGGTGGGGTGGGCAGAAGGTCTGGCGCTGGGGAGCTGGTGGGGAAAGGGGGAAGGGACCTCTGCGGGGACTTGGGGGTCACTGGCTGAGCAGAGAACAATACTTACCGGAGACCACCATGGCCTCGTTTGGGCCACAGGTGAAAAACATGGCTCAGGCTGGAGCTGGAGGAGGGGGAGAGAAAGCCTTTGCTGATAGCAAGGGGCACTGTGGAGTCCACAGGAGTGAACCCTTTCGCCTTCCTGTCAGTCCCGCCCCGCCTGCAGACAATGCGGCCCAGTACCTTCCGCGCCCACGGATCCGCTAAGGCTTTACCCTGTGAAATTTCGCAGTCACCCAGCGACTCCCAGCCCCTTGCCGCACCCCACCTTCAGTGACGACGGTTTCTCCCTTGTCTGATAAAGCTCTCCCGGCCCTTGGAGACCCCCAGACCCTTGCGCCACCGTCCCTGCTCTTCCACAGCCCGACTCCATCTCCCCACCCCACCCCCCACCTACCTTGCCGGACGCGGGCAGCGTCCTGGCCGGGGTCCGGGGCAGGGCGGGGACGCGCAGGGGACCTGTGAGCCGCCGAGCAGGGGCCGCTCGCGCACAGCCTGCCTGGGAGCTGGGCCCGCGCTGTCGCCCTTGCCCCCAACCAGGCCGCACCCTGTCGCTGCGGCAGACGCGACCCCGCCCCCGCGGCGGACCAACCTCCCCCCCACCTCGGCCCGCCCCTTTCCCAGCAGGCCGCGCTCCGGTCCTCAGCCCGCCCGGGCCCCGGCTCGCCCGGGCTGCCGAGCCAGCCCGGGGTCGGGTGGGGCGGCCCCCAATTCGCCGCCCTTCCGGGGTCCGGAGCCCCGCCCAGGCCGCTCCACGCCCCGCCCCACGGGACGTGACCTCAGTGGGTCTGGCTCCCCGGGGCAAGGGAGATTGACTCACCTCGGATTTGCCCCGCGAGAACTAACTGGGAAAACCGCAGACTGGACAATGTACGACAGCATCCGATTACCGGATGCTGGGTTCCGTGACTCGGGAAAAAGGGGCTCAGGGGCCCGGGGAGGAGCGCCCGCTGGTGACTTGGCCGCGGCTCCTCCGGCCCAGGCGCTTGAAGGCCATGAGGAATGGGGGACCATGGCTTGCAAAGAGACACTCACATGACTGCTGACGGTAAATCAAGTTTATTTGTGTTCACAGAACATACCGGGCGACCCCATAGCCGCCCCCTGACAGCCCACCGACCCCGCAGCCACCCCTTGGGGGCAACTTCGAGGAGATCGAAGGCCAAGGACCTTATTCTCAACGGTCTGCCGAAGCCTCACACAGTAGACCCGCGAGTTGAGATGCTGGAGGGCTTAGTACGTCACCCGCTAAACCTACTACGACCCACCACCGTCCTTGACTCCCAGCTTGGGCGCCTTCTCGGACCCGGGTTTCCTCCATCCCTCTTCCCAGCCTCGCTCAGTTCTGGACGCCGGCCTCCACCAATCCCCCAGAGCCCAATAAATACCCAGAGATCTGCATTTGCAGCAAGGAGCACATCTCGCACTCCTGCATAAGTTAAAATAAATATTGCATACACCCCTCCATCACCTAGGGGGACATACATAAATACATATAAATATTAATAGGAGCAATGAGAAATAACGACGCTCTCCTGCCACCCGGCCTAGCCGGGTAAGTCTCCTGCCACCCGGCCTAGCCCCGGCGTGTCGGTGCCTGTCTTTCCCAGGCTAGGGCTGGCATCTCCGCTAGTGTTCTCAGTGCGAGTTGCCTCGGGAGTCCCAGTTTGGGATACGCTCGCTCTCGCACCAGGTACACCCAGTGTTTCTTGGTTTTTCAGATTCTTCTGGGGGTGTGGGGAGTCCGGTTAGAAGGCGGCCGGGTGTTGCTGGAGAAAAGTGCTGAGGTCCAAAGCGTAGTCCGAGGGCTCCGAGGTCAGATTAAGGGGCTCGAGGACGGGGGGCACAACGGTGGGCGCGGGGGACTGCGCGCTGGGGGTGTCCTCTGGGACCAGGGGTGTCGACACACCCTCTTCAGCCATCAGGATCTGGCAGAAGATGATGGTGAGCAGGAGAAAGAGCAGCCTTTTGGCAGGGTTCGGATCCTCGACTGGCAGCTGACGCCGGACCTGTGGGGAGATAACAAAGGCAACAGGTCAGGTCGGGGCCCCGGCGTCCGGCGGTTCACCTGCTCTTCCCTCGGGCTGTCCACTTAGGCGACACTCACCACTCGTGGGTAGAGGACCCTGCGGCTGCGCTTTCGGTGCCCGCGGGAGGCGCTGGGGCGCGCAGCGGGGGCCACCGCGGTCTCCGGGAGAGGGTCGAAGGTGAAGATCTCGGGGCCGGAGCCCCGTTGGGGTCCCGGGCTGGTGGAGGGGACCGGGGTCGGAGCCCGCAGGACGGTCATGGTGGGGAGGGAGCTTCGAGAGTGACACATTGTGCGCAGAGCTGAAAGACAAGTGGCCGCGCAGTCCTGCAGAGCTAGTTTTGTACCCCGAGAACTGGGCGGGCCCTTCTCAACTCCACCCGCTGCTGGGAGCGGTTGGCCGGTCGGCTGGAAATTCCGAAGTTTAAGCAAAGGGAGGGGGTGGGGACTTGGCCAGTGCAACCGTAGGCACCTAAGTGTGTGTCGTGAGTGTGTGAGTTGTGAGTGGAGGCGGGTAAAATTCCGGACTGCGGGCACATGTCGGGACATGTGGCAGCTGGAGAGGGATTCACAGACAGTTTGAGAAGGTTCAGCCATAAGCCCCATCTCTGGAGAGGCAGCAAGGCTTTCATAAGGAAGTCTGCCCATCCTACTACAATACTAACTCAGCAAAGTCAAGGAACCAGTTACAGGTGCACATGCGCAAGTCTGTAGGAACACGGAAAACACACAGCCTAGGAGGGAAGTCACTACAGAAATAGCCAAGATGCCTAAGAGAAATGAACACCCTAGCACACACAAACAGACACAACCCTGCCTGCTTTAGCACACACACACACTCACAAGCACACACACACACACCACATTGTAGAGGCGGAAAAATTTCTCCTTTCCTTCTAGTTTCTTTGGCTGGTCTAATAATTAGACATAGGACAGATTAACAGGAGAGAACAAATTTAATTGCGTACTTACAGGAGCCCATGAAGACTGGAGACTCAAAGGCAGTCAGTCAGGCAATTGAGGCTTACAGGCCATCTTGAGCTAAGGAATGGGAAAGAGGCCTGGGGCTTGAAGGGGAGGTGGGTAATTCACAGGAAGGTGAGAAGAGCAGATGTTTGCTAATTAGATGTTTGACCTGCTAAGCAGGTAAGTCTTTCAGGTGAAAGCTACCTCTGGGTCAGGCCCCCTACCTAAATTATTTAGGCAGTTGTCTGCGGGGTCTTGATTTCCTTCAGCTCCAAATAATTCACATGCCAAAGTGGCACATTTCGGGGTGGCATATTCTGCTCCCCTTCAATATGCACATCACACACACACAGAACAAAGGTGCAGCGACTGCACAGGGGCAACCCAGCAATGTGCAGACATGTTCATACATGGCTGGAGCAGAGACCACAAAATACAGAGGTGAGAAGTTAGCAGCCATCTGGGTTTAAGTGTACGTGAAGAACACTGAAACTGTGAGACATTACGCAGATGTTGTGGGAATGATAATAACACAAGAGAGAACTGACACATTTTCATAACTGCCTTAGAGAAAGCTGCTCATGGACACAGAATTTAACATCTTTTGAGCACTCAACAGGTCCAGACACCCTGTTAAAAGGTACTTTTGAGTACTGAGGTAGGTTTCAGCATGTATGCTGCTGGGTGAGCCAAGTGCTTTATCTAAAGCAAACACATCAGGTTCTAAGAAAATGGAAGACTAAGTATAAGGGGAACCCAATAGAGCTGCTGTTCCTGTCTGTCTAATCAATCACATGAGGCATCAGGGGAGAATGGCATTTGAGATGACCTTAAATGGTGGGTGGGATACCACAGAGTCAGATGTGTAAGATGACTGAGAAAGAGAATGGAATCAGCAAAGGCCTTGAGCTGGAAAAGTACAGGATGTGTTTGGGGAATCACAAGAAAAACAATCTCAGGACAAGTTTCCTGTAATGGAGTAGTGGTGAAACCCAGCAGGACCCTGTGGGGCCCTCCTGGGTACCAAAGCCTTTCCGTGTCCCTCCTAGACCTTCCCTGGGTTCCAAAGGACAGATTCAAACAGTTGCTGATTAGGGAAGGAAGGGAATGCAGAAACAGGAGTAGTCAAGAAACAATAGTGCAGGACTTCCTTGGTGGTCCAGTGGTTAAGACTGAGCTTCTACTGCAGGGGGCGTGGGTTTGATCCCTAGTCCGGGAAGATCTGAATGCTGTGCATCGAGCGCAGCCAAAAACTTAAAAAAAAAAAAAAAAAAAAAGAATGGTGCAGTTAAAGCAGGGGCCTGGTTCCTCCTCAAGGGATATACATAACAATATATCTTTGAGTTCTTCTACAGGAACTAAGGCCCTCACTCAGTTGGAGGATGGTAACTTCAGGCTGAGTACAAGATTCCTGGAGCACCACCCTGTTACCTCACCACCAACCAATCAGAAGAAAGTCACACACCCCAAATTTTACCTATAAAATCTTTTCCCCAAAAAACTGTCAGGGAGTTTGGGGTTTTTTGAGCACAAGCCACCCATTCTCCTTGCTTGGCCCTGCAATAAACCTTTCGCTGCTCCAAACTCCGACGTTTCAGTTTATTTGGGCTCACTGTGCACTGGGCACATGAACTTGTTCCATAACAGTGTCTTCAAAATCTCATTTCTTCCTCTCCAAACTCATTTTCACCCCTCTTCTCCTCTTGTGCTGTGCTCCAGCCAGCCAGGGCCTCCTCCTTTCAGTTCCCAGGACTTGCCAAGCTCTTTCTCACCTTAGGTCCTCTGCTTAAATTGCTCTGCCCTGGCACTTGCAGTTTTTGGCAACTTCTCATCCTCATAATAAACAGGAGGGAAGGGGGCAGGGCACAACCTTTAAAAGACTGACATAGTCCTTGAGGATCCAAATTTTGCCTTTAAAAACTCTTCTCTGAAAACCATCAGGGAGTTTGGGGTTTTTGAGCAAGAGCCACCTGTTCTTTTTGCTTGGCGCTTGCAATAAACCTTTCTCTGCCCCAAACCCAATGTTTCGGTTTGTTTGGCCTCACTGTGCATCAGGCACACAAATCTGGGTTCGACAACAGTGGGAAGTGATGATGGCTGGAAAGGAATTAGGCAGTGAGGAGAGCTTAGCTGTCAGGCCAGGGGACTGGGTTTGACTCTAGACTGTGGAGCTTGTGGGTCATGGAATGACATCAAAGAAGGGCAAGTTCAAAGCTGGGAACTGAGTGGGACAAGGAGTATGCTCTGGATGTGGAAACACTAAGGGAGAGACACGATACTATTGGAGAGGCTTGGGTAGGAGGAAAGGGCCTGAAATGGGCTATGACACAGGGAACATGAGGAGGGGTGGCTTTAAGAGACATTCCTAGCATAAGATTACCAGAATTTAGTGATAAGACAGGTAGCATTAGAGTCAGGGAGCATGAAGGGACCAAAGCTGTCTCCATGGATTTGAAATGCATCTGCCACAGAGCTTTGTACCAGATCATATTATGCCTGGTGCACAGGATGAGAACATGTATGACCTCTTCCATTAAAGGCTGCATCACACATGTCTTTGTGTCTTCCATAGAGCCTAGCAGGGTGCCTTGCATGTACTAGTTGTTCAATAATCTTGATAAGTGAAAGATGAAAATGCAGAACTAAAAAATGCATGTATAGTATACATACACTGGCTGGATCACCCCAAGATTTTGAGAGAGGCATACACTCCTTCAAATCCCACATATGAATTTATAACCTCTTAAGAAAAGTTGGAACAAGTCTTACACAGACACCAAACAAAGAACACCTAAGGGCATTTCTCAGCCAAGGATGTGCGGGGTTGCAAATAAGGGGACGGCCCACAGTTGGGCTATAAATAGAGACATTATTGCTGTATATACTATTGTTTCCTGGGCTTATAAGTTGCTTTATTTTACACCCACCACTCCTGTTTAAGCACACTAGAAACTTTCAGCATTACACACTTCTTCCTGATGAGGCATAAAACACACCTCCTCTACAAAGACACATCCCTTTCCCACACCTGCCTTTCACATCTGCCATCATCGTTACATTTACAACCCAAGCACAGTGAGCCTACCCACCCACCTACACCCTCATTCCAAGGCAACCTGCACACTACACAACGATCAACATAAATACATGACAATTTACATGTATGGACAGGCTCACATGCTCACACAGACATAAACTGGGGATGGGAGAGATAGTGATGATGGAAGAAAACTGCTTGGTGGGAGAAGGGGAGAGTCACCCAAGGTTAGGAATGCATAACTTGTTTATGATGGAAAATTTCTCCAGGGCATTAGGCAGGGGAGGGGAAATGAAGGGGATGTCAAGACCCTGTCTCATACTCTACCTCCTGCATCTGGAATCTGGGCCTCCAGCCGGCCCTAGTTATCCTCACTGTCCTCCTGGCACAGAGAGACCTTTCTTTGTGGCAAAGTCAGAATGGGACCGAGAGAAGAACCAGAGAACCCAGACGGCTCACCATTCCTTCTCAACCAATCCCATCCCCATTCTGGTACTCTCAGAGAGCCAGGGCTCTGCCCCACCCCCTCCCTGCCACACAGGAAGCTGGGGAAGGTTGAGAGTGAATCATTAAGTCAATGACAGGGTGCAGGGGTGACAGCTGGGGGATGAGTTAAAGCCAGAAAGGGCCAGGGGCGGAGACCAGCAGCTGCACGGGTTCTCACTGCCCTAATCCTAGGGAAAGGCCTTTGCCCCTTTCCATTTCCAGCTCTCCTCATATCATCCCTATCTGCCCAAGATCACCAAGTGCTTTCATTCCCCTCCTTTGACCTGTGTTCTTGACCTCCCACTAACCTCTCTCTTAGCCCCTTGTTTGTTTTCTTGTTAATGCTTACCACAGTAGGGAATCATTTTACATATTTGTTTACTTTTTGTTGTGTCCCTCCCCCGCTGGAATATCATCTCCTCGAGTATACGGGACCACATCCTCCCTTTTTCCTCATGGTATCTCTGTGGTTTCTCCAGTACTTGGCGTTTCACCCAGTAGGGGCTTAATTGAAGTATAGTTTATTTACAATATTTTATTAGTTTCAGGTGTACAACATAGTGATTCAATATTTTACAGATTGTACTCCATTTAAAGTTATTACAAAATAATGGCTGTATTTCCCTGTGCTATACAATACATCCTTGTCGCTTATCTTTTTTCTTTTTTGTTTTTGTTTTCTGCGTTACGCGGGCCTCTCACTGTTGTGGCTTCTCCCGTTGCGGAGCACAGGCTCCGGGCGCGCAGGCTCAGCGGCCCCGGCTCACGGACCTAGCCGCTCCGTGGCATGGGGGATCTTCCCGGACCAGGGCACGAACCCGGGTCCCCTGCATTGGCAGGCGGACTCTCAACCACTGTGCCACCAGGGAAGCCCGCTTATCTTTTTTATACCTAGTAGTTTGTATCTCTTAATCCCATACCCCTATCTTGCCCCTCCCCCATTCCCTCTCCCTATTGGTAACCACTAGTTTGTTCTCAACATCTGTGAATTGGTTTCTGTTTTGTTGTATACATTAGTTTTATTTTTTAGATTCCACATATAAATGATAACAGAGTATTTGCCTTTCTCTGTCTGACTTATTTCACTAAGCATGATACTCTCTAGGTCCATCCACAGTGTTGCGAATGGCAAAATTTCATTCTTTTTTATGGCCGAGTAACATTCCATTGTGTGTGTGTATACATATATATATAAATATATACCTCATCTTTATACTTTCATCTATTGATGGACATTTAGGCTGCTTCCACATCTTGACTACTGTAAATAATGCTGCTCTGAACATGGAGGTGCGTGTATCTTTTCAAATTAGTGTTTTTGTTTTCTTTAGATATATACCCAGGGGTGGAATTGCTGGATTATATGGTAGTTCTAGTTTCAGCTTTTTGAGGAACCTGCATACTGTTTTCCATAGTGGCTGCACCAATTTACATTCTCACCAACAGTGTACAAGAGTTCCCTTAATAAATATTCTTAAATTCATCTCTTCTGAGGAGCTACCCCTCACCCCCAGAGGTGTCTGTCCATACAGCCGTGTCTCTTCAGAGGCCTCTACATTTCCTCTTCAAAGAGGAAGTTGGGGGATACTCAACTGTGGCTCAGGGTGACCTGCCATTGAGTCAGGAATAACTGTGCAGTTGATGGATGGCAAAGCCCTGGCTCTTACCCTTTATAAGTAACATAAGAGTGAGTCATGCCTACTGCCCGACCTGGAATACTGCTGCATTGCTAACCACAGGCTAGAATGGGGGACAGAGGTAATGGGAAGGAGGCAGAATGGGCAGAGGAGAGGGAGACAGATATTCGGAAGTGGGTGCTTCTGAGAAAGGGAAGCAGGGATAGAGGGATGGAGCCAGGGCCTTGGGGTCAGGGAATGAAAATTAAAGACTCTCAGCTGCACCTGGCATTTAGTAGATGCTCAATAACTATTTATTGACTTGAGGTGGGTTTGAGATAGAAGGGAAACATGCAGTAGCAAAAAGAGTATATTATCATCTAGTGGCATTAGAGGAAAGTAGGTTTAAATTCCAGCTCTGGTACTTATCAACCACGAGGTATTGGGCCAGCTACTTAACTTCTCTGAAAATGTTTCCTTAACTGAAATATGGGCCAGCTGGCCTTAAGGTTGTTGTAAGGACTAAGAATATGAATAGGCACAAAGTGGGTGTTTTTTCCATAGTGGCCATTATTATAATTATGGGAAGAGGGACTGCTTTGGAGCAGATGTGGACAGTAGTGAACTAACCCAGGAGTAGGAGACCAGGATGATAAAATAGCCTCCAAGTGCTAAGATCATCAGGGGATACAATTTCTCTTTCTCTTTTCGTCCTCCCTTCTCTCCCTCTCCATTTCAGGTAGGTTTTGTGGCTTTTTCTTTTCTCCAAGGAGAAGCAGAGACTTCTGCATTCCTAGTTCTTGTTCAGCCAGTGAGAATGACTGTAAACAGCTTTCCCCTGGCCCCCATATGCACACACATTCTAGCCAGAACAATTCTTGCCAGAGGCATGGGGCGGGGGGGGGGGCGGTGGTGAGTTCTAGGCAGCAAGTTAATAAATGACCCCCAAAGACTTTCATCTGGGCCTTAGGAGGGCCAAGATCAGGCCCTGGCAGTTTTCCCTGACGCAAAAGGATGGCAAGGGTGCCTGGAGGCCCAAGGCAAGGTCACAAAAGAACATGATATCCCCTGCCCTGGATTCAGCCCAGCCTGGCCCGGCCCAGCCCAGTCCAACTCAGCCAAACTTCCCCAGAGGCTGCTGAGAGTGGGGAGCTGGGAAAAGAACCCAGCATCCCTGTTCTGGTCCAACACTGGCTTCCTAGGACCCCAGGGTTGTGGCTCCTCCCTCTGGCCTCAGTTTCCTTCTCACCAGATTATAACTCCGTGAAAGCAGGACTTTATCCATCTTGTTCATCGTTCTATTTTCAGTGTCTAGAGCATACAGACTGCCTGAAAAGGCTAGAAACATAGGGCTCCTTAATTCATTAATATTAGAGGTGTTCATGTGGGAGTCTCTCTGTAGATTGCTCCAATGTCAGCATTGGAGAATATGACTGAGATTTAATTCAAAGCGTAATGTGGGGGGGTGGGCAGGAAGGGTGACAAATAAAGCATGTCCCCTTTTGTCCTGCCTTTTCAGACACCCTGTATTTACTGAATGAGTTGATCTGTAAAGTCAAGGGCTTAGATTAAAGGCTCTCGAATGGGCCTCCCTCCCCGGCAGCTCCTTGATTCAGCAGCTCTCCCCTGTGTGTTCAAAAGTTAGCCAGTGCCTCCCTCCTACCTCCAAAGCAGCTGCGTGCATAGGCCATTTTCTTTGAAGGTTAGGAGGGGTCCAGCCTCTGCCCAGAGATGCCTCGGGGGCGGGGCGGGTGCTCCCGGCTGGCCTGCCTCCAGCACGAGTGGGGATCGCGTGTTAGGACTGGAGCTTGATCGGCTGCCCCGGTCTTCTGGGAAGGGTAGATGCCCTGTGTGACTCAGAACCAAGTTAGGGAAAAAACAAGCTCAGTCAATTGCTGGCACCTTCCCGGTCTGGCCTGGCTTTGACTATGAGCTCATGAAAGAGGAAGCTGGGCTGGGCTGGCCAGTAGCCCTGCTTTCCCTCATGTTCTCTCTCCATCACTCACGGATTCCCTAGAGCGTCTGGGCCCCAGGCTACCGTCATCCTGGCTCGGGCGGCCCTGGCCCTTTTATGACACTCTCTCTTCCCAGACCATCGGTCAGTTGTTTCCCCAGGTTGGAAATACCACCCGACACTGAAGAGGATTGCTCACAAGGGGAGGCTGAAAAAATATCATGTGTCCCTTGGCTCTGATGATCTTATCCACTGCCAACCACGACCATTTGGGTTTGCTCCTGTGACTGCTGTATCTCCCACACAGACCAACTGGTGGTAATCCTGGGAGCCCGAATGAAGAGGTTGCTTGAGAGCTAGGGTTCCCCAGTTCAGGAAAGAGACAGAGGGTCCCAAAGTACTGGGCACCTGAGCCACCTTCGGGGCTGATGTATCCTAGTTGAGACCTACTTACCTAATACTTTTGGTGTTCAGAACAATACACTACCAGAAAGGCACATTTGATTTCAATGGAAACAATGACAAGGATGGGACACAGAGAACCTTCCTAACTCTTCTCCCTCCATTCCATCTTCTATCTTCTATGCCTTCCCCAGAGCTTTCTTTTTTTATTCTTTTTTCTTTTTTTTTGGCCATGCTGCATGGCATGCAGGATCTTGTTCCCCCAAACCCGTGCCCCCTGCAGTGGAAGCGCGGAGTCCTAACCACTGGACCACCAGGGAATTCCCTCCCCAGAGCTTTCTTGTTAAAAGAAGGACTTGACCAAGTCAGTGTCTGGGTTGGTAACTTCAGTGCCTCTAAACTCTCTAGTGGGGCTGACACTGGCCTCCCAACCCGAATCAGGCAACTTTACAGGCTTCTCTCTCCACTCCCTGACTGCTTTCCCTGCTCCCTGAGCTAGGGCACCATATACGATTTTGTACTTTTTCTCATTCATGCCAAACTCTTACCCATTGGACTCTTCACATGCTGTTTTCTCTCCAACCTCCTGGGGGAACCGTGCCCGTGACTCCTCCATATAGAATTAGTCCATCTACTTTGTATGTAAATCTCTTGAGGCACCAAACACAGTATATTATAGATATTTGTCTGTTGATCTTTCTGATTGCTTAGAAGTGCACATGGCATTGTGATGCAGCCATTTTGATGCCAGGGACCTTTTGACAAGGCCCCCTAAAGTTATTATATTGTCAGCATTTAGGGACTTCTCTGCCAATCCACTGGCTAATGGACTTTGTGGGCACGGGTTTGATCCGTGGTTGGGTAATGAAGATCCTTCATGCCGCATGGAGGAACCAAAAAAACAAAAACAAAAAAAAAGAAATGTACAAACCAGATACTCTCAGCCCATCCCTGTGGGCTGTGCTCATCCTGTCTCTCTCTGACTCCCACCCTTTCACATAGAATTTGGTAGTGCTTGGCGATATTACTTTTTTTTTTTAAGCCAGGTATATTGGGGAATTCCCTGGCAGTCCAGTGGTTAGGACTGTGCGCTTTCACTGCCAAGGGCCCAGGTTCGATCCCTGGTCAGGGAACTAAGATCCCACAAGCCTCGCGACACAGCCAAAAAAAGCCAGGTATATTGAAGTATAGCTTATATACAGTAAAATCCATCCTTTTTAGGAGTACAGTTTGATGAGTTTTGACAAATTCATATAGTTGTGTAAATGCCACTGCAATCATGATATAGAATATTTCCATTGCCCCAGAAAGTTCCTTATGCCCCTTTGGAATCAATACCCTCTCTTCGCTCCTAGCCCCTACTGACCACTGACCTGATTTCTGTTCCTGTAGTTTTGCCTATTCTAGAATGTCATATAAATAAAACTACAGTAGACACTCTTTTGTGTCTGGATTCTTTTGCTCAGTATAATATTTCTGTGATTCATCCATATTCTTGCATGAATCAGTAGTTCTTTCCTTTTGATTTCTGAATAGTATTTCATTGTATAAATATGATACAGTTGGCTTATTCATTCACCATTGAAGGACATTTGTGTTTTTTTTCTTGATTTTGGCTATTACGAATAAAACTGCTCTGAAGAGTCATAAACAACTTTTTTTGTGGACGTGTGTTTTTCTCTTGAGTAAATATCTAGGAGTAGTATAACTCAGAATATATTTAACTTTATAAGAAACGGCCGTGGTTTACCATTTTACACTCTGACAGGACTGTTCTAAGGAAGCTGCATCAAAATGTCCCTGTTGAAAGTTCCTGCATCAAATCTGTCAAGTCAAAATGTTTTCCTTGTCAGAGAACAGGTTGACATGTAGGTTACCTCAGGGGACAGGGATAGGCTGGAATCCGGCAATCTGCACCCTGAAGGACTGGCATGGCATGTCTTCAGGAGGCCACAGCAGTTTCAAGCCACCCTGCTGTTCAAGCAGCTCCAGGAGCACACCCCACCTCCCGGCCCACCCAGCCCACCCTGTGGCTCAGTATCTCTCTGTCTGCCGCTCTCCCCAGCCTCAGTCTCTGCCACGTGGCCCTGCATGGGCCCTGGTGCACAGTGTGAGGTAACACAGGCCCACGCTGCTTGGGCACACACAGTGCCCTGTAGGCACCCTCCTGAGCACTACCCAGGAATCAGTCCATTAAACCTTCACAAACCTCCACTGTCATCATTGTCTGTACCCTCATTTTACCAAAGAGGAAAATGAGAAGTTCCATGAGGCAGCTCACTTTCTCGAGATTACATAGCGGGAGTTAGATTCGAACCCTAGTCTACCTCATCCCAAATCCAGCAGTGTACCCCATCGATCAGAGAGTGGACGCTGGAACCAGCTTACTCTGGTTCAATTCCATGTTCTATTCATCTAATTTTCGTGCTAAGTCTCTGAGAAGAAGGCCTTTACAACATCCCTTTCACGTGAGGATACAGCACAGAAACTTTGCATGGCAGCAAGGGCTAGAGCTGGGATTGAATTCCAGGAAGTCTGGCTCCAGAGACAAAGCCACCAACCTCTAGGTTTCCCCACCTCTTAGCAGTCCTCATTATTAACGTTATATTTGGCTCACTGCCCTAGCTCGTTGTCTTTGGGGTTTTACGCTGCTCTGATATTTGCGTCCTTGCTTGTGTTTCACTTTCAAACTCTGAATGGGTTATGCACACGTGCCCCAGGGTAGAATAACATTGTTGGGCAGCCCTGTTGGGCATTCTCTCCTCTGCTCATATCGCTGGACTCTTGCCAGCCCTTGGGAGCTGCCTCTAGCTCAGGCAAGGATCCTAATGCAGCAGGGGAAGTCGGGGAGGTAAGGACATCTGCAGGGTGACCCATGCCTAAGAAGTCTCCAGCTACGTTTTTCAGGAGGACATGGTATAGTCAGAAGACAAATGAAGGTCTTGAGGTCATCTTAAAAGATCATTTGTTTCCTCAAACAATTTTTTTTTTTTTTGGCCATGCCACATGTGGGATCTTAGTTTCCTGACCAGGAATCAAACCCATGCCCCTTGCAGTGGGAGCACAGAGACTTAACCACCGGACCACCAGGGAAGTCCCTTCTTCAAAGAAATTTTGAGCTCTTTCAGATGACAGACTAACCATTGAACCCCCTGTCAGGGCTGAGTGCTGTGCCTAACTTATATTAGGTACTCAGTAGACTTTGATTGAATGATAAATTAATGAATGAATAAAAAGACCCAGATCCTCTTAAGTTAGCTCTGTGCTGTCGCATATGGTAGCATGTGGCTATTTAAATTTTAATTGATTAAAATTAAATACAATTTAAAATTCAGCTTCTAGGGACTTCCCTGGTGGTGCAGTGGTTAAGAATCCGCCTGCCAATGCAGGGGACACGGGTTCGAGCCCTGGTCCGGGAAGATCCCACATGCCGCGGAGCAACTAAGCCCGTGCGCCACAACTACTGAGCCTGCGCCCTAGAGCCCGCGAGCCACGGCTACTGAGCCCACGCGTCCTAGAGCCCATGCTCTGCAACAAGAGAAGCCACCGCAATCAGAAGCCTGAGCACCGCAATGAAGAGTAGCGCCTGCTTGCCGCAACTAGAGAAAGCCCGACCACAGCACCGAAGACCCAACGCAGCTAAAAATAAACAAATGAATAAATTTATTTAAAAAAAGAAATAATATTTTTTTTTTTTTTTTTTTGCGGTATGCGGGCCTCTCACTGCTGTGGCCTCCCCCGTTGCGGAGCACAGGCTCCGGACGCGCAGGCTCCGGACGCGCAGGCTCAGCGGCCATGGCCCACGGGCCCAGCCGCTCCGCGGCACATGGGATCCTCCCAGACCGGGGCACGAACCCGCATCCCCTGCATCGGCAGGCGGACTCCCAACCACCCGCGCCACCAGGGAGGCCCGAAATAATAATTTTTAAAAATTCAGTTCCTCATTCGCATCACCCACATTTTAAGTGTACAAAAACCTCATGTAGCCAGTGGTTACTATATTGGAAAGTGTAGGTATAGTGCATTTCCGTCATCACAGAAAGTTCTATTGGGCAGCACCGGGCTAGATGATGAGTGGGGTGAGAGAAGGAAAACTGCTGCACTCTGAAAACGTTCACTGTGAGCTGATGGCTTTCAGTGAGCTGATGGCTTTCATTTGCTTTCAACACTTTTTTTTTTTTTTTTTTTTTTTTTTTGCGGTACGCGAGCCTCTCACTGTTGTGGCTTCTCCCGTTGCGGAGCACAGGCTCCGGACGCGCAGGCTCAGCGGCCATGGCTCACGGGCCCAGCCGCTCCGCGGCATGTGGGATGTTCCTGGACCGGGGCACAAACCCATGTCCCCTGCATCGGCAGGTGGACTCTCAACCACTGCGCCACCAGGGAAGCCTGCTTTCAATACTTTTAAAGCAGTCAAGATCAGTCTGCTCTAGTTGGATGAGGTCTCCTACCGCCCATTCAGAGGTCTAGAAACGACTTCTTCAGAAATCTATTACTGAAAAAGGGAAACGTGGTTCTGATCATAGCCATGACCCAAACTTCCGTGAAAAGGAAGACAAGAGGTTGAAGGGGGAACTAAGAGAGTTTTTTTCTGTCATAGGCCACACGGAGCCAACTAATCCAGGGTACTCTGCATCCATTATCTCATTCAGTCCTCCTAGCAGCCCTGTAGGAAACAGGAGGGCAGTGGAGATAAGTGGCTGAAAGTCATAGAAATGATGGAGGCGAGTCCCTGCACTCAAATCATCAGTAGATTGACTGTCAAATGTGTTCCAACTATGAGCAGTGGAAGGTAGAAAGATGGATAAATGGGCCTCAAGAAGTTTATAACCTAGTTAAGGGAAAATAAGAGACAAATAATAACTATATAACTGTAACTGTACACACATATACACATATATGTACAATTATATGTATATATTTTATACATGTACACACTAATATATGCACATACACAATAACATAATAACTAACATTTGTTTGGTATATTAGAGCTTAGCAAGTACTTTTCCTCATCTGAAGACCCAGCAAATCACCGTGTTGAATGTCAAACGAATGGAATGTTGAGACAGAAAGCGAGCATTTTAGGAATTCAGAGCAGGGTGAGATCACTGCAGGAAGGGGTGATGGGGAAAATTTTGGTTGAGGCCTAGAACTAGCAGAAATGCTGGGCAGTCACACAAACCCGAATACAACTCCTGGCTTCCCTACTAGAAACCTGCCAGGATCTCTACTGCTAATAGTTTTAAAGGAGATAATTGTAAATTCATCTTACTTTCTAGAAGATAAAATGCTAACTAAGAGTGCTTAGCGGTCTGTGTTTTCCCTCTGGTCCTCCACCCAAATGATCAAAATATTAAAAAAAAAAAACTCTCACCTGTTTCATAGTGATTCTAAAATCACAGGGTAACCTGGATACTTTAGATGTGAAATGGTTTGAGTTGCCTTTACTTAATAACCCTGTGATTATTAACCCAGGGCACTTCCCTCGTGGTCCAATGGTTAAGACTCTGCACTACCAATGCAGGGGGCCCGGGTTCAATCCCTGGTTGGGGAACTAAGCCCTCATGCTGCAACTACTGAGCCCACGAGCTGCAACTAGAGAAGCCTGCACGTCACAACAGAGCCCACGCACAGGAACGAAGACCCAGTGCAGCCTAAATAAATAAATAAATAAATAAATAAATTTACAAAAAAAAAAAAAGCTTAAAAATAATAATAACCTGTGATGAGCATCTGATGGTACAGCTCAAACACCTTATTAACACCCAGAGTTATATAAGGTCAGCTCTGCCCATAATTTCTGCAGTGAAATGCAAGAAAATCCAGCCCTGCATTTTGACTGGGCTTGCCTAGTTTCTCCTTACATAATCGTAGTCACTTCCCTGCCAGTAATAATTTAGAAATGTCTTTCTAAAGTCCTGTGCACTTTGCCTCAGCTTCCTTTAAGTTTTCTAAAGCTTTTACCTTCCTTCCTTAGCATTTGGTTTCCTTTGGTTGTGAGCCACAGAAGCTCATTATGGCTAACACACAGAAAAGTTTAGTATGTGTGTCAGCTAGGATTAGAATCAGCTGTGAGAGACAAAAAATTAGAATAGTGGTTTACTAGATATAAATTCATTCTCTCTGATAGAAAGTCTAGATCAAGGCTGGCAGTTCAGGCTTGGCTAGAAGCTCACTTTGTTGCCTCACGTCCTCAGTACGTGGTTTTTACTTCATGATCTAAGATGGCTGTCCAAGCTGCACATTCCAGCCAGTAGGACAGAGAAGGGCAAAGAAACACATCCTTTCCTCTTAATCCATTGACAGAAGTAATGCACAGCATTTCTGCTTATATGAAATAGGCTGAAGTGAAGTCATTTAACCATATCCAGCTGCAAGGGAGGCTGGGATATGTGTTATTTACTCCAGGCACCCCTGTGCCCAGCTGGAAACTGAGAAGAAGGGAAGGGTGGATACTGGGAGACAGCTGGGTGGCCCTCCCACTGATGGGCAGGGTTTAGGAAAGTGTAGGAGAGAGGGGAAAGTGGGGCTGGTGTGATGGGAATAAGTGTGCTTTGTGGAATTTTGAAGGAGCTGGCTGGAATAGAAAATTAGAAATACTGGAAAATGAGGTTAGGTAAACAAGGTGAAAGCCAGATCTCAGTGAGGGTCCAGGAAAGCAGACAAAAGAATCTTTATCTAGTGCCATTAGAAACAGGAGGCATTAAACTTTTGGGTAGGGGAGCTGTTTGATCAAAGGCATTAAAGAGATTTTAATCTGGTGTTTACCTGCGAGTCATGTTGTGTGGGGGGAAGGAAAAACAGGAAAGGGCAGGGAGGTTGGAGAGGAGACCAATTTCACAATCCAGGTGTGAAGTGATTATGTGGTGGCAATGGGAACAAGCAGGAAGAAATAAATCTGAGAGGCATTTGCCAGAAAATATGTTAGGATTGATGGCTGGCTTGATAGGGAGTTTCAGGATGGGGCGGCCAAGAAACAAGTAAACAAGTGAACCTGCCTTGATAGGTGTTTTAGGTTGGGTCACCTAGAGGCAGAGCCTGGCACAGAACTTTTGTCCAAGGGATTGATGCGGGGAGGAGAAGAGCGAGAGGGACAAGATGGCAAAGCCAAGAAGCTAAGCAAGGATGTGGGCTAAGCTGTAATCCGAGTCCACAGGGAGACTCTCAGCGCAAATCACCCGAGTCGGCTCCACCTTGAGAGAAGGGGGCTGGTGTTTTACAGCTGCGCATCAGGCTGTCAATGGCTGAGATCTGTCCAAAGTGTGTGTTGTGGGGATGGCTTGTCTCCCATTCGGTCCAGGCCAATTCTCCAGAAAAGGGGCCAGCTGTGTGTGGTTATCAGACAACATGCCTGGTACCTGGGGGATGAGTAGACCAGCTGGTAAAGAGGATCTGGGTGAGGCCCAGATAGCATCCATTACAGTGGGTCCATTTTGGATGTGTTGGACTTGAGGTGGCAAAGAAATAAGGTATTGGCACATGACTAGAGGGAAATTGGCAATACAAGATAGGAGTTCATGTCGATGAACAGGACTGGTTATGGAGGTATTGGAGTGGGAGACTCTGCACACCGGTGATAGTTTCATCAAGAAGGAGTGAGCCCGGGACTTCCCTGGTGGTCCAGTGGTTAAGACTCCATGCTCCCAGTGCAGGGGCCCTGGGTTCAATCCCTGGTCAGGGAGCTAGAGCCCGCATGCCACAACTAAAGAGACTGCATGCCACAAGGAAGATCCCGCACGGCAGCAACGAAGATCCTGTGTGCTGCAACTAGGACCAGGCACAGCCAAATAAATAAATATTAAAAGAAGAAGAAGAAGAAATGAGCTCTTTGAGGGCCATGGATAGAGAGAGGGGAGCAAGCCTTTGGAAAGTAAGTTGGTTACAGCCTAGTGGGAAGGTGGGAGGAAGAGGAACCAATGGGTAAAGCAAAGCAGAGACCGGTAGAGAAGCATGTCCGCGTGGTAGTTGACCTTATATTAAGACTGGAAGTCAAGGAAAGAAGTTGAAGGAGAATGAGTATGGAGAAAAAGGTGAGGTGTTTTTCTTTTTTTTTCTTTTTTTTTTCCTGTACGCGGGCCTCTCACTGCTGTGGCCTCTCCCATTGCGGAGCACAGGTTCCGGATGCGCAGGCTCAGCGGCCATGGCTCACAGGCCCAGCGGCTCTGTGGCATATGGGACCCTCCCGGACCGGGGCACGAACCCGTGTCCCCTGCATCGGCAGGCAGACTCCCAACCACTGCGCCACCAGGGAAGCCCAGTGAGGTGTTTTTGACTTTAGTCAGTTGGGAGGTTGTTGGTGGTCTTTGAGGGAACAATTTCACAGCAGGACAAGGTTAGAAACCATGTGGTCGAGGCTAGTTTCCACATTTAATGTCATTCCATCTGACTAACTCAACTCGTCTAGGGTACTTTCTCCTTCAGTTTCTATGCTGCTCATTCTTGCTCCTTCTAAGGTTACTCTATGTTCTGCTTATCTAATGTTGCCTAAAAGATTACCCCAAGACTTAGCGGGCATGACACTCTTTGTTACCTTTATGGGTTCTGTGGATCAGGAGTTTGGATGGAGTGCAGTGGGGATGGAGATGGCTTGCCTCTGCTCCATGATGTCTGGGGTCGAAGCTGGAAGACTCGAAAGCTGGAGACTGGAACCATCCGTCTGCAGGATCCTTCATTCACACGTCTGGCAGTGGATGCTGGCTATTGGCTGGGGGCCTCAGTTCCTCTCCCTTGGTCTAGATTGGGCCTCTGGTGCATGGTGTCTGGGTTACTGAGAAAGAGAACCAGGCATGAACTGTACACTTTTTATGACCTTACTTTTTTATGATCGACATTGCTTTCCCCCTACTCCATTGGTCACGGCAGTCACAGCCCCACCCAGATTCAAGGGGAAGGAACACGATCCCACCCTGGTGTGTCGGTCACGGGATAAGCAGAGTATCGGAGGAGGATACCCATCTTTGGAAAATATAGCCTTTCATCCTCTGTCAGAACTCTCCATTTGCTTCTTATGAGTGGCCCCATTTATTCAACAGTCATCAGTAATAACAGCAAGTGGAGGAAGTTCCTGAGGACAGGGGTCTGGCCTGTTACGACTGTCTTCTTTATCTTTATATCCTGAACATCTTGAGCAGTGATAGCCTCACAATAGATTCCTGTGGAAGGAAGAACTCCTTTTAAGTCTATTTTTCTCAGACACTGCATCGTTTGATCCTAAACTAGCTATCGTGACCATTTCACAGTTGAAGAAACTAAGGGGCTTAGAGGGGTAAGTGGGCTACCCTTCAGATGACTTAGCTAGCAAGAGCTCAGCTGTGACATGAACCCAGGTCTTCTGGGTTGAAGTTACTTTTATTAAGAACTTGATGCCTCCAAACAGCGGGACTGTTCCTTCAGTGCCCCTGTCTCCTCCATCCTCACAGTAGCCCAGGGCCAATTACGGGGCAATGGACAGTGATCCCTCAGCTGCTGACTGACCAGTCCTGCACTTGATACACTGATTTAACATGGTGATTTAATATCATCATTTAATATGATTTTGCATCTCTTTTCTCAAGAGAGCAGGAGAGGGCTAGGGCACAGACTCTCGTGCTGCACTCAGCTTCCGGGCTGGGTAGAAGGCCAGGACGAAGTTGGTCCTCATCTCTCTGAGTGGGCAGCACCCATGTCAGGAGTGTGGGGGGAGAGGAGATGCCAAGAAGAGTTCTGTTGGGGCAATCAGATGGTGATCTGAGGCAACCACATGGGAAGAGGGGGGAAAAGCCTAGAAGGGAAGTGGCTGAGGTAGTTCCTGTAGGTTCAGCTCAGAGGGGAGTGGGGAGCCAATTTCCGCCCCCTCCCCAACTCACATCCCAGCCCTAAAAATGCTTCACAGCCTCAGGAGGAAATCCTGGCCAAGTATCCAGTGTGGGTGGCAGGGGTGCTCATCTAGATCAGGAGTGGGTGGGAGCACATCTTAGAGCTTATATCAGGCCCCAATTTTCCAAATCCTGCCTGTGCCCTGCCACCTCTGCCCCCGCAAACCAATTTTTGACTTTATCTCTTTAGAAATGTCCCCAGGCTAGCAGTTTATTTCTCAGAGATTGCAGATCAGGAAGGACCTTCAGAAACCACAATTTCCACTTCCACTGTGGGACAGAAAGCATAGGGCAGCCTAACCCCTCGATGCCCAGGAAGTAACAAAGGACCAGCTACTCTGGGTTGTAGGACTACTGGCCTTACCAGGTCCCCGCTCTCCCCTACCAGCCCCGAAGGGACCTCTTAGAGTCCTTCTCTCTCTGGTTTCTCCCCATCCTGCTCCCCTTTGCTAAAATGCTTACTTTCTCTGCTCAGGCCCTTTGAAAGTAGCTCACTATGACTTTTCATATCACCTCCAACTCTTCAGCCTCACCTTCATGGACCTTGGTGGCCCAGCTTCAACTGTATCATACGTGAGTCACCCCTGCTCTTTTGTTCTAGCCCCATCAACATGCCTGTTGCTCTCCCCCACGTAGGGATTACTCACCGCTTAAGTCACCAGTCCCTCTGGAATGTGCCCCCTCCTCCATGACACCCATTCTCCCCACATCCTTTATTATTTTGTTTAAACTAACAATGCTTTCCCCCCTCCAATGATTAAAATAATGTGTGTTTGTTGTGGAAAATCTGTGAAATGCAAAATGTATACAAACACAAGAAAATAAAAAGTACCCAAAATTCCACAATCCCAATGTAGATAACATTACCATTCCAGCAGATTTCCTTCCAGTATTCTCATCACAACTCCTTCCTGCTTCAGCCCTTCATGCATGCTTATTATTCCTTTTTATTATTCCTTATTATTCCTAAAAGTCTCTCCCTCTGTCCCCCTCTCTTTCTCTCTTCCCTTCCTAGTTCTGTGAGTCAATCAACTCATCATTATCATAAAGGTCACTCTCTCAGTTAGGTCTCCCTATTACACATTCACAATACCCAGTACTTTTCCTTGTAGCACTTGCCACAACTAGAAATAAACCATAATTTTTGTCCTCGTGTGTTTAACGTCTGTCTTGGCCACTTGACTTGACGTAAGGTCCATGACTGGCTTTCTTGTTTATTCAGATGACCCTAGCATCCACCACAGTGCTCTGGATACAGAAAAAACACAGTACATGGCACCAAGATGCCTTCTTGAATAACTGTGTGTCTGTCCTCTTGGCACTTCAAAATAGTCAATTTCGCAAATACAGTGAATCAACTGCCATATGCCTGACCTGGTTCCAGGTACAGGATACCCAGTTCTTGCCCTCAAGGAGCACTTAGCCTTCTGAAGGAGACAGACCAGTAAATGCAACATTTGAGTACATCTTTAAGTACATCTTTATGATGATCAATGGTATTGAGTAACACATAGAGGAAGGGTCCCTAAACCTTGGGGGGAGGTCACACCATTGTTTTATTTTGTCCTTGGTAATGCATTTACTTTGTAGAATCAGAGGATAGTAGAATTGAGTGGTACCATAAGATCAATAGACCTTATCTTGTCCTACAAGATGAGGAAACGAAAGCAGTGCAGGGCAGTAAAGTGACTTGGCCAAAGCCATTGGGTAGTTGATTGGTGGTTGATCGGGAAATAGACCTCGATCTTGAGATTCCCAGCCCAGTGCTCTTTTCCACTGTGCCTTGGGGGCCTCTGGTGCATCCCCTTCCTTCATCAGCCCCCAAGTCCCATTGATTTTCCCTTGTAAAGATCTCTCCAGTCTGTCCACTTTCCCTCACCTCCCTGTCACCACACTCCAAGTCTCCATCACCTCCAGCCTGCGTGCCTACCCTACCTCCTACCTTATCTCACTGCCTCCAGTCTTGCCCTGCTCAGATCCCTTCTCCGAGTTGCAGCCAGAGTGAGCCTTCCCAGATCTGAGTGTGAGCATGTCTATCCCTTGCTTAAAGCCCCAGAGGCTTGCCACCAAGCTTTTAGGAATATGTTCAAAAGTCTTCTGTTTTCCTCTTCCATTTCACTGAAATATAATTGACATACAGCACTGTATAAGTTTAAGGTGTACAACATAATGATTTGACGTATGTACTACATGAAATGATTACAATAGGTTTAGTGAATATCCATCATCTCATATAGATACATTAAAGAAATGGTGAAAAAAATTTTTTCCTTGTGATGAGAACCCTTAGGACTTACTCTCTAACAACTTTCATATATAATGTACCATAGTGTTAACTGTATTTATCATGCTGTACATTACATCCCTAGAACTTATAACTGGAAGTTTATACCTTTTGACTGCCTTCATCTGATTCCCCCTCCCTCCCACTCCCTGCCTCTGGTAACTGCAAATCCGATATTTTTTTTCTATGAGTTTGTTTGTTTGTTTTTGACCTATAACTGACCTATAACACTATGTTAATTCCTGATGCGAAGCATAGTGATTTGATATTTCTATACATTTCAAAATGATCACCATGATAAGTCTAGTTGTCATCTGTCACCAAAGATATTATGTAATTATTAACTATAATCTTCACGCTACACATTTATACCTGTGACTCATTTATTTTATAACTGAAAGTTTGTACTTTTTGTACCTCTTAGTCTCTGTTACCTATTCCTCTTATTCTCCCACCCACCTCCCCTCTGGCACCTGCTTGTTCTCTGCATCTATGACTCTGTTTCTGTTCAGTTCTGTTTGTTCATTTGTTTTGTTTTTTAGATTCCACATATAAGTAAAATCATACAGTATTTGTTTTTCTCTGTCTGACTTATTTCACTTAGCATAACATACTCTAGGTCCATCCATGTTGTTGCAAATGGCAAGATTTCATTCTTTTTTATGGCTGAGTAATATTCCTGTGTGTGTGTATATATATATATATATATATATATATATATATATATATATATATATATATATACATGACACATCTTCTTTATCCATTCATCTATTGGTGGGCACTTAGGTTACTTCCATATCTTGGCTATTGTCGATAATTTCTGCAATAAACATATGGGTGCATATATCTTTTCAAATTAATGTTTTTGTTTTCTTTGGATAAATTCCCAGAAGTAGGATTGCTGGATCATATAATGGTTCCACTTTTAACTTTCTGAGGAATCCACACTGTTCTCCATAGTGGCTGCACCAATTTATATTCCCATCAACAGAGCACTAGGGTTCCCTTTTCTTTACTTCTTGGCCAACACTTACTATTTGTGGTCTTTTTGATAATAGTTATTCTGACAGGTATGAGGTGATTGTGGTTTTGATATGCATTTCCCTGATCAGCAATGTTGAACATCCATTCATGTGCCTCTTGGCCATCTGTCTATCTTCTTTGGAAAAATGTCTATTGGATTCTCTGCCCATTAAAAAAATTTTTTTTGATGTTGAGTTCAAAATTCTTTCTTTTTAATTTTTATTTATTTATTTATTTATTTTTTGAGTTCAAAATTCTTAATATGGTATATTAATCTGCTCAGGCAACATAACAACATACCACAGACTAGGTGGCTTAAACAACAAAAATTTATTTCTCATAGTCCTAGAGGCTGGAAGCCCAAGATCAAGGTGCCAGCAAGGTAGGTCTAATTCTGAGGCATATTCTCTTGACTTGTAGGTGGCCACCACCTCCCTGTGTGCTCATATGGCTTCTTTCTTCTCTGTGCACACATGGGCAGAGAGAGCTCTCTTGTATCTTTTATAAGGACACCCATCCCATCAGATTAGGGTCCCACCATTAGGACCTCATTTAATCTTAATTACTTCCTAGAGACCCTATCTTCAAATATAGTCACATCGGGGTTTAGGGCTTCAACATATGAATTTTGAGGAGCACAATTCAGTCCATAGCATATGGCCTACCAGGTCTTTCTTTCTTTTTTTTTTTTTTGTGGTACACGGGCCTCTCACTGTTGTGGCCTCTCCCGTTGTGGAGCACAGGCTCTGGACGCTCAGGCTCAGTGGCCATGGCTCACAGGCCCAGCTGCTCCACGGCATGTGGGATCTTCCCGGACCGGGGCACGAACCCGTGTCCCCTGCATTGGCAGGCGGACTATCAACCACTGCACCACCAGGGAAGCCACCCAGGTCTTTCTTGATTAGTCCACCTCACCAGCATCCTCTAAGCCCCACTCTTCTCTCTGCCCCCATGCTTCTGTAACTTGAATTTCTCTTGGTTCCTCAAACTTGTCCAGATCTCTTACAAATCTAACCCCTCCATCACCTTCCTTTCGTCCTCTGCCTGTCCCACTGCTATTGGGTCTTTGTAAGAAGAAATCTATCTAGCTTTAGAATAAGCAGATATGGTTTTGCCACCTTTTGACTCGAGTCCATCGAGGCATCACAGGACCTGTCTTGGACCTCTTTGAGAATCACCTACTCTTTTGAGAACTGAGAACTGAAGATAGTAGAGTGTACAACCCCCTTTGTGAGCCAGAGACCAGAACTCAATTCCTGCTTTATTGGTGAGCTTCCTCCTTTTGGATCTATATTTTGGCCTTTCAGTTTCTTCTTAGGGAGACCCACTGGACTCATTTCTTGAGGGACATGGCTCTCCCTTGCCTGTTAAGCAATAAACTAGCTTCCCCTCCCCCAGCCCTGATGTCTTTCTATTTTGGTTTGTCACTTGCAAGTCTCAGTTTAAAGGTCTGTCTCTAAGGGAGGTCTTTCCTGATACCCCATCCTGTGTTTAGTTTTCTGGCTCTGCATTCTTATGGCAGCCTGTACTCTCCCTTTTTTAAGAGTTACCACCTCGTTTCTATATGTTTTATGTCTGTCCTTCTGAGCTCTGCAGGGCAGGAGGCATCTCCATCTGGTTGGTTGTGGTATCCCAAGGGCTAGTACGGTGCCTGACACCTAGTAGGCTATCAGCAAATATTAGCTTTTATTAGTAGATGCTCCGTAAGTATCCACTGGCCTGCATTGTCTTCAAAGAGTTTCTCAGATAGTGTATGCATTTTGTTTTCTAAAGTGGACTAAAATTTCTCAGAAGAATCCTCTTTTCCTTTCTCTAAATCTCCCACACTATGACCATTATGGGTTTCTTCATCCAAGAAACATTTCGTCAATGATTATTAATTGATCTCCCTACAATAACTTTCCCAACAGGCATCATATTTGAAGAAATAAGAAAATTTAAACAATATGTTATATAGCAGAACCACTTATTATGAATTTATTGTAAGAATAATCTATTGAGAATTAACAAGGAATAAAGGAATTCTTCTCTTCCTCTTCTGCGTAGTCAGGACTTTGTGTCCTTGAAGTTGTGGGTTTCCTGACCGTTGAGTGGTTTGGCTTTTTTGTGTGTTTTAGAAAGAAAGGTAAGAATCAGACTGGGTGGGGGTTTATAGGAAGCCCACACCAACGTAGGCCTTGGTTTTGGAAGGTGCTGGATGTCTGGTCTGAAAGGGAAGGATGAAGAGGCAGGCAGTAACCTACCTCTTGGATGGCGCTTGGACCTCTGGGGACTCAGAGGAAAAAGAGGGGATCCAGTTTCTCCAGGACATGTGGAGAACTGGGCCTTTTCAAGAGCAGCCTCTCGGATGGTATTGGCTGCCAGCATCCGTGAGAACTGCGCCCAGGTGCTCTGTACTGGGTATTTTCAGAACTTCAACAACTGCCCCCAGGTAAGGCCAGATCAAGACCATAGAGAAAAACAGAAAATGTTATGTTGCCCCTCCCCCCAGTGTAATTAAAAATAAAAGAACTACATAAAACCAAAACGAGCTTTAAGGATGTACTATAGATTTGTGATTTTTCCTAGAAGCCTGACTACTTGGATTCCCTCCTGCTCTCTCCATCTCCTCCTCCTCTTTCTTCTTCTTCTTGAACATCAAATTTCCAAAGTTGATGGTTTTTTTTCCTCTCTCCTAGCTTTGCCGATGCTATGCTTGGGCGATTAGGAATTGCCCAGGCCAGCCTAGTGGTCTGTTTCTGTTGGACCCCCGAGGCCTGGATGAGGAGCAAGGCAATGCTGACCAGGTGGTCAGAGGAACAGACTCTCATCTGTTTCCTCAGGACTGCAGAAGCCTTGTTTGATTGTTTGATCCAAGGGAGGGAGTCTGAAAACTGTCAGACACTAGAATACCATCAGTGATGGGCAGGGTGGAAGCCAGATTTGATACGAGTGAGTCCGTACAGAAACAGGACATTACATGTGCCCCAAGAGCTGTGGATCAATTCATTCATATCTATTACATATATAGGGATATACATGCTTATTTACACATAAATGTTTCTAGATAGACAGAGAAGGAACTAGTAACAATTATGGCTTCTGGGAAATAGGGTGGGGTCTACTTTTTTTTTTGGAGACAGTTTTTTTTAAACATTGAACAAATGTTATTTTTACAATAAAAATGTACTTCAAAAATTAAAATGACTCATCAGATTGCTAATATCTACAAATTTCAAACTACAGGACAGCTGGAGACTCTGCTTTCCAGGAGGGAGATCTTGTGACCCAGGCCTGGGTTGTGAAGGGGGACTAGTGATGCCTTCCAGCTGTGGCATGTCCATTAGGCAGCCGGAGAGGTAGCTAAATATAGACTAGCCTGTGAAGTGTGCCAAGATGAATCAGGGCTGGAGCTAGAACACTCCTTCACTGTGTCCATGAGCACGTACCTTGTACCTAAGTTCCAGGCACTGAGAGTGTAGGAGTGAACAAAGCAGATGGGGCTCCTTGGCCCCTGGATTTGGAGTCTAATCACAACTACAATCAAGATATAGAACAGGTCTACTGCCCCCAAGACTCCCCTGTGCTATTCCTCTGTAGTCACATCTTCCCTCCCGCCCCCCCCACCAAACCTCTTGCTATTTTGATCTATTCTCTGTCACTTTAGGCTTGTCTTTTTAAAATGTCACATAAATGGAATCATATAGCATGTAACCTTTTTGAGACCCGATTTTTTCACTCAGCATAATGCCTTTGAGATTCATCCAAGCTGTTACATGAATAATTTGTTTCTTTTTGTTTTTGGGTTGTGTGCCATGGCACGGATAAGCCAAGTAATGCATTTACCCATTTTAACTAATTTTTGGTAATTACAAATGCAGGCTGCTATGAGCATACAGTGTATAGGTTTTTGTGTGAACATGTTTTTATTTCTCTCAGGTAAATACCTAGGGGATTATTGACTTGTACAGTAAATGTATTAACTTTATAAGAAATTGCCAAACTATGTTCCAGAGGATGATTTTGCATTCCACCGGTAATGAACGAGAGTTCATTTTGCTGCCTTTTTGCCAACACTTGGTAGCACTGTCAACATTAAAAATTTTTTTTTGCTACTCTAACAGATTTGTAGTGGTAATTCGTCCTGTTTTTTTTTTAATACATTTACTTTTTTAAAATATTTATTTATTTATTTACTTATGGCTGCGTTGGGTCTTCGTTGCTGCTCGCCGGGCTTTCTCTAGTTGCGGCAAGCGGGAGCTACGGTTTGTTGCGGTGCGCAGGCTTCTCATTGTGGTGGCTTCTCTTTGCTATGGAGCACGGTCTCTAGGCACTCGGGCTTCAGTAGTTGTGGCACGCGGGCTCAGTAGTTGTGACTCGCGGGCTCTAGAGCGCAGTCTCAGTAGTTGCGGTGCATTGGCTTAGTTGCTCCGTGGCATGTGTGATCTTCCCGGACCAGGGCTCGAACCCGTGTGCCCTGCGTTGGCAGGCGGATTCTTAATCACTGCGCCACCAAGGAAGTCCCTTATCCTGGTTTTAATTTGCATTTCCTTAATGGCCAATAACGTTGAACAACTTTTTATATGCTTACTTGCTTTCCTTTTATCCTCTTTGGTGAAGTGGCCCTTCAAGTCTTTTGCCTACTTTTTAAATTGGGTTGTCTGTTTACTTGCTGTTGAGTTTTGAGAGTTCTTTATATATTCTGGATACATATCCATTGTTGAATACATAACTTGCAAATATTTTCTCCCACTCGGTACCTTGTCTTTTCATTCTCTTAATAGGATCTTTGGCACAGTAAATATTTTTATTTTGATGAAGAATATTTCTTTTTATTACTCATTTTTATTGAGATATAAATGACATATAGCAAAGTGTACAAATCTTAAGTGTACAGCTTGATAAATTTTTGCGTTTGTATTCACCCATTTAACCACCATCCAGGTCGAGATAGTATCACCCAAGAAGGTTCCTTTAAACATCTATCTAGTCAATATGCAAAACCCCTTTCTTGCCCGCCTCTGAAATAACTGCTATTCTGACTTCTATCACCACAGATAATTTTGTCTAGAAGGTTTCTAATGACTGTGCTCCAAGTTTTGCGACCTACCTGGTTTTGCCTTGGAAATTAGAAGCCTCCCAAACCCCACCTTGGGGAGAGACGCCAGCGCCCCCCACCAGATGTGATGCAGAAGATGGTGAGCAAAGCTGGGCTTCTTACCATCTTGCCTCTGGCATACCAGCAAACCAGTCTTCACAGCAGAGTCCAAAAACCTGGTAGAAAAGGGTAGACAAGGCTTAGGCATCCTAAAACTCCAGTGAAGTGGCAAGGGCACTGTCCCAGGAATCAAAAGGCATGGGTTCAGCTCCCCCTACCCCTGACATTTACTGCATGTCCTTGAACAAACTACATAAGCTTCCTGTGCCTCAGCCACCTCATCTGTAAAATGGGAACAGTAATATCTACCACGGTTATCAGGCCTGTTCACCAATATTTGAGTCTCTCTTTCCTTCCAGATACCTAGGAAGATTGTACTTTGCCACCTCATTTAACTCCTACCAATTAACCCAGGAATGGCTATGTGACTTATTTTGACCAATTAAAATGTGTCTCTTCTACATGGAAGTGTTAAAAGCCAGTGTGTGCTGTGCTTTTTCGCATTCTCTCTTTCTTCTACTATGGCATATGGCGACGTTCTAGGTAGTGACTGCTCTCTGTCAACCTAGGTCCTGATGTTAGGACAATGATGGCTCAGAGCAGAGCCTCAGTCAACCCACCCACTGATAAGTGGCAGGAGTAATAAATAAATCTTTGCTGCATAAAGCCCCTGAGATTCTGAGGTTGTTTGTTACAGAAGCATAACCTAGCTTGCTTGGGTGATATACCATACTATAAGTTTATTAATAAGATTATGTGAAATAAAATGTATGGAACTTCTGGACACGTAATAAGGATTGATTTCCTGCCTTTCAAAATCTCCTTCTTTTTTTCTGAACCCAGGGGTACTCTAACCACCTAAAACCCTTGATAAGAGGCAAGAGAACAGACCACCACCGCTCAAGCACAAAAGAAGGATGAAAGGAAAAGGATACAAAGCAACAAAGGGTATAGAAATATGACACAGAGCAAGGAAGAGAAACAAAGTGTTAAGGAAGGAGAGAAAAAAGCATAAGAGCAGGGAAAAGAGAGAGGTACAGAGGATGCCTGAGACACAGACAGAGGTGATTCTGAGGAAAACAATGGCTGAGGCAAATGGAAACTGCATCTGTTTTGAGATGCTCATCCCAATTCCAGGCAAATAACATCATCTGTTAAAGTAGCTGAACAGGGAATTCCCTGGAGGTCCAGTGGTTAGGACTCCACGCTCTCACTGCCAAGGGCCTGGGTTTAATCCCTCGTCAGGGAACTAAGATCCCACAAACCGTGCGGCGTGGCCAAAACAAGCTAGGGCTCTATTAGTTCCTGGTCATCCACGCATCAGTCTTTCCACTCAATCATTACTGATCACCTACTGTGTGCCTGGCACTGTGCTCGTGCTGAGTTTACCGAGATGCGCAAGACCCAGTGCTGGCCTTTCCCTTCAAGGATCCCCCAGTCTGGTGTGAAGCAGTCACCTGAACAGTTAGGATACAATTTGGCCTGTGCGATGATGGAGGTGCCCACAAGGGATATAGGAAAGGGGGAACCAGGTTCTGCTCAGTGGGAGTCAGAAAGCGCTTTCTGGGAGACATGAGTCTAAGGGTCCTGAAGGGTAATTAGGAGTTAGCAAAGGCAGGGTTGGTGAGCATGCTGGGCAGAGGAGCAGCAGGAGCCAGCTGGTGGAGGTGAGAAACGACAGGCAGTTTGGTGTTGCTGGAGCCTTGATGAGAGGCAGTGGGCATCAGGAGAGGGTGGAGAGGGATGCAAGGGCCTATCACAGGGGTTTGATGTCTTTACCTGGGGGTGGGAATGGGACTGGGGCAGATTTGGGTGGTTAAGCAGAGAAGTGACATGGTCAGATTTTAGCTAAATAGCTCTGCCTGCTGTGTGGACTGTGGGTGGGGGCAGAATCTGTTTTTTTTTTTGGGGGGGGCGGGGTTTGTGCTGCGTGGCTTGCAGGATCTTAGTTCCCCGAACTGGGCCCTTGGCAGTGAAAACATGGAGTCCTAACCACTGGACCGCCAGGGAATTCCCAGAATCTCTTTTCATGAGATCTCTTGGGATTGGGCTGAATGCCCAGCCTAGGGCCTGCAGGTGTACAAGGTGGCCTTGGGAATAATCATCCCGGCCAAGTCTTAGTGAGTGCTGCCACGAGCCAGGCAGTGTTCTATGTGCTCCAAGTGGAGTAACTACTTCACCCTCCCAAGAACCCTGTGATGAGGATGGTATTCTTATCATCCCCCACTGTGACCATGAGGTGACTGGGCACAGAGAGGTTATGTGTCCCAGCTGCACATTCCAGTGCAGGCTGCCTGGCTCCAGGATCAGCCTGTAATCACCCTCCATCTTGCCTCCTCCGGGTCCACTGCCCTCTGGAGGGCTCTCACAGAGGCAGAATATTGTATTGGCATTCTGCTTCAAGTTTATGAAATCTTTCACATGAATGACCTCATTCCAGCATGCAACAGTAGCTTCTCTGAGTAGGTATTATTACTCATAGCTAAGAAAACCAAGCAAAGTGATTTGTTAAAGGTTAGGATTTAGGTGGCAGAGACCCAGACTTGTGTCTTCTGACCCCGAGTCTAGTGTCGGGTGTCACGTTCATTTCTCAGTTGATGCCACGGCCATCCTCCTGGTCAGCCTCCCGGTCAACATGCCATGTGGTTCAAAGGCCAGGGCATTTTCCACTCCTACCCAACTGCCTCCTGTCGAGGAAAATGCTTTTCTGAACTGAGTACGAGAGTCATAGAGAAGTGTGTTGCTGGCATCAATTCCCTCTGATTGGGCAATGGCTTCCGCCATCTGGACCAGGTGACGTCAGCCGTCTGGATTTCCGCCAGTGTTCTCCCACCCAGGAAACTGACTTCCGGCCAGGCTCCCAGCCATCTCTGGCCTCCTTGAAAGGCAGACCTTTCAGTTTGCAAGGTGAGAGACTTTAAATTAGATCTCAGGGAGGGTTTTGCTATAGGGAAGGAGGTAAAAATGGGGAAGAGGAGTTCAGAGGACACTGGCTAGGAATGAGCAGGAGCCCCTCTGTGTGGGGTCTGGGGTCTTTCTTGGAGCAAGATGGGGAGGATCCAGGGCTACGACTGGGAGGTTTAAAATTTTGTGACTAATAGACTTAAGTAAATTGAACGGCAGTGGGGGAGAAAGGTAAGCAAAGCTGAGGAGGTCTGGAAAAAGTTACACATAAAAACACAAACACAGAAGGTCAAACATAAGCCAAGAAGAGAATGTGGTTCTCAATCCTCATGCACTTTTGTGTGTGGACACTAAGTTTCAATAAATCAGTAACACAGGAATAAGTAGCTCTTTACTGCTTTACTTTTTGAATTATAAAAATATACCAGTTAAAAATATATATATACCAGTTTAAAGATCTAAACAATAGATAAATAAATTAAAGTAGAAAGTTTGTGTCCCTCACCCATCCCGAACCCCACTCTCCAGGCCTGGTTCATAAATGATGTTGTTTACTTTAGCTATTCCATTAGCCAAAATTCATCTCATTTAACCTTCACAATGACCCTATGAGGTAAGAGCTATTATGCTTTTATTTTTTTAAATTGTGGTAAAATATACATAACATAGGATTTACCATTTTAGGGAGCCCTGGTGGCCCCCAGAGGTGAGTGGGCCACCATGGAGCTCTGGCCCACCTGACCCACCAGCAGGAGGTGTTGCAGCTTTATAAGCAGGTGCTGTGCTACCTTGAGTTAGGGTGCATCACAGGGACAAACATTGGTCCTGTACTTGTTTGATAAAAGCCCCATTTGAAGAACATAAGAATGAAAGGATTTGGTAAAGGTCGCCCAGCTGCTGAAGGAGGTAGAGGAAGAATTCTGCCACAATCAGTGTCCACGGCTGTTGATCTTCCCTGACTCTAGTGGGGACACCTCTTAGGAGAGATATGAGTGTTACAAGGTTCCTGCATGGTGCTTAGATGACTGGCATCCTTTTGAGAAGGCAATGTATCCTAATTTCTTTGCCGAGAGAGAACAGTTGGAAGAAACTGCAGAGGGAAAGCTGGGAGTGAGAGGTTAAGTGGCTACAGGGGGACACCCGCTTGGTGGTCTTTAGACTGAAGCTTTGCTCCCTGCCTGAAAGGAGGGTGACTTGCCCCCACTGTGGTGGCATATTGTGACCAGACCCTGGGAGCAGCCCATGTAGAGAAAGAGAGAGGAAGATCCCTTACCATTCGCACTTGCAAGGAAATAAGTTACAGAACATACATACATCTGGTCTCATGAAAGTAACTAGATAGGGGGAAATTTTACCATTTTACCATTTTAAGTATCCAGTTCAGTGGCATCAAGTACATTCACACTGCTGTACAGCCACCACCACCATCCATCTCCAGAGCTTTTACATCTTCCCCAACTGAAACTCTGTATGCAGTAAGCAGTATCTTCCCATTCACCCCTCCCACCACCCCCGGCAACCACCATTCTGCTTCGTTTCTATGAATTTAACTACTCTAGGTACCTCATATAAGTAGAATCATTTAGTATTTATCATCTTGTGACTGGCTTTTATTTCACTAAGCATAATGTCTTTGAGGTTCATTCATGTTGTAGCAGGTGTCAGAATTTTCTTCCTTTTTAAGGCTGAATAATATTCCATTGTATGTATATACCACACTTTGTTTATCCATTCATCCATCAGTGGACACTTGGGTTGCTTTAACCTTTTGGCTATTGTGAATAATGTTGCTATGAATGTGTATGTATACATATCTGTTCAAGTTATGCCTTTATTTTTAATAATAGCTGTATTGAGATATAATTCATATATCATACAATTCACCATTTTAAAGTAAACAACTGAATGTTTTTTAGCATGTTCATGGAGTTGTGTAACCAACACTACAATAGATTTTAGAACATTTTCATCACCGCCAAAAGAAATCCCAAAGCCACTAATAGTCACTCCCAATTTCCCCTCAATTCCTCCCCTCTTCAGTCCTAGACAACCACTAATCAACTTTTTATCTCTATAGATTGGTCTAATCTGGACACTTCATGTAAGTGAAATCATACAATATGTGGCCTTTTGTATCTGGCTTCTTTCACTTACCATAATGTTTTCGAGGTTCATCCACATTGTAGCAAGTATCAGTAGTCTGTTTTTCTTTATTGCCTAATGCTATTCCATTGTGTGGATATATGTAGAACAATTTATTCATTCATCAGTTGATGGACATTTGCGTTGTTTCTGTTTTAGTTATTACGAATAACACTGGTAGGAATATTTATGAACAAGGATGTGTGTGGATATATGTTTTCATTTCTCTTGGATATGTATCTAGGACTGGAATTTCTCATCATATGGAAACTCTGTTTAAACTTCTGAGGAACTGCCAAGGCTGTTTTTTTGTTTTTTTGTTGTTGTTGTTGTTTTGGTTTTTTTCAGTACGCGGGCCTCTCACTGTTGTGGCCTCTCCCGTTGAGGAGCACAGGCTCCGGACGCGCAGGCTCACGACCATGGCTCACGGGCCCAGCTGCTCCACAGCATGTGGGATCTTCCCGGACCGGGGCACGAACCCGTGTCCCCTGCATCAGCAGGCGGACTCCCAACCACTGTGCCACCAGGGAAGCCCCCAAGGCTGTTTTTTAAAGTGAATATACCATTGACATTCCCACCAGCAGTGTATGAGGGTTCCAATTTCTCCGATCTGTTTTTTGATTCTAACCATTTTAGTGGGTATGAAGTGGTATATATATGCATTTGTCTGATGGCTAATGATGTTGAGAATCTTTTTATGTGCTTATTGGCCATTTGTATATCTTTGGAGAAATGTTTATACAGATCCTTTACCTATTTTTAAATTGGTTTGTCTTTTTATTACTGAGTTGTAAGAATTCTTTGTATATTCTACTAGATACAAGCCCCTTAACAGGTTAATGACTTACCAGTATTTCATCCCATTCTGTGGGTCATCTTTTCACTTTTTTTTTAAAGGTTATACTCCATTTATAGTTATTATAAAATATTGGCCATATGCCCTGTGCTGTACAATATATCTTTGTAGCTTAGTTTATACATAATAGTATGTACCTCTTAATACCCTACCCCTATATTGCCTCTCCCCACTTCCTCTCCCAATGGGTAACCACTAGTTTGTGCTCTATATCTGTGAGTCTGCTTCTTTTTTCGTTATAGTCACTAGTTTGTTGTATTTTTTAGATTTCACATGCGATATCGTACAGTATTTGTCTTTCTCTGTCTGACTTATTTCACTTAGCATAATGCCCTCCAAGTCCATCCATGTTGCTGTAAATGGCAAAACTTCACTCTTTTTATGGCTGAGTAATATTCCATTGCATATATATACCATATCTTCTTTATCCATTCATCTGTTGATGGACACTTAGGTTTCTCCCATATCTTGGCATCTTTTCACTTTCTTTCTTTCTTTTTTAAAATATTTACTTGCTTATTTATTTATTTATTTGGCTGTGTTACAGCACGTGGGATCTTTGCTGCCGTGTGTGGGAGCTTCATTGCAGCATGCGGGATCTTTAGTTGTGGCATGTGGGATCTTTAGTTGCGGCATGCAGGATCTAGGTCCCTGACCAGGGATTGAACCTGGGCCCCCTGCAATGGGACCATGGAGTCTCAACCACTGGACCACCAGGGAGGTCCCTCTTTTCACTTTCTTGATGGTGTCCTTAGAAGCACAAAATTTTAAATTTTAAATTTTGATGAAGTCCAATTTATCTATTTTTTCTTTTGTTACTTGTGCATTTGGTTTCATAGCCAAGAAACCATTACCTAATCCACAGTCACAAAGATTTGAGCCTGTTTTCTTCCAGGAACTGAATAGATTTGGTTTCACATGTAGATCTTTCATCCATTCTGAGTTAATTTTCTTATATGGTGTGAGATAGGGATCCAACTTCATTCTTTTGCATGTGGATATCCAGTTGTCCCAGCGTTAGTATGCCTTTTGTGTTTTGTTTTGTTTTTTGTTTGGCCAAGCTGCGTGGCTTGTGGGATCTTAATTCCCTGACCAGGGATTGAATCTGGGCCCTCGGCAGTGAAAGCACAGAGTCCTAACCACTGGACAGCCAGGGAATTCCCAGTATGCCTTTTTACAGATGAATAAATTACAAGTTCCGTGAGAAAAAGGAGAGTGCCTGGTTTTGGCCACCACTGTCTCCTCAGGATTCACTTAACCCCATACCTGATACATACAAGATGCTCAATAAATAATAGGCTGAGTGAATAAATATATGAGTGATTGAATCTCAGAGAGGTTAAATAACTTGTATAGGTCAGTCAGCTGGAAAGTGGCCACACATTGTTCAAACCCAAGGCTTTTCATTCATTTCAAATGAAGCGATTTCGTGTGTCTAAGTTTCTGAAACTTTCTCAGGTTACCAAAAGCTCTTTATCACAAGAAACCAGATTTTCTCAAAGTTTCCTTTGCCGCCTCTCCCTGTAGCATTCCAATAATTCCACTGTTTGTGAGCAGCCGAACTTCTCAAATCTAGCAAGCCTCATGTCCCTTCTGCCTCTGCCTCCCTTCCCCCAGCCACAGAGCCAAAGACTCCACTTCCTTCTACAGTCGTTTTTCTAGATGTCTAACTACGGCCTCCTGCTGCACAATGCTAACATAAATCCTCATGAGTGATTGGTTAACTGTATATTATGGGACCTGCTTTGATGTGGGAGGCATGTTGGGTGCACGGGAAGCTTTGAGTGCTCTGGACTGTGTGAAGCACAGCCTTAGGGAAGCCCAGTGTCCTTGTTCTGGTCCTGACATGGCGCCCCCTTTGTGGAATGTGGTTTCCGATTCTGGGGGTAGCTTGCCGTCTTAGAGGAGAATGAAGCCAGGCGGCATAAGCACCAGTTATGGAACATTTAGATGGACTCACATCTTTTGGGATGGGGACAAGGGAGAGCCCTAAAGAGGGAGAAAGAGCTGTGCCCTTCAAAGTTTCCGAAGTTTAGCTCTAAACTGGGATGAGAGTTGGGTTGAATTACCAGCCCCGACCCTGACAGTGTTGAGTTTGAGCTCCCCCTGTTGGACCCTTTGAAAAATAATTATTTGAACTAGTACAGGAAAAATTAAGACAAAGATGAGGGGGCAAAAGAAAGAACATTTATTGAGACTTGCTATATATTAAGCATTTTATTTAGGCATTTCATTTCACACTCAAAGCAATCCTACAGGTAGGTTTTATCAATCCTAATTTGCAGAGTTGGAAGCTGAAACTTGCCCAAAGTCACACAAGGATTCGAACCCAGAGGTCTCCTGACTCCCTAAAGTCATACTCTTTCCAGGGCTCTGAGCCAAGGGAGCCAGTGGGTAGAAATGGCACGTGAGGGCCCCTCTCTCCCTTCACTCCACTTTGTCAAGACATCTTAGGGGCCCAGAGACGCTCTGGGAATCCTCCTGAATTGGTGGTATGCTGAGCCAGCTCAGACTGGCTAGTGAGAGTAATTGTTAAATATTTAGGAAACTTCCAAGCTGGTTGTGAAGCTGTTGGTAGTTGGAAATCAGTCATGGTAGGAGGGAGCATTACACTGTGGAAACTGGTAACCCCTACAAATCAGGGATTTCCCCCCCACCCCAAGCCCGCCATACGGATTTACCAGCACACCTCTGTAACCGAACTCTCCTCTCCCTAACAGAGTGTTAACTTTGAGGCCCAGACTGAGGGCTGAGGACAACAGGGTCTGCCCTCAGTGGTCACAGATTTCAGCGGCAGACTGAGGAAGGATTGACGATGGGTTGGAAAATGAGGAAGTGTGGGCACATGGGAGAGAGAAATGAGGCTGTAGAATATTGGTTATTCACATGTGGGCAAAGTACCACTTTTTTTTTTTTAACTGAAACTGTAACTTTACTTTTATTTATTTATTTTTTATTCATTATACTTTTAAAAAGTGAAGTATAATTGACTTACAACATTAAATTAATTTCAGGTGAACCAACATAGGGATTCAATATTTTTATACATTACAAAATAATCACCACAAAGTACCACTGGTTATAGTCACATGGATTTGGGGGGAAGGGTTGTAGCTTGTCATTAAGAGTTGTTTTCTTTCAGAGCAGTGGAAGAGGAGATCCATTTCATCCAGAAACTAGAAAAGTGCCCTGGATTGAGAGTGGGGGGCTCTACACAACACAGAGGAGGGGAGATCTCTTCTGTGGAAGGAAAGATGACTTTGAGCCTTGAGATGAGGCCTTGGGTAGGATGCAATTGATGGACTATATTCCTGACCATGAGACTACAGTGGGATCATTGTGCCTGCCCAGCAGTGACCTTCCTCTGGCAGGCCCCCCAGGTTACCCAGGGTTACAGAGATCTGTGATGAGCAGAATGTCACTAAGCACCAGGGAACTGTATCTCCAGTGCCGCTCTGAGTGCTTTCGGCTTCTATTTGAGGACTCTCTCCATGTGAGGGCTGGAGTCAGGGGACTTCCTCAGCTGGTTCAGATGCTGCAAAGAAACAGCCACCTCCCGTAATAAGATGAGGTACATCCTCTGAGGGGAGGCAGTGGAAGGGAGCATCTCCATGGGGAGAGGAAGGGACTTCCCAGCCCTGCCACATCCCAGAGGTCCCCCTGTCCCTGTCCCTTTGTATGCTTATGAACAACCACAGCTGAAGTCATCAGCACTGCAGAGACCTGAAACAATTAAATAGGACTTCCCTAAAGGCTTAGAGTTAAGTAAGAGAAGGGAAAGCAAAGAACTGAGTAGAAGGTAACCCGATAATCTGGTTGACAAGACAGATGCAGCTGATTTATCTTCAGCCCACAGCCGATGGCAGGGATTGCTCCTTCCTGGCTCCTGACTTGCTGCCTCCCTCTCAAAGACATTCCCCGAGTCTTGAGAGAAACATGGAAGTTCCCACCCCTGCCTGCTCAAGTCTTCCTTTCCGCGTTCAAAGTCCCACCCTGAGGCCCCCCCTCACCTATGCCTGCCTGATGCCAGAATGTCTATCTCTTTTAGAGACCACGTTACTGCCAGGTGTGTGACCTGATCCTACAGGGCACAGAAAGCACGCTCTCCAGGTAATCGCCACATAGCCAGGGGTGGAGTGAGGGTGTAGTCATTCCTTCCAGGTATTGTTGACTCTCTTGAGGTTCAACCCAGGACTAGAGATTGTGATCAAAGGGACACCCAGATTGGATGGGTGTGCACAGAGCAAGAGCTGTGAGACTGATGTGACAGTTAGGATGAATTAGTCCTTTCTGCAGGACAGGCTTCCACCTGCTGGTACAGCTCCCAGGCAAGGAGGGCCTGGGCAGACCTCACTGGCAAGATGGACACTGGAAAGGGTGTGCATTGGGAGGGAGACTACTAGTTTCTGTTAAGGAGATGTTGGCACCCATGGAAACTGATAGTCCGCTAACTATTGGCTGGTGCACCACCTTCCCTAACCTCTGAGAGAGCCAGCTCCCACTGCTTGTTCACATCTGTTCATTCAACAAATATTTACTAAGTTTCTCTGAGGTGCCCGGTGCTACTGGATAGAGCAGAAACAGGACAGCCATCTCGCCCCCATGGAGGTCACCAGACAGAGGGATGAAAGACAGTGAAGAAGTAATTAAAGGGAGACAGGTGTTATGAAGGAAAAGTCCAGGAAAAGTATAATGAGGTACCTAATTAAGTCTGGGGTGACAAGGGATGCCTACTGAAGAGGATATCATTTAAGATATACCTGAGGAATCAGTAGGACTGAAAATGGAAGCTCCATGAGGGCAGGGACCATGCCTGGCTTGTGTACTAGTGCCCGTGTCTGGCATGGAATAGGCATGGATAGCTTTGGTTGCGAGGATGAAGGAATCTAACTGAATAAAGGGAGTGTGTGTGTGTGTGTGTGTGTGTGTGTGTGTGTCTATGTGCAGTTAACCCTGCTTTAGCTCAGCTTAGTAAACAGCTTTTATAAAACTGCTGATGCTCTGTCTGATTAATGATAAGTCAGAGAGGGATACTAATGAGATGTGCACCATTAGAGGCAACTTAGTAATAGAACAAGCCCTGACATAGATTCCTTGCCACTTGAGTTTGAACCCTGAATCTACCACTTACTAGCTATGACAACATGAGCTAGTCGCCTGCCACCCTGGTGCCTTGTTTTATGTAAGTTCTATCTTCCAGCATTGTGAGGATAAAAGACAATGTATATGAATTGGAATGTTATAGTATATTATAACATTAATACTATATAACTGTTACTATAGTATAACTATTATAGATATTATACTATAGATCATATATAGTATATTATATATTTTATAGTATAATATATATTTTATATATAGTATGGTATAATGACAACTATTAATATAATTAATAACTATAATACTTGGTAGTCACTTTATTATTTATATATACCAAGCTCATATCCAAAAGGACTTTGATAGTTACGAGACATAAACATGATAAATTTGGATATCATTAAACAAGAGTAAAATAATAAATCAAGTAGGAAGGGAAGGGAGGATGGGTATGCAGTGCTAGACAATATCTGTGTAGAAAGAGGATGAGCCCTTGGAAGATAAATCAGAAGCCTTTCCTACTGGGGAGGGGCTGCTATGCTAGGCATGCTGGCTGCTTCACCAACCTCCTTCCCCACAAGACAATCTTGTTTCAGGGAGTTCAGAATTTTTCAACCTCCAAGGCACATTTGTAGCAAGCTTTGGGTGAGGGATATTGAAATGAAAGGAAGATTGATGTGTATTCATCCACTGGCCATGCTTCCAGAAAGGAGAGCAGACCCTTTTGGCCTTTACAGAGATCTTTGTGTATCTCCAAATTAGATGATCCATAAGTACTTTATCCAGATTTTCTGGGACTTTCTCAATCATATTTACGTGAAGAGGCTGCTGCTTCCTGCTATATTCTCTTACCACAAGTTAACCACTCTTCTTACTTTCACTTTGTATCTTACTCTGTGAGAAATTTTTGAGCTGCCTGAAAACATTTCCTGAAATGGCTTCTCAAGTCTCTTTTCAAAAAGCTGCATTTATTGTGGATTAAGAAAGCTGAACTGCCATCAAGATCAAAACGCCCACCTTTAATTTACCACAAATTACAATTCCTAAAAACCATTACTTTTTCACAACTCTTCACATTTTCATTATGTCCATCACCAGTGTTAATGACTGGATCTTTCTTGCGGAGTGGGGGGAGGCAATTTATGCAAAGAAACAAAGTTTTTTGTTTTGTTTTTGTTTTTCTATTTTGTTTGGTTGGTTTTGGGCCGCACCTCGCAGCATGTGGGATCTTAGTTCCCCAACCAGGGACTGAACCCGGGTCCCTGGCAGTGAGAGCGCCAAGTCCTAACCACTGGACTGCCAGGGAATTCCCAGAAACCAAGTTTTTAGAACAGTTTTTTTTCTGGTAGGTTTCTACCTACTCGACCGCTTGCTGAGAAACACAAAGCTGCTTTGGCTGGGTGGCCAGCTCTCATCTCCCACCCCCAGCTGGGCAGCAGCATTCTTGCCCATGCCTCAGCAAAACTGTGTTCCCACACATCAGGGGTCTTCACCGACGACTGAAGCGGCCAGAATGTCAAATTTGCAGATGCCACATGTTTACTGTGCCAAATATCCATATCGAGGAAACACAAACAAGTAATAAAGCCAAGTGCTCCATTATTGCTTCATTGATTCACTGAAATAATTCTAGATATGATTAGTTGTATTATAGCTACAGAGTTAAGCCCTATTGTTAATTATGTTTTGGTGGTTTTGGGGGGACAAATTAATAGGAACACAATTCAAATGTTGCTCCTTCACTGAGGACAGACAGAACCCATGTAACATAGTGTGCATCTTTGCCTCTTGTGTAAATTCCTCTCCCTTTTCTTTCATTATCATTATGTCATTATTGAATCTTCAGGGCATGACCCTTGTTAGGAAATGATGGAAAAAAATGCAATGGCTCTGTAATCACCAATTACATTGTGACTTCTTGCATGTAAATGCACCCAACTTTCAGTCTCATTTACTTATGATAAAACTGTAAGAGGTCCAACAGCCTTTGTTCAGCTGGATTTCCTGGAAAAGGATCCAAAATAGTGGATGGCCAGATGACTCGCTGTGAAGGGAGCAATGGCTTTCCATCGCTCACGTCAAAGACAAAGCCCTGACTGGAAGAGCTTGGCATTTTTTGGACATTTTTTGCAAAGATGACACATTTCTTTAGATAGGCCTCTGTTTAAACATTGCATGGAAGAAGTTTTGTTGATTGTGTCATGGAGGTCTTTCGCCCTCCAGTGACCTCAGACCCCCCAAGTTGAACTGAGACTGCCCCTCCAGCATCTTTGCTACACATATGAAACTGAAGCTATTCCATATAACTGCCAGTTGTTGAAATAGGAAATAGGCAAGAGATGTATGTGTTCCTGAGAAGAGGGAGTGAGGTTGCCCTTGAGAGCAGGAGGTTGAGAGCATTACCTATTAGGCTTTTGAGCATATGAAAAGGGATGATGCATGAAAAGGACCTAGCCCAGAGTTGCCATATGATCCAGCAATCCCACTGCTGGCCATATATCCAGACAAAACTATCATTTGCAAAGATACATGCACCCTAGTGTTCATAGTGGCACTATTTACAATAGCCAAGACATGGAAACAACCTAAATGTCCATCAATAGAGGAATGGATAAAGACGATGTGGTATATGTACACAATGGAATATTACTCAGCCATAAGAAAGAATGAAATAATGCCATTTGCAGCAACATGGATGAACCTAGAGATTATTATACTAAGCAAAGTAAGTCAGAAAGAGAAAGACAAATACCATATGATATCACTTATATTTGGAATCTAAAATATGACACAAATGAACATATCTACGAGACAGAAACAGACTCACAGATATAGAGAACAGACTTGTGGTTGCCAGGGGTTGGGGGGAGGGAGAGGGAAGGATTGGGAGTTTGGGATTAGCAGAAGCAAACTATTATATATAGGATGGATAAACAACAAGGTCCTACTGTATAGCACAAGGAACTATATTCAATATCCTGTGATAAACCATAATGGAAAAGAATATGAAAAAGAATATATATATATATATTCAGTTGTATATATATCACTGAATCACATTGCTGTACAGAAGAAATTAACACAAGATTATAAATCAACTATACCTCAATAAAATTTTTTAAAAAAGAGAAAAGGACCTAGCCCAGCACATGGCAGGTATTAAGAACTCAATAAATATTAAATTATTATTATCTACTTAGCAGTTGTAGCACTGTTGGCTTCATGTGTCAGCAACACTTCCTGACTTGTTCATTTCTTGCCCTTCTTGGGGTCCTTTTGTTTATCTTAAAAGTTCTTCTCTCCCCTGAAATAATGCGTGTCCTCTCCACATCACATCTAGGGTTAAAGAGCTCGGAGCTGAAGGACCTCAAGTGTAGGTGTACTGATAGATAGGGATAGTGGCTAATTCCCAGGTCTTGACTTAAGAACATTCAGGCCCTGGGGACAGGGTTTACCTTTTTCGAAATGGAATCCCGTATTGCATAGTTTCCAGTTACTCCCATCCGTGGTGTGGCTGGTGGCGGTAATTGATGGAGCATCACAACCACCTTCCTTTCCAAATCGCAGGCCCAGTCGGGATCAGGGACATCAACTCACTGCACACAAGCAGAACTCGTTCCTTTGGCACATCCTGAATGATGCCAAAAGCTGTGCTCCAGATGGGCAAGAGCCTGAATGAGAAGCACCTCAAGAAAATCGCCTGCCTGGAGCTTCATTCTGAGTAGTTGAATGTTCTACCTTCTGCGGTGGGTTGGCCTGGGAGCAGGGGAGTCTTCGGGGCTGGGAGAGAATGGGAGAGGTGGCCTTGTTCATTAGACTCTTCTTCTGACACATAAAGAGCCAATTGGTGGAGTTGTCCCAACCCCGTGGTTCTGGGCTCTGAAGTGGTTTTTACTTATAATAGCAGCAGTGCCCAGGCTCATGCCAGTGGGAAAATAGCCTGGAATCTAGGAGCCTCACATTTTTTTTCAGACTCCCTCAAATGTCTCATATCCTTTTTATGAGTTTACTTTTTCTGAATCAGGATTAAAATAAAGTCCATACATTATATTGGTCGATATTTTTTTCTTATGTTTCTTTTAATGTGTAGGTTCTCTTTCCCATTCCACTTTTTTTTTTCCTCTTGAAATGTATTTGTTGAGGAAACTGTGTGTGCTCATATGTGTAGGGCATGGTTTCCCACAGTCTGGTTTTCGTTGATTATATGCTTGAGGTACTATGTAACACTCCTCTGTCCAACAAATTCCCTGTAAATTGGTAATTTCATTGATAATTTCCTGGTTCAGTGTTTATATTTGCAGGACTCCTTCTCAGAGAGTGCTGTGAGCTTCCAACAGAATGTGCATAATGTCTGCTTGTCTCTCTTTTGGTGATCTTATCAGTCCTTAATCATTATTGACTAATCCATGATTTCATTAGGGGTTGCAAAATGGTGATATTGAAATTCTATCATTCTGCTCATTTATTACTGGATTACTTCTGTAAGAGAAATTCCCTCATCAACCACATGGTCAGGTATGGTTCCTACAGGTAAGCAGGATAAATGTTCATTTCTCTTTATTACCAGTCTTCAAATTATTGAGTTTGCTACCTAGAACCCTCCAAAAGTGACCAATTAAAAAAATCATTATAAAGTCACGGCTTTAAACATATTTGATGTACTTTAGTTCACTGTAGTCCATTGTAGTTATTAGTCTTATGAATGCTTAAATTGTCCCATCTTTGGCAGCATCGCCTCCTTTTGATGTAGTCTTAAGAGATTTTGATAGTCTCTGAATTTCTGATATGACAAGATATCCAAGCACACCTTGTACATTTCCTTTTCCAGGCTGAGAACCAAACATTTCTTCAAGGTTTCTATTGATCGGAATGCCAATTAGAGACTATAGTCAGGGTGCTAGAGATGTTCATTGCTACTGGGTTGGTCCTTGTTTCTACAGCCTTCTAATGGAAAGGAATATATACACGTATATTTAAAGATATCATCCTTTGTTTATACTAGTACTTTCAATTCCAAATAGAGACTCTCAGTGTTTTATGTAACTTCATATATCTTACATCTGTTCTTTCTCCCAACCAAATATCTCAGTCCCCAAACACACCAACATTTGCTTTATCTCTCAGTATTGTCACCATTAATTGATTACGTATATCTCAGTACGGATATACAGTCAAATTACTGTGGTTTAAAGTTGTTTGAAATAGTTCTCTCTGTGATTATACCACTAAATCACTGTGCAGATAGATTCTTTTGTTTTATCTTGCTTTTGATTTTTAGGAAATGCTTTTCCAAGTTAATTTTGTTTGTACTTCTGTAAAATATTTACATAGTTCTAAATTCAGATCTACAAAACAAGGTGTATCAGAGAAACCTAGTTTTTATCCCTATCTCCTCCACCCTATTTCCTCCTCTTCCCATGGGTAGCTATTTAAACCTTTTTTTGGCTTATCCTTCCATTGTTAAAAAATATATATGTATTTATTTGTTCTTAGATATATAGTAGCATACTATGTGGTTCCTCCCATTTTTCATTTTTAAACGTATTTTTTAAGTTGAGATATTTACATACAGTTTCACTTTGCTTTTTCTACTTCAAAATGTATGCTGGTCATCACTCCATGGCAGTATATAGAGATATTTTGTCATTCTTTTTTTTTTTTTATGCTCCATAGTACTTCATATTTAATTTAACCAGCCTCTTATTGTTGGACATTTGGGTTGTTTCTAGTCTTTTGCCATTACAAACAGGGATGTAATAAATAACCTTATGCAAACACTTTTCCATATTTTTGTCAGTGATTTTTTGGGATAGCTTCCAAGAAGTGGCATTGCTGGATCAAAAAGGAAGTGCATATGTAACTTTGCTAGTTATTGTCAACCAAATTCCCTGCCATAGTGGTTGTCTCACTTTGCATTCCCACCAACAGTGTACTTGAATGCCTGTTTCCCCACAGCTTTGCCAACGAAGTGTGTTGACAAGCTTTTGGACTTTTGCCAATCTGAGAGGTAAAAAATTACTACCTTAGTACAGTTTTGATTTGTATTTTTCTTTTTTTAATTATTATTTATTTTAGGCTGCATTGGGTCTTTGTTGCTGCGTGAGGGCTTTTCTCTAGTTGTGGCGAGCGGGGCCTACTCTTCATTGCGGTGCACAGGCTTCTCACTGTGGTGGCTTCTCTTGTTGCAGAGCATGGGCTCTAGGCGTGCGGGCTTCAGTAGTTGTGGCTCGTGGGCTCTAGAGTGCAGGCTCAGTAGTTGTGGCACATGGGCTTAGTTGCTCCACGGCACGTGGGATCTTCCTGGACCAGGGCTCGAACCCGCGTCCCCGGAATTGGCAGGTGGATTCTCAACCACTGCGCCACCAGGGAAGCCCTGATTTATATTTTTCTTACTAGATGCAAGGTTGAACATCTTTTTATACATTATGGAATCCTTTACATTTCTTTCTGGAACTGTTTATTCATGTCTCTTGCAGTTTTTAAGTTGAGTTTGTGGGAGTGGAAAAAAATTTCCCTTCTAGGTTCTTTGGCTGCTCTAATAGTTAAATTGACATAAGACAGAGTAAAAATGGGAAAGAATTTTTGGACATATAAGAGCCCCATAAAAATAAGGAACTCAAAGGCAGTCATGCAATTGAGGTTTATATGCCATCCAGAGCCAAGGAATGAGATAGGGGCCTGGGGCTTGAAGGGGAGGTGTGTAATTCACAGGAGGATGAGAAGAGCAGATGTTTGGTGATTAGATGTTTGCCTGCCAAGCAGGTAAGTCTTTCAGATGAAACAGCTATCTCTGGTTATAGCTCTCTCTCTGGGCCGGCCCCCTACCTAAATTATTTAGGCAGTTATGGGAGAGGTAAAAAACTGTTCCTGAGCCTGCTGGATCTTGATTGCCTTCAGCTCAATGGTCCATATGCCAAAGTGGCACATTTTGGGGTGGCCTATTTTGCTCCCCTTCAAATTGTTGGTTCTTTTCCCTCTACTTTTAGAAGCTCTTTATATATTAAGTATGTTAGCCATTCGTATGTGATATGTTTGTCATTTTATTTTGCTATGATAATGTTTTTTCTTGTAAAAGTCTTTGCTATTAAATTTTTATGTGGTCAAATGTATCAATCTTTTCCCTCAATGGCAGCTGGATTTTTAGTCAGAGTTATGAAAGTATTCTCCACTCCCAAGTAATAGAGAAATTCACTCATTCCGCCCCACTCCCCGTACTTACATGGTTTCACTTTAAAAAAATTCTATATGGAATTTATCCTTTTGTATGATAAATGAACACAATTTTTTTTTTCATATAGAGTTTCAAATCTGATATTATTAGCTCCTTCCCCCAGCCTCCCTTCAGCTTGTCTTTTCCTGGACATTTTATTCTTTTCGAGGTTTTCCAAAGCTGGACATGGATCAAAATAAATGTCTGTTCAACTCCCTGCATTTGTTTTCATTTTGCTGTCTGTTTTTCTTTCCTGGACTCTGTGATTTCTGCACAGTGTTTTTCCAGCAATTCAAGGAAGTTATGGCCCTTCAGGCTTCAGGAAGAGTGGACTAAAGACCTGTCCAGAAAGTGATTCAAGCTGGAGCAGGTTGTGCAGGCACCCAGGAGGGCCTCCTCTGCTTGGGGGTGGGGTAGAAAATGGCGTCATGGAGTGGGGGGTGGGTGGAGGGGTGCTCGCAGGTGTGAAGCACATGGTAGCTCAGTTTTTGTTGATGATCCATGTTTCTTGTTTCTACCATCTTTGGTCTTTTCTTTTCCATCTCCCTCGCTTCCTTACCTACTTTCAGACAGCTCCTTGCTTTCCCCCTACTTTTCTTTGCAACAGCTTCGTATCCCAACCATTCAGCATACAAGAGGGTGCAAACTGATGGACTGCTGCCTGAATATCTGCAGAAACATGTAATTTGCTAACAGAATGTTTATAAAAACTATTGAATGCATTCCAAACATTTTAAAATGGGAGATTGCACATAAAAATCCAGATTTCTAGATTTTAAAAATTCAGACTATCTGGTATCAAGGGGCCCACAGTCATTGCTGGTAACAGTGCAGCTGGATGGTAGCTGCCCCTCTCAGGTCACTAGAGTCTACTCAGTCGGTATCCCCTGGCTTCCCTAACACTGAGGGAAAATGTCAACTGGCATTTATCATTTAGCTTGAGCAGCTGTTTTTCCTCTAGTAGAAAAATTTTAGTCCCTACCCACATGTTTACTCCAAAGTTGGAAAACAAAGAAACAGCAAGAGCCTTGTTTTTCTCACCCCCAGCGTGCCATGACATCATTCACATTTTCCTGCTCTGACCCTGTGGGGGCTGAGTTTACAACTTTTGCTAGAGACAAAGGCTCAGGTCTCCCTCCCGCTTTCTCTCCCTCTCACCCCTTCTTTCTCCCTCCTCCCACCTTTTGTTCATATGAAGATTGGTATTTAATGCACTGCTGTAAGGTTAAATAACTTCAGGACCACTACTGAAACTGTTCCGATCCTCAGTCTTCAGAAATGGTCTGTGGAAAGTCATCGCATTTTTGCAATAGTATTTCATGCATGTACATAGAAGATGAGAAAAGTTACTTTATCAAGAATCTATCAGGGGCTTCCCTGGTGGCGCAGTGGTTGAGAGTCTGCCTGCCGATGCAGGGGACACGGGTTCGTGCCCCGGTCCGCGAAGATCCCACATGCTGCGGAGCGGCTGGGCCCGTGAACCTGCGCGTCTGGAGCCTGTGCTCCGCAATGGGAGAGGCCACAGCAGTGAGAGGCCCGCGTACAGAAGAAAAAAAAAAAAAAAAAAAAAAAACCTCTCAAGGTGAGAACAGGGCTCCTAATGGGAACCTGGCTCCCTCTAGCCTCCTGAGCCATCATCTATAGGTCTGACTCTGTCCTGCATCTAGTACCTCATTTCTTAATTTATTTTCCTCCTTGACACTTACCACATTCTGACATACTATGTATCTATTTGTTTATGATCTGGAAGCTCCTTGAGCATAGGGATCATTGTCTGTTTTCTTCACCCTGAATCCCCAGCATGGAAAATAGCATGTATTTTTTGAGTAAATGAATCAATGCTCTCAGCGTGACTGCTAGAACTCAGACTACCACGTTTATGTTTCTGGCAGGAAGAAGTGGGATAGTGAAGGGCAAAAGGGGACCCAAGCCCAGAGAGTTGGCTTCAGAAAAGAACTCTTCTGCAAGTCCATTTAGTGACTTAGGCTGACACCCCCTTGGCCAGAACTGTGTCATGCTGTCACTCCTACCTGGACAGCACATTGAGAAAAAAAAATTGTTTAAAGCAGAGGAATATGGATAAGAGAAATAAAACTGGGGTTCTGTTAGAAGGAGGAATGGGAGAATGCATATCAGGTCTCTGCAAGCTGCCCTCTCTGAATGCCTGGAGCTCCAGAGATCATCCACGGGGCTCTTCACCGTGACCCTAGGCCCTGGACTTTCTACTTTATTTACTCTTATGAGTAACATCAGCTTCCTTGAACTTCACCACACTGTGATTCCTTAATTCTATACTTACTGATTATTTGTTGGGTTTCTAAGACGTAGTTACACATAATTCCAGGAACTGTGAGTAGTAAGAAACCCCTCCCCCAAATCTGTCAACTATTCTGTTTTTTAGGCACCATTATTCTTACTGAAACCTTCAGTGGCTTAAGCTCTACCCTACAGGCCCCTGACTGCATATGTGCACACAAGTGTGCATGTGTGCATGTGTGTGTACATGAACCTGTGTCCACACATCACAAAAAAGAAGAGGGTGGCAGCCTCTCCACACCCCTTCCTCCTCCCTTCCAAGGCGGCTGATGTCTGGAACTGAAAATGCTTTCATGTGTAGAATGCAGGCTTATGCACCCCAACAGGTAACTGGAGGAGCAGGGAGAGTTGGCGCCTAGGGCCCTGCCTATGAGCTCACAAAGGTGATGAGGAGGGCTGAATTCCAGTTTGTGCTCAGCTCCCTTGGCCTCTCACCACGGCATAGTGCAAGGGCTGTTTGCCCAGAGGAAGGGGCCTTTTTCTTCTAGTTTATGAAAAATGTGCTCTTCGTTGCCAAGCGTGTATGCTTATCATCTGCTTGTGCCCAGAGGAAGTGCCTTTTCCTAGTTAATTCACTCAGAGGAGGAGTCTTTAAAATGCACCCAAAGGCTCCGGGCTGGCTTCAGCATCCTCCCCTGTATGGAGGTCAGTAGATTTTGCCCCTGCTTATTCTGAAAGCCAGAGATCTGTGACCACTGCCGTCCCCCACTTCCTTCTTCCTCCATCCAGTCAATGTCGGACTACTGAATGAAAGTAATCTGAAGACAGACACATTCTATTCCTCTCTTCAGACCACCACCTTCTGTTAAAAAACCATCCCCCCGGGCTTCCCTGGTGGCGCAGTGGTTGAGAGCCCCCCTGCCGATGCAGGGGACACGGGTTCGTGCCCCGGTCTGGGAAGATCCCACATGCCGCGGAGCGGCTGGGCCCGTGAGCCATGGCCGCTGAGCCTGCGCATCCGGAGCCTGTGCTCCACAATGGGAGAGGTCACAACAGTGAGACCGCAAAAAAAAAAAAAAAAAAAAAAAAAAAAATCTCCCCGTGTGCTGCCATGAGTGAGATCCAGCCGAGCTCACATGCGGTACAGCCTATGCTCTGCCCCGTTGAGTGGTGAGGAACATCCCAGCCTAGTTGACACTCATTTCCAAATCGCCTCTGCAGGTGTCTGACCTCAGTCTCCCTCATCTTAGTTCTGTTTCAGAGAGTGGCATCTTCTGATGCTAGCACCAAACTGGGATGAGCTGTTTCTGGAGCCCCTGTGTACTGGCCACAACTTCCAACTTGGAGACCCTGTGAATGTATGAAATAATCTGATCGTAAAATGCTCAATAAATAAGGAAAGTACAGAATAGTTATAGAGCAGACTGGTTTTTTAAAAAATGACAGGTTAACCTGTATATCAAATTAAGTCTCAAAGAGAAGCTCACTGTATAACAAAAACGTGAAGGTGGAGCTTCTCTGGGTGAAGAGGGTGAAGGAGATGAGCCCTCCCCACAGTGCATCCACCCAGATACTCGTCAGAGCCCCTCAGGTGCCTCTGTGGTTCTCCAAGGATCTGTTGAGCATGATTTGCAAATGTATAGGTAGTGGAAAGGACCCAGGCTTGGAGTTAGGAAATGGCATGAGTTCTTGCTTTGTGGCCTAGGGCAAGTGAAACAGCCCAGTCTCTCATGTCAGCCTCATGTGACCCATGGGAACAGAACAAGTCATGCAAGTGCTCAAAGCTCAAATGGAGAATTACTCAGCAATACCTCCTCTTTGTCTAAGTCTACTCAGAACGTCCTTTCTCAGCAGCCTCCTCCATCTCATCATTTGGCCATGGACCTTAGCATACTCTGGGAAGCAGAGCTGATTGCCGCTTCACACTCCAGTATTCCCCTCTTCCCCAGCAATGGAACCTCAGTCTGGTCTGGGCGTCTGTCCTGTGGGAGTCTGATGACAACTAGAGTTGATCCCTGATTATTAGACTGTCCCTTTAGTTGCATCTGTATATACTTTGGCGCTTGTGGGGTATGGAGTCCAAGGTAAGGGGTGCCCAAGAGTCTGCTGTGGGTTTTTGAAGCTGAGGAGGTGGGAGGAGGAGACGTGAGAGCGGTTATGGCAAGAGGGAACTGAGAAAAGTAAGAACATTCCGTGCTTGTTTTGTGCTTCTGTACACTTTTGACCCCGGGGAATTTTAAAGGACTTTTTCTAATATTTATCTTAGATGGATGGAGTCATTTGATAAGTATCCCAGGCACTAGGTAGGGGTTGGGAATAAACAGTAAATGCTACAGAGTTCCAGCTTTCAGGGAGTTTTTTTGTTTGTTTGTTTGTTTGTTTCTGGTTTTAATTTTTTTTTATTTGGCTGCACTGCGCAGCATTTGGGATCTTAGTTCCCCTACCAGGGATCAAACCTGGGCCCCAGCAGTGAAAGCACCGAGTCCTAATCACTAGACCGCAGGGAATTCCCCGTCAAGGAGATTTCTAAATTTGTTTTTTAGCCCCACAAGGACAAGGTGGAAAACCCAGGAAGATGTTTTGACTGAGGCCCCAGAACACCCAATGCCCAGATGTGTGGACAGAGACACAACATCCAGCAAAAGCAGAATTCCTTTACAACTCTGCTGATTGTGAGGAATAAGTCAAAATGGCAAACCTGCAGGATAACATCCTGGCTCATTTCTTTCTTTTTCTTTTTTTTTTTTTAATTTTAGCCACGCCACAAGGCTTGCAGGATCTCAGATCCCTGACCAGAGATTGAACCTGGGCCATAGCAGTGAAAGCACCAGATCCTAACTGCTAGACCACCAGGGAACTCCCATTGGCTCATTTCTTTTTTTTTTTTTTTTTTTCGTTGCGGAGCACAGGCTCTGGACGCGCAGGCTCAGTGGCCGTGGCTCACGGACCCAGCCACTCCGCGGCATGTGGGATCTTCCCGGACCGGGGCACAAACCCGTGTCCCCTGCATCGGCAGGTGGACTCCCAACCACTGCGCCACCTGGGAAGCTCTGTCTCATTTCTTATACAAAGGAAAACACGGAGGGTTTGCTGAAGAAAGGAGGAGAAAGCAGCGTATTGGGAACAATGTCGCAAAAATGTAAATTGTTCCCTGGCGATTGCTAAGATCTTGATGACCTGTTACAATGGTGTATAAGGCAGAGCAAACACACCCTTGTGATGAAGCCAGAAATTTCATCCACAGTGAAAGATGCTACCAGAGGCAGTGCCAGTGTGGGTTGGGGAGGATCAAGATTGTTACAGTGTATAAACAACAAGGTCCTACTGTATAACACAGGGAACTATATTCAATATCCTGTGATAAACCATAATGGAAAAGAATAAAAAAAGAATGTCTCTATGTGTATAACTGAGTCACTTTACTGTACAGCAGAGACTGCCACAACAATGTAAATCAACTATACTTCAACAACAGCAACAACAAAAGATTGTTACCAAGTCCAAGCTCCTACTGCTTGCTGCACAACAGGCGAATAAATCGAGAGATGAGTTGCTGGGGCAAGGAGTAGCGACTTTATAAAGAAAGCCAGCAGACCGAGAAGATGGTGGACTGGTGTCCCAAAGAACCACCTTACCAGAATTAGAATTCAGGCTTCTTTTATACTTAAAGGGGAGGGAGTTAAGTCCTGGTTCCAGCCAGACTTGGTGGGCGGAGTGGGGGGTAGGGAGGGTGGGGATATGTTGACTTCTTCCTTCCTGCAGCCATTCACAGGTGGACCAGATCAGGATGTTCCTATGAGCTAAACAAAGGTATTTTAAGGTATTTTAGCTTATCTGGGAGGCAGAGTTCTCAGAGATGGGCCATTGTGTATAATTCAAGCTCATAGGCAACATCCCTTTAGTGATTAACTTGTAAGGGAATACAAAGGTTCTTTCCTATTGCAAGATTGGTATCTGGAAAAATAGCTGGGAGGCTATTGAAACTGTCTCAGTGAGCGGTGATGAACATTTGAATGAAGGCAGCTGCCAAGGGCAGGTGGGGACAGATAGGAGACAGATTTCCAGGCAGGAAGGACTGATGTAAGGGTGAGGGAGTGGAAGATGACTCTGAAGAGAATACCTAAGGCCTGTGTTCTTTCCTCACATACTATGTTGCCTTCCCATGGAATGGGGACCCCACCTCAGTCCAACTCTTCCACTTTATAACAAAAGGAGGACATTAAAACCCAGGAAATGGGGACTTCCCTGGTGGCGCAGTTGTTAAGAATCCACCTGCCAATTCAGGGGACATGGGTTTGATCCCTGGTCCGGGAAGATCCCACATGCCGCGGAGCAACTAAGCCCGTATGCCACAACTACTGAGCCTGAGCTCTAGAGCCCGTGAGCCACAACTACTAAGCCCGCGTGCCACAACTACTGAAGCCCGAGTGCCTAGAGCCCGCGCTCCACAGCAAAGAGAAGCCACCTCGATGAGAAGCCTGCTCGTGGCAACTAGAGAAAACCCATGCACAGCAACGAAGACCCAACACAGCCAAAAATAAAAGAATTAATTAATTAATCAATTTAATAAAAACCCAGGAAATGGAAACCCTCATCTATGGCTGAACTGAAAGTTGGGGGAGGAGCCCAAGTAGAAACCAAGTCTCCCTTTCCTGATCCTACCCCTTCCACAGGTGCACATTAGAGCCAGCCAGGCCCTTTCCACATACCTGTGCCTAGGCCACACCCCCTCCAGTGAATCAGAATCCCAGGGCTGGGACCATGAGCTATTCCAGGGCAGTGCACAAGTTTCTCTCCCTGCTGTGACCATGATAGCACGTTCTGCCTGGACCACACTTTCTCTCTGATTCATAACTGCATTACATAATTGCAATACATTACGTATTACTACCAATAATTGGAGAGGTGCTGACTGCTTGGATAGAGAACGATATGCAAACAAAATCCTTCTTCATAGGCCCATTAGCGGTAATAAACTAGAACTAATTTGTAAACATCTCATGGCAACTGCAGGAGATGGAAGACTTTGGAGGCTGCTCTCCAGTAAAAAAGGGTTAATGGACAATCAATCATTGTTCAGTCAGCAGTTACCAATCTAAGTTTTGTAAAATTGATCATCTCTTTATGAGTTTATTTTAGTAAAAATAAAGAATATTTTTATAAATTTATTTATTTTTGGCTGCATTGGGTCTTCATTGTTGTGCACGGGCTTTCTCTTGTTGCAGAGCACAGGCTCCAGGCGCACAGGCTTCAGTAGCTGTGGTTCACGGGTTCCAGAGCACAGGCTCAGCACTTGTGGCGCAGGGGCCCAGTTGCTCCGCGGCACGTGGGATCCTCCGGGACCAGGGCTCGAACCGTGTTCCCTGCATTAGCAGGCAGATTCCCAACCACTGCGCCACCAGGGAAGTCCCAAGAATATTTTTAAAAAACAAAATCTTAAAATTAAAAAAAAATTGTGGTAAAATACACGTAACATGAAATTTACCATCTTTACTATTTTTAAGTGTACAGTTCAGTAGTGCTAAGGACGTTCACATTGCTGTGTGACCATCACCACCATCCATCTCCAGAACTCTTTTCATTTTGCATGACTGAAGCTCTGTACCCATGAAACAACTCCCCATTCCCACTTCCCCTAGCCCCTGGCAATCACCATCCTACTTTCTGTCTCTACAAATTTGCCTACTTCTTAGAGGTGGAACCTTACAGTATTTCTCTTCTTGTGGCAGCTTATTTCACGGAACATAATATCCTCAAGGTTCATCCATGTTGTAGCATGTATTAGAATTTTCTTTTCTTTTAAGGCTGAATAATATTTCATTGTATGTGTAGAGACCATGTTTTGTTTACTCATTCATTCATTGATTGTCACTTGGGTTGCTTTCACCTTTTAGCTATTGTGAATTGTGCTGCTATGAACATGGGTGTATAAATATCTCTTTGAAATTCTGCTTTCAGTTATTTTGGGTATATCCCCAAAAGTGGAATTGCTGGATCATATGATAATTCTGTTTTTAATTTCTTAAGGAACCACCACACTCTTTTGCTCCATTACTTTACATTCCCACCAACAGTGCACATGTGTTCTAATTGCTTCATATCCTCACCAACACTTATTTTCTGTTTTGATAGTAGCCATCCTAGTGGTGAGGTGACATAAAACCTTTCCAAAACACAGGTTTGCTAATGATTTTGATCTCCCAAACCCTTAACTTTTCATAAAGTCCTAAGTTCCTTAATCACAATATTTTCATTCATGAATATTTTTAGGAAATGACCTCCCACGGCTAGAGAAGAAATACTGTATAGTCATTTTATCAGTCTTTACCAACTAGAAAGGTAAAATTTTTAATTTATTTTAATTCTCTTTCATTATTAGTGAAGTTGAACTTTTCACTATAATTGTTAATTAGTTATAGTTTCTCTGCTGTGAATTGTGTCTGAATTTCTTACATGGTACAATATAAATACAGAAATAACTATTGAGTGCTTTCTATGTGCCAGCTAGTGTTCTAAGAGTTTTACATGTAATAACTCAGTTAATCCTGACCCACCACCATGAGGCAGGTGCAATGATTAGTCTCATTTTATGGAGGAAACAGAAACATGGAGAGGTCAGTGAACTTATCCAAGGTCCTACCTAGGAAGTCTGGATTCAGAGCCTGTGCCCTTAAATATAAAATGGCCAATATTTTCCTAACCTATTTGTTTGATTTTTTTTCTATTACTATAAAAATTAAAGAAAATTTATCAGTCTACTCCTTTCTTTTGTTGGCACTTTTTTTTTTTTTTGGCCATGCCGCGTGGCTTGTGGGATTCCCCGACTAGGAATTGAAACTGCACCCTTTGCAATGAAAGCGCAGAGTCCTAACCATTGGATTGCCAGGGAGCTCCTGGCACATTTTTTCTTTCTTTCAGCCAGTCTAGAACATCCTGTCCTTTTCAGATAATAGAAAAACAATTTTTTTTAATATTAGATGTTTTACATATGTATGTATTTTCCAAATAATCATTTATCCCAAACTATTTATTGAATTATATTTTTTGTTCCATTGTTTTGTGATGGTATCTTTCTGCTGGTCTTTATTTCCTAATTGCTTGTTTTTTTAATGAACATTATATGTTCAATCATCTCTTTGAGGATGCTGAAGTCTCTTTCTGGTTTTCATATTCTTTTCACTTCACCTGGCATGAACTCTCTCTGGAGAGTTGACGTTGCTGACTCCCTTCCTCAGTGTTAGCTTTTGTGTATTTTGGAATTTTAGTTTCCAGGTCATTTCCAGGTTTTCTATCTCTCTTCTCTGGTTCCTCACTCCTCCCTGTCCAGTGACTGAGCAGTTGCCCTCCTCGGAGACCTGTCCAGAGTGGGGTCTTATATAGCAGCCAGGGCCCCTGCCCTGGCCTGACCCTGAGGATGACTCAGGTCCAGCCTCATGACAGAAGAGGCTGGGTTAAGGTCATGTGTTGCGCGATTTGCTCCATAGGCCACAGTCCCAGGCAAAGTCAGTAGCAACTTATTTCAATCTATTTTCTTGAAGAAGGTGGGGAGAGGCCAGTCACAGCTCCTGGATTTTTTACCTGAATTGATGACTCTGTTCCCCCACCTCAAGCGGGCAATTCAATTCTTTCTCATCATTCAACAGGACTTGAATTAGCAGCTGCCTTTGACTGTATCCAGACTCCAAAAGGCCACAGCATCAGCCCTGTTCATCTTTTGCATTTATATTCAATTTCTGGGAATATCCATGGGGATATTCTCCACTTGTTGAATATGGATTTTGTATTTTCTCTAATAGTTTATCCACCATTGCTTTGTACGGGAAGCCTTGGGCTGTCTATTCTGTTTCACTCGTGGGCCTGTGTCTTTATGTACAAGCATTCATTGTAGCTCTCTGCTATGAGTTAGGAAGCCACTCTTACAAGTTCCTCCAATCATGTCCTGATAGATTTCTCGAGGCTGGATCAGGTAGGAGGCTCTACAGCCGTTACCTGAGATGAGAGTGGAGGAAGTGCTACTGTCCCCCACCCAATGTAAGGACGCATCAGAGGAGCCCTGGGGTAGCTGCTCTGGGACAGGAGGAAGGTTTCTCTTTGAGAGCTCCATGCCAACATGTCATCAGGGGTCGCAAGCCAGGGTAGATCCAGTACCAGGGAGTATATGAGAGCAAACATTGGTGGCTTGACATGGTCCCTAGATGGACAACCAGAAGTTTCAGCTGTGGTAGGATCCCTGCAGAACATAATGGTGTATATGGTAGCCAGGATGCATCTGGGGCATTATGCACCGTGTCCTTAGGACCCCATGAGTAATTTGTCCAACATTCCACACGCACCCTTGCCTGCAAGCAGGGAAAGTACATGGCCCCAGCTCCCGCCCCCTCTCCTGCTGCACCAGGATATTTCTCAGTGCCATGGGCACAGTGATCTAAACATGGAGCTGCATACAAAGTGGTGCCTCTTTTGCAATATAAACAGAACCAGATCTCCGGCTTGAGTGCTCTCTTGGCTATTAATTCAGGGGCAGGGAGAGGCAGCCTCTGCCCCACCCAGAGGCCCTGGCTCCCTTTCCAAAGGCTCGGCCTGTGATCAGGCCCAGTGGGGCTGAGGAGCAGACACGGGAAGGCTTCCCTAGCACCAGACACACTGGGCTCCCGCTTGGCCAGACCGTCTCCTGAGGTGCCCATGCAAGTCTGCCCCAGAAACCCTTTCTTCCTGGGACTGGGTGCCACCTCAGGACAGAGAACGCCAGGAGTCCTAACTTGGCCCTGCAGCAGCTGAAGTCTGCCAATCCAGCCTGAGACAGCAGGTTGTGCTTGGTCTCTGGGCCTGAGCTGGGACTTGCAGCTCCGTGGGGAACCTCTGGGAGTGCCACCAGGGGGAGCCCTTTCTACATCTTGGGTGTCTAGGTCTGCACTCAGCCTCCAGAACGTTGGTGTCTTACACACATGACTTAGTTTACGGATTGAATCATGCCTCCATTTTCGCAATTTATGTAGTCAACCTCATCTCCTGCCACGTTCAGGTTCTGTCTTGCTTCAGATGTAGTTATGTAACACTGTAGTCACAATCACAGTGTGGGGTCGGGGAGAAACGGGAGGGGTAATGTGTGTCTTCACTCCCCAGATGCCACTCTGCCCACCTCACCTGGCAACCAAGGTCCTGAGATTGTCCTGAAGCTTCAGAGGCCCAGGCAGTGGGCGGAGAGGGGCACAGAGGTGGCGTTTGTGTGTGGGGCGTCTAGATTGGCTGCACTGTCCTCCAGCAGGTACCTCCACTCGGATGGAGAGGCCTGGCTGCCAGCAAATCCTTCCTGTTCCCTTTGGGTGCTCTGGACATGGCAGGTGGGGCTGCAAGTGGTTCAAGGAGACTCAGGGAAGACACTGCTGGGTGAGGAGAGAGTGTGGCCACATCTGAGGAGGGCGGTGCTGACCAAGCTTCGGGTGCACAGGAGGGAGACTGGGGAGCAGGGTGAGGCAGAGAGGCTGAGGGGGAAAGGTGAGGCCAAGGGGGCCTTTCCAGCTTGAATGCCACAAACACCACTGTAAAGCTCCCTGTAGAACACCTCATGCTCCCTGCCTGGGTCACAACACTGGAGGGTGTTGCCATTAGAGGCCATCAAGTAAGTTGGAAGGAATTTCAGGGTCTTGGGGGCCTTATTATTCTCTGGTGCAGGCTGAGAAAACGCCAGGCCCTTCTAGAAAAAGAACCATGTTCAACATAGTGCTGTCCACATTATAGGTAAGAGATGGGAGAAAGGAGGGATTGAAGTGGAGAGAGAGGGTGAGAGGTAGGGCCTGCTGATCCTCTCTGGCTCCTAAGTTTCAAACCCTAGTCCCCTGAGGGAAAGGAATGGATTCATGACATAAGCCCGGCACCTAAAGACTAAGAGCCACCTTCTCACCCCCGATGCGAAGGGATTCCCTTGGACTGGAGGGCGGAGGGGACTCACTGAGGCTGTGGACATTTGTGGGTCCTAGAGGATGGGGGTCCTTGGGCTGAGCCCTGGGGAAGGGGCAGAAATGGCAGAAAGGTTTGTGGCATCAGAGAGAGACCTCTGTCGTGCTTCTTTGGGCCTGCAGCCCCTGAGGAGGAAGCACCATGTCAGCATGAGCTGTCAGCAGGGCGGGGCCTCAGTCACCTCACAGCGGAGTCCTGTGCCTCAGCCAGAGGCAGGAGATGGGGGGCGTCTAGATTGCACCCCACACAGATGCACCATGTCCCCCAGGGAGCATGCTGCAGCCTACACTGGAAACCACGCCAATACCCTTCCACAGGAGAGCGGGAGGGAAAGTTGTAGCAGATTCATGCAGTGGGACACTTCTTGGTGAAGAAAACAAATCATCCTACAGCCCCATGTGACAATGCAGTGAATCTGCAGACAAAAAGTTGAGTGGAAGAAGCCAGATCCACAAGGGCACATAGTGTACCATTACATCTATAAAAAGCTCAACTCCAGGCAAAACTGTAGAGGTCAGGAGAGTGGTTACCCTTAGGGGAGGGTAGCGACTAAAAGGGGACATGAGGGAGGCCCCTGGCATCCTGAGAATGTTCTATTCCTTAATCTAGGTGCTGTTTGCACAGATGTGCTCTGTGTGAAAGTTCATTGGGATTTGTGTGCCTTTCTGTATGGATGTTATATTTGTGTAAAACATTTTTTTGAGATTTAAGTGCAAAAAACGAGACTACAGAATGGAGTGAGGAGATGGGAATGGTCTGCTATTATTTCAGCACCCACTGTGCTCCATGCCTTCTTCATAGGATCTTTGCTCTTGCCTTATCAAGAGGAGGGGAGGCAGGGCAGAATTTAAATCATGAAGGACTTTCAGCTCTTTCATTCCTGACATCTTCTGTGAATCAATATTTTTTTTGATCAACTGTCTAATGGCATCCTAAATTTATCTCATGCATTTTTCAGCTCCTGCAAAAACTAAAAGGGATTAGAAGGGGTTTGTGTTATTGTGAGCCCCCAATTTGCTGCCTCCTTCATAAAATACTAGCTGGACTCTTGTATATGAGCATCAGCATCTGTAAATCCAGCAGCAAGACCTGTGGGCTGCTCACATCAACCTGGCAGACACTGCTGATCAAGTTTGAGGTCTTCTTGGTATCATCTCCAGAGCCCCCAGTTTCACTGGTGCCATTGCTGCGGCAGGTCTCAACTCACCTGGACTCACCTGGAGGAAGGGGACTAATTCTATCCACTGCTAGAGATTAAATAAAGATGGCCACAAACCCTTTTGGTCACTTCTCCCATTGAGAAGTGGGGTCTCCTTGAATCTGGGTGGGTTCTGTGGCTTTTTGATCAACAAAAATTGGTGGAGGTGGGCTTCCCTGGTGGCGCAGTGGTTGAGAGTCCGCCTGCCGATGCAGGGGACATGGGTTCGTGCCCTGGTCCGGAAGGATCCCACATGCCGCCGAGCGGCTGGGCCCGTGAGCCATGGCCGCTGAGTCTGTGCGTCCGGAGCCTGTGCTCCGCAACGGGAGAGGCCACAAAAGTGAGAGGCCCACGTACCGCAAAAAAAAAAAAAAAAAAAAATTGGTGGAGGTGATGCTGAGCCAGTTTCCAGACCTAGGCAACTTCCACTTCCTGTCTCTTGGAACACTCTCTGGGAGCTGGGAGCCGCCATGCAGGAAGTCCAAATTCCTTTGAGGCTGCATGCTGGAGCAACCATGCCCAGCACTGTGGTCACCATAAGCAAAGCCCAGTTATCCCCACCAAGGAGAGAGAAATGTGAGGAAAGCTGTCTTGGACACTTTGGACCAGCCCCTCTGCCAACTTAGAGTGACACCAGTAGACACTGATAGGAGTAGAACTGCTGAAATGACAGATAAAATCATGAGATATGAGGCAATGATTGCTGTTTTAAGCCACTAGATTTGGAGTAGTTATGAAGCAATAGGTAACTGGAACATTTGAGTTTCTACCTGGACCACAGCCTTTGTGTCCTTGGCTCTGCAAGATTCCATCTCCTTAACTCACTTTGCCAATGTGGCTATAGCATTTGCCAACTCTTCATTCCATTAGAATTCTTTTAGTTGCCAGGCTTGTGGCAAGATAATTTATTGTGGAATTATTTTTTGTTCTGTTCTTTTTGTTTGTTTGTTTCCTAAATTTTATTTAAGAATTCATACAAAATACTCCAGATAACTGAGTTTCAATCCTCATCTTCCTCCTCTTCTTCATCTTGATTAATCTGGAAGTAACGTAATTCGTAACTTTCTTTGCTGTTAGCAACTACGCGTAACCAATCACGGAGATTATTCTTCTTCAAATATTTTTTGGTGAGATATTTCAAATACCTTTTGGAAAAAGGCACCTCGGAAGTTACAGTGATCTTGCTTTTGCTTCTTTCGATTGTTACAACACCTCCTCCGAGATTCCCAGCTTTTCCATTCACTTTGATTCTTTCCTGAAGAAACTGCTCAAAATTGGCCGCATCCATGATTCCATCTTCTACAGGATGGGTACAGTCAAGAGTAAACTTCAGGACCTGCTTCTTTTCTTTGCCCCCCTTCACCACAAGCTTTTTCACTGGCGCCATCACCACAGCGGAGGCAGAAAAGCTTTTGTTCTGTTCTTGTTGCTCTATGTATATTTCCCTCACTGAGAAAGTTTTGACGCTCTTGTTCTCAATTCTGAGCTTCTGTTTTGGGTATGGAGAGAGTGGGTGAGTGTTGGCATTTGGATTATGTGCAAACACCTAGGCTAAGAGAGACAGAAGTGGGCTGTGAGCATGTGCTGAGCAGAGACTGAGAATCTCTGGGATCTGGAAATTTGGTGCCCTCTGCCCAGTGAGTAGTAGAGACCCAGGCCCCTAATTTTTGCCCAGAGCACACCCAGGCTGAACGACTGCTGGCAAATGCCTAGAAAGGATAGGCATGGTTTCTCCTAGGCTGGGCCATATAGGCCAGGGTCCCCAGGGGACACTCTGCAGTCAGTGATATGGACATCTGTAAGGGGCAGTGCTGGGCCTGACCCAGAGGACTCCAGGGTTGACAGCAGCCTCTGAAATCAGAGGCAGCAACAGAAACAATGGCTGCTGCTATGGACTGAACGTTTGTGTCACCCTCAAAGTCATATATTGAAACCCGAAACCCCAATGCAATGGTATTGTAATGGATGGGAGGTAATTAAGTTTAGATGAGGTCATGAGGGTGGAGCCCTTATAAGAAGAGGAAGAGACCAGAGGTGTGTCCCCCCGCCACCCACCATCTTGTGAGGACACAGTGAGAAGGGGGCCATCTGCAAACCATGAAGAGAACTCTTACCAGACACTGAATCTACCAGCACCCGATCTTGGACTTCCCAGCCTCCAGAACTGTGATAAAGAGATGTTTGTTGTTGAAGCCACCTAGTCTGTGGTATTCTGTTACAGCAGCCTGAGCTGACAGCTACCACTAGTCAGTAAGGACCTGGTCTTGCTCTCAGCTTTTCTGGCACTGCATAAACCCCTGAGAGTTTATAGTCTCATGAAGGGAGGAGGGAACCCCACTAACGACCAGGGTTCAATTTCCTTCCAGTCTGGCAGTTTGGGACACAGAGCAGATTCCATTTAATGGAGAAAAAAATAAGGAATGTGATATTTCATGCACATTTTATAACCCAGAATAATAAATGTAACATGCTTCTCAAGCCATCCAGAACATTTAATGGCTTTCTCTTTATTGCATTGTGGACTTCCATGCCCATTGAACTGTTGGTATTTTCCTTGGCAGGATTTTCGTGAAATATCTCCAAGGTTTGGATTTTTTTTTTTCTTTTTAAATAAAAAGAAGGGCATGGGAACAGAGGAGGGGCTTGCTCAGAAAAATAAAACCCAAATATTGTTGACGCACGTTCTTTATTTCTCACTTACTGAATACCTGCTCTCTGTATTCTTTGATTTTAACAAATCATGTATGGATTTTTAAATTTTCTAATCTTTTTAGTAGCTATTACATTTATATAGTTTAAAATGAAAATTACATCAAAAGGTACATGAGAAATATCACTCTCACTCCGTTCCCACCCTCTGTTTTCTCTCACTTTGCCCCTGTAAGTAACCATTTGTATTATAATAGTGACGTATTCATCCTTCTGATGTTTCTTTATGCAAATGCACCTTTATTTTTTCCTTTCTTACTCAAAAAAGCATATTATACACATTCTGCTCCTTCCTCTTAAAATTTTAACTACTTACTCTGGATATCCTTCCATGCCAGAGCACATAAAACTCTTCCTCTGTTTTTTTTGACAGTATTCCATTGGTAGATATATCAGAGTTGGCTGTTTAATCAGTCCCCCATTGCTGAACACTTGGGTTGTTTTTGGTTAGTTATTTTTACAGATAATGCCACAATGAATAATCTTATACCTAAGCAAGTTTATGTTTGTGTGGGCAAATCTATGGGATGGATTCCCAGAAGGGGTCTTCTGGGTCGAAGGGTAAATGCATTTCTAATTCTGGTACATACTGTAGGTTCTGCCACACAGGATTGTGCTGTTTGCACGGTTGCCAGCAATATATGGAGCCGTCTGTTTCTTCCTGGCCTCACTCACACAGTGGGATGTCAAACTTTTGAATTTTTCCCAACCGATGAAAGATTCATGTAAGCTTAACATGGATGCACTTGGACTAATTCTCCTTCCTGCATTTCCCTAAGAACATCCTCAGACTTCTTTCACATCAGACACCTTAATTACTTCCATCTTTTCAAGAGGTTGGCCATTTTTATATTTCCTTCACTATCATCACAGTTATGAAACATTTCTGCCAGGGGTGGTAGGTTGAGTAACCATGGTGTCTGTTGGTTATTGCAATAAAATCAATAGCTACAGGTGGCTTGAATTGTTTTAGATGGAATTGACCTCAGGTTAAAAAAAAATGTTATTTTGTCACTCTTTGTATCATTACTTTCTAAGCTTAAATATCTTTTATGAGATATTTGTATAAATATTTGCATTTATTTAATATTTAATAAAACAAAATTAAAATATTTTGTTCACAGAAAGTCCAAGCCTTCTTGAATAGAAGTTGAAATATTAAAAGGAAAAGAAAGGCCTCCATCACAGCCATGTCTTTGGTAGACTCCACCCCCCTCCAGTAGGCTCTCTGTTGTATTGTTTAGGATACAAATGACCCCTATTATGCTGGGGTACCTTTCGGCCAAGGCATTGGCAGTAGAGAGGCTGCTTCCTCTCTTGTTTTGCCTACTCCGACTGGTCACAAGATTTGTTCATTTAAATGAATTCCTTGTTGTAAAAAAAAAAGTTGTCTTATATATGATATAAAGAACTCTAATCAATTAGCGTTAAAATACAAGGCAGAACTGATTCCCCACAGCAGTTTATGGGTGGCTGGGGGGTGGGGGTGAGCCCGAAGCGGCTGGAGCAGGAGATTTGGAGGCCGGGAGGTGGTGAGCAGCAGAAGGCTCACCTGTCTGGAATGGAGGAGCTGTTTTCACTTTGGAGTTGAGATGCCACATATATATTAAACGAGTCTTTTGGGCTTCCCTGGTGGCGCAGTGGTTGAGAGTCCGCCTGCCGATGCAGGGAACGCGGGTTCATGCCCCGGTCGGGGAGGATCCCATGTGCCGCGGAGCGGCTGGGCCCGTGGGCCATGGCCGCTGGGCCTGCGTGTCCACAACGGGAGAGGCCGCAACGGTGAGAGGCCCGTGTACCGCAAACAAACAAACAAAACAAAAAAAAGGAGTCTTTTATAGCAGATTAATAAGTCTGAATTTCCGTCTTTTCCTCCAGAGTGACAGGAGTTTCTGATGATTGCGCAGGGCTGTGGGTGTGTGTTGGGCATTAAGATAACAGGACAGGATTCAGGAGTGTAGTAGTCAGGATTCTCTGTTCCAAAGAAACAGAAATATATATATTCTCTCTCTATATTCTGTATTGGTATATATATATGGCGCAATTATGGAGGCTGAGAAGTCCCATGATTTGCTGTCTGCAGCTGGAGAACCAGGAAAGCTGGTGATGTAATTTGGTCTGAGTCTGGAAGCCCAAGAACCAGGAGTGCAGATGCCTAAGGGCAGGAGAAGACGGACGTCCCAGCTCAAACAGAGAATGAATTTGCCACTCCTCCTTCTTTTCATTCTGTTCAGGTCCTCAATAGATTGGATAATGCCTACCCATATTGGGGAGGGCAATTTGCTTTACTGAGTCTACTGATTCAAATGCTAATATCTCCTAGAAATGCCCTCCCAGACACACCCAGAAATGTAGCAGCTATCTGGGCATCTCTTATCCCAGTCAAGTTGACATACAAAATTAACACAAAGGGTAATAGCCAGGGTGTAAAAACCCCATCAGAGGACTCAGGTGAAAATGCCTGGGTCAGCCTCTCATGCTGATGCATCAGACCTAGAGTCCACTTAGATAAACTTTTTCTTTCTCGGAATTAATGACTATTTTGAAAACTTAGATTAAAGACAACGTTTCCATTTTGGTCTGATATTCGATATCTATAGGATGAGTTGGAGGGTCTGGGAGGGAACAGGATGTCTGAGGCCACACTGTACACCAGGCAAATAGAAGAAATGCAGGAGGGATGGAGTTGCTATGAAGCCATATGCAATGACAAGGGTACCTGGTGTCAGCACCGTCCTCTGCCATCCTGGGGGAGCAGCATTACTCAGCAAGTTTCCATCAGAGGAACCCCCTTGAAGTAAGATTCCAGGATATAAACAGATTCTTTCCTTTTTCATGTAATGCAGATAATTATACAGTAGCAGAGGGTGGGTGGCCTTCAATTCTGATCAGGAGGACATAGACCAGATCTGGCTCCTTTTCATGAACATTTCCATAAAATTAAATAAGGAAGTTAGAACCCCCCACTAAGAGCTGGGGGTTATGATCACTTTGCTCCTGAACAAGCTAAAATAAAATTGGAAATGTGGCTGATAATTGCATCATTGCACTGCCCTGGCTGGTGAGTGGCAAGAAGCCAGCAGTCAACTAAAGCCACGGTGAGAATCAACTGAAGGACATCTATGAGGTGAGAAAGGAAGCCCTACTGAGAAAGGAACTATCTCAGGCTGTGACGATTGCTGAGAAGTACTGCAGTGCGTGAAAGAGATAGGATGTCCCAGTGATAACAAGAATCCCCAGGGCAACGAAAATCTGTTGGTAGGTGGGTAGTACTAGGCATCTGTAGCTCAGTTCCATACAGCCTAGGGGAGGAGCAGTTTTTCCCAGCACAAAATAAAAATGGGAAAGTAGAATGTTCTCTCCAATTCAGAACATTTAAGCAATGTATATTTGAGCCTGTAGCAGGGATCTGTATTGTACAATAGTCACTCGCTTATTTGTTACACAGAATCCATTCATTGTTTTGTTCATGGTAAAGGAAACATCAAGATGGCAAACTTCTGATGAAAACTCAGGTTAATGAATATCACACACACACTCATACACACAATGGAGGAAGTTCCGGAAAAAAATGGAGGCAGTCGGAAATGTATCCTGAAGGCATATAGGTTAAACTTATGCAATTATAATGTTAGCATTTGCCAAAATCTAGATAATCTAGTAAAGTCAGGGAAACAAAAGTCAGAGAATTGACAAGCAAGAAATTGTAAAAACGTAGGAATGTGTAACAAAAAGCATTGGAATTTGTTTCTTTGGGTAAATCTGCCTTCCCTTTGTCTCCAACCTTTGTGAGATCACACAGATGGGGGCATCCCAGCAAGGCCCTGACGAGGAAATAACACAAATGACTGGAATACTGCAGCACAATTCTGACACTAGTCACCCAGAGTTAACATTAGACTCCCAGTTTAAGGGCACAGTCCTCAACAAGACAACCCTCACTTCAGATGCCAGTCACAAGTTTGGGGGTCCCCAGGCCACTTGCTCCAAATGGCTACAAATCTGGGGAGTTCCAATGACACCCCCTCAGGTTTGATAATTTGCTAGAACAACTCACAGAACTCAGGAAAATGTCATACTTGCAATTACAGTAAAGGATACAGATCAAGAGGACCAGCCAAATGAAAAGACACATAGGGCAAAGCCTGGGAGGGTCCTAAACACAGAGCTGCCATGTGCTCTCCCTGTGGAATCAGGGGGCATCACCTTCCCCACACATCCTTGTGCTCACCAACCAGGAAGCTCCACCAAACTTCAGTGTCCAGGGTTTTCTTCTGTAGGCATGATTGATTGAATCATTGGTCCCATGATTGAATTCAATATCCAGGTCCCCTTCCATTCCTGGAGGTTGGCATGGCTCAAAGCCCCAACCCTTTAATCACATGGTTGATTTTTCTGATGACCAGCCTTTCATCCAAAGTCATCTCATTAGCATGAACTCAGGTGTGATCCAAGAGACGCATGAATAATAAAGATACTCCTATTACTCAAGAAATGCCAAGGAACTGGGGTCTTTTCCAGGACCCAGGGACAAAGGGCAGTCAAATTCTTTATTGTACAATAGGGACATATAATATAGTTGGCCCTCCGTATCTTCAAGTTCTGCATCCACAGATTCAACCAACTGCGGATCGTGTGCTATGTTTACCACCAGAGGTCGGTTGAATTTGCAGATGTGGAACTGGCAAATACAGAGAGCTGACTATGGGATTTGAGCATCACCAGATTTGGGTATTCCTTGTGGGTCCTGGAACCAATCCCCTGCAGCTACTGAGCTACAACTGTATTATAAAATAGAGATGAGAAATCCTGACATATCTTGAGAAGTCTGTCACAAGAGCTTAAGTATTTAGCAAGTGCATTATGAAAAGAAATCAGCCAAGTGCAGTGTCTTATCATGGAAGCATAGGATCCAAGCATCCAGTTATTGTAGGAATTGAAATTGGTTGTAATAAAGGCTCAGACATTGTAAAGGAATTAGTATTATGAAAGATGAGAGAAGTTGAGGACTATGTCAAGATGCAAAAATGAAAGATTTGTCACAATTTACTTATCCTTTGCTTTCTCTGAGGGATGGGTTAACCCTAAAGATTAACCCAGGAAGCATATAGTAAAGTTGGCTTCCTCCCTTGTACAATTCCACATTAAACATATTCCACATTTATATTCATATGGAATTGATTTTGAGTAGAGAGAGACAATCCTAATCATTAATGTATTTCATATGGTTAGAACCAATGTACCATTTATGTAATGTAATAAAGCTTTCTTTTCCCTCTAGCTTGAAATGCATATTTTACCGTACACCTGTTGACCTAAAACAAACAGACTGCCAGGTACTTCTCCAGCAAAAGTAAGTTTACTCTGGATCAGCAAAAAATTGCAGATTAGAGCCTGTAACCGAAGCAAGAGGAGAGCAAGTCCCTGCGCAGGAAGGAGAGGAAAACCTCTTTTAAAAAGGGGAAAAGGAAGTTGGGAGGGCTATAGTAAACAGTCCACTGGAGGAATTGAGAGTTCAAAGTATAGTGGCTTGTCATTGGTTGAGTTGTGACAGCCTCTCATTGGCTGAGCTCTTGCCAGGAAGAAGAGGAAGTCTTTCTTTTTCCGGTTGGGCTTTGCTATTGTCATAGGGTGTGAGAGCTCCCCCTTCTGGCCTCCTGACTATTTTAATTGAGGTTTCCGTTTATCGATTTTTATATACCAAATTCTTATATACAACTTAGGTCTCTTTCTGGGCTTTACGTTCTGTTTCATTGATTAAGCTGTTTTAGTACCAGCAACACTTGATTTTAGTTATTGGGTCTTTCCATTATATTTTAACATCTAGTAGGTCTGATACCCTTTCATTCTTTTTTTTCCCAAAAAATCTCTTGAAAATTTATTACATTAAAAATCCTATTATTAGTGTAATTACCTTATATTCATAGATAACTTGGGAAAATTGATATATTTACAATTATGAGGATTCACATTCAAGAACTAGGGGTATTTGCATTAATGTTTATGGTCCTTCAAAAACATTTGTAATCTTCTTTCTAGGGATGTGAATGGATGTGTTTCTTTTGAGTGTGTTTCTTAAGTATTATATATATCAATATTGTGAATGTGAATTTTCTAATTATATATTCCAACAGGCTGTCGCTGATAAATAGAAAATCTATTGCTTTTATATATCACTTTGCAATTGTCCACATATCTGTCCTTAATAGTTTTACAGTTGATAGTCTTTGATTTTTTAGGAAGATAATCAAGTCTGCAAGTAAGAATACTTTGATCTTTTCCTCCTTTCCAATATATCCAATATATATTTAAGCTCTTTAATTTTATATTATCTTATTGTATTGGATATGATTGTCTAGGAAATGTAGATAATAGTTAATGATAGTGGCCATAGTGGGAAATTTGCCTAATCATAGGAATGTTTCAGTATGTGTTATGTTGTTTGTTGATTCTTTAGCATGATAAGGAAGTATCTTTCTATTCTTAGGTTCTAAGAATTCTTTTTTTATATACTTATAGGATTAATTGTTCAATTTTATTAACTATCAATAATCTAGATGATCATGTGGTTTATTTCCTTTGGCTTACAGGTGTGACAAATTTGTATATATTTAAAAATATTAAGCTATCTTTGAACTCTTGGTTAAAATATCTCATACTAAAATTTCATCTTCTGGATCAAAACTCTGGAAACCTTAAAATTTCTTCCAGAAATTCTATATACCCAGTCAGCTCCCAGAAGACCTCCTATAACTAACCTCTCAAAAAGGAGACATTTTTCCCCTTTGTTCTTTGTCCAATATCAAAGGAAACCTCCAAATTCCAAGTAGGTCAGGCTACTAATACACACAAATCAATTCTGATAAAATCATCATACAATAAATGACTGTTGTTTACTAAGTGATTACTCGGTGCTAGGCATTGGATTAAGATAAATATTTTACTTAAGCCTTAAAATTACCCTTAGTTTCCATCAAAAGTATACTGTAGTTGAGACAGGAGGGAAGGGGACAGAGCACAACCTTTAAAAGAATGACATAACCATTGACGATATGACAAAAATTGGTTAGAACCTATTAGGCCCAAGATGGCAGCAAGATTCAACTTCCAGTAGACCTTGAGCCTCATTATAGGCTCACTGTAATACAGTAGGATGCTAAATGGAGTAGGACCCTATGGCCCTTCCCCCACACCCACTCCTACCCCATGTCCTCAGTCTGCCTTTTGTCTGTAGAAAAACTTTAGCCAAAGAATAAGTTTAATCAGAGAAGTGAGAAAAATGCAGAAGCAAAGGAAAGTAGTCAAACAAGACAAAACAATAATAGTTTAGTCATTAAGCAAAGTCAAGGACTTTTAGTTCCTCCTCAAGGGCTACAGGTAATATTCTGAGCCATATTCTTTGAGCTGTCTTGTAGATACTGAAAGCCCCACCAGGAAAAAAAGAATTTAACTACATAATGACCAGACTGTAGCCATGACATAAGTGGCCACAATTCTGAGAACTGGCCTCAAAGAAATGGGAACAAACCCACCCTGGAACTGAAGGCTAACTGTATTTAAAACAAATCAAGATGACGCTGATTAGACCACTGCATGACCAATTTCAAGATGACTGTCAGAGCTGACTGTGCTGTTTCTGCATGTAGCCCCCTCCCTCCGCCTATAAAAGCTCTTGCCAGGACTTCCCTGGCAGTGCAGCAGTTAAGACTCTGAGCTCCCAATGCAGGGGGCCCGGGTTCGATTCCTGGTCAGGGAACTAGATCCCACATGCATGCTGCAACTAAGAGTTCACATGCCGCAACTAAGACCCAGCACGACCAAATAAATCAATGAAAAGAAAAAAAAAGATGCTGAAAACTGACTGATAATGAAAACACAACAGGTTGAAATTGGACATGGCTAAAGCAATACTTAGACCAACAGAACAAACTCAAAGAAGCAAGAAGGAATGAAACACTAAGATGAAATAGAGAACAACTTATATAAGAGAATATTAACAAAATCAAAAGCTGGTTTGTTGAAAAGTTTCTTAAGATAGACCATTACCTAACCAACAAGAAAAAAAGAGAAAAGTTACCAAAAAAGTAAAGCTTAAAAAAAAAAAAAGCTCTTGCCCCCTGATGGGGGAGGGGGTTGGCCTTTGGGCAGGAGTCTGCCCCTCAACCCCCTGCCCTCGTTGTCAGCCTCCGAAATAAAGCAAACTTTCCTTTCCACCAATATTGCCCCTCTAGTATTGGCTTTAGAGAGGCAAGCAGCCCAGCCGGACCCCACTTTTGGCAACAAAGTGACACACCCAGAGGTGCCATGACAGTTCCAAGGCCGACCATAAAAGGCCATAAAGTGGCCCAATTCCTGGAAATCCCTGCCCCTTCTCCAAATAGTTGGAATATTCCTCCCACTCATTAGCCAATGAAATTACCCAGCCCATAAAAACTAAGCACCCCATATTTCCGGGCCATATGCACCTTCTGAGACAGACCGCATTCTGTCTATGGAATGTGTACCTCTGCTTTCACTTTACTATGGCTCTGTTCTTGAATTCTTTCCTGCCCGAAGCCAAGGACCCTCACTTGGCGGCGCTTCCCAGGAACTTGCCCCAGACCTGGGACATGACCATCCTCTCGTGCCCCATTTTCCTGCAGATGCTTTACAAAAAATATTAATAAATCTACTTACCTATCACTTTGCCTCTCGCTGAATTCCTTCTGTGCCAAGACATAAAGAACCTGAGCTTCATTAAGTCCTGAGACGAGCTGTGTTAAAAAAAAAAAAAAAAAACTCTGCTTACAATGATAATTTTCAAACCTACACAAAAGTAATGAGAAAAGCATAGTGAGTCTTGTATCTGTCGCAAAGCTTCAACAACTGACAAAATTTGGTCATACTCATTTAATCTACCCAGACCACATTTTCCCCCCTGGGGGTCTTTTAAAACAAATTTCAAACACTGTACCATTTCATTTATAAATTCTTCAACATTATACCCAACTCGTATTGAGTCCCTGCAAGCTGACAGCATAATGCTAAAGCACAATTCATTATAAGAGATTCTTTTTTTAAAAAATAAATTTATTTATTTTCGGCTGCATGCGGGCTTTCTCTAGTTGCGGCGAGCGGGGGCTACTCTTGGTTGTAGTGCTGGGGCTTCTCATTGCGGGGGCTTCTCTTGTTACCAACCACGGGCTCTAGGCTCGCGGGCTTCAGTAGTTGTGGCTCACGGGCTCTAGAGCGCAGGCTCAGTAGTTGTGGTACAGGGGCTTAGTAGCTCCACGGCATGTGGGATCTTCCCAGACCAGGGATCAAACCCGTGTACCCTGCGCCACCAGGGAAGTTCCTATAAGAGATTCTATAAAGGTTTAAAGCAATGCAATCCAAATTCACAGGGCAGTGAATGTAATTACACAATCTACAGAACTGGAGGAACTACATACTCTTCGAGGAATCCTACATGGACTTTGTTTCACTTAACTGAGTTTCTGATAAGAATTGGGAGGGAGGGAGTGATGTTCAAGGTTATGTATTCTGGCAAAAACTTAAGAGTGCAAATTATTCTTGTTGGTTAAGAGAGATCCATTAAGCAGAAAGTAGACTTGGTATCCTTGTAGAGAAATTATATAGCCTAACCAGAAGTCATAACACCTAGTCACTGCACAGGCAAGTGGCTTGAGCTCTTGGCAGGATTCTCTGAGATGAACTTTCATCAGAATGGTGTCTCTTAAAAGTGGACAGCCAGAGTGAAAGAAGCCACATCCCATCTACTCCCAAAGTACCTTCTTATGATTTCATTTATATCAAAGTCTAGAAAATGCTTATTAATCTATAGCGATAGAAAGTAGAACAGTGGTTGTTTGGGAATGGGGGTGGGGAGGGGGAGGAGAAAGGGAATTACATAGAACAAGAGAAAACTTTGTGGGATTGTGATGATGGTTTCACGGGTGTATACATTTGACAAAACTTATTGAAGTCCACCCTTTAAATCTGTGCAGTTTATTTTTTGTCAATTATACCTTCATAAATATATTTTTAAAAAAGAATAGCCAAGGGATTTCCCTGGTGGTCCAGTGGTTAAGACTCTGCGCTCCCAGTGCTGGGGGCCCAGGTTCTACCCCTGGTCAGGGAACTAGATCCCATACGCTGCAACGGAGATCCCGCCCGCCACAACGAAGATCCCGCAAGCGGCAACTAAGATCCGGCGCAGCCAAAAAAAAAAAAAAGAATAGGGACTTCACTGGTGGTCCAGTGGTTAAGAATCTGACTGCCACTGCAGGGGATACGGCTTTGAGCCCTGGTCCAGGAAGATCCCACATGCCGCAAAGCAACTAAGCCTGTGCGCCACAACTACTGAGCCTGTGCTCTAGAGCCTGCAAGCCACAACTACTGGAGCCCGCGTGCCTAGAGCCTGTGCTCCGCAACAAGA